>NW_004443971.1:7776383-7844881 GCF_000243295.1 Trichechus manatus latirostris
TCTATGTACAGGTTCCTCATGAGCACAATTAAGTGTTCCAGAATTCCTATTCTTCATAATATTATCCATAATTTGTTATGATCCACACAGTTGAATGCCTTTGCATAGTCAATAAAACACAGGTAAACATCTTTCTGGTATTCTCTGCTTTTAGCCAGGGTCCATTTGACATCAGCAATGATACCCCTCATTCCACATTCTCTTCTAAATCTGGCTTGAATTTCTGACATTTCCCTGTCAATGCACTGCTGCAAATGTTTTTGAAGTATCTTCAACAAAATTTTACTTGTATGTGATATTAATGATATTGTTTGTAACTTCTGCATTCTGTTGGATCACCATTCATTGGAATGGGCACAAATATGGATCTCTTACCGTTGGTTGGCCAAGTAGCTGTCTTTAAAATTTCTTGGCATAGATGAGTGAGTCCCTCCAGTGCTGCATCCATTTGTGGAAATATCTCAGTTGGTATTTTGTCAATTCCTGGAGGCTTGTTTTTCACCAATGCCTTCAGGGCAGCTTGGACTTCTTCCTTCAGTATCATTTGTTCTTGATCATATGCTACCTCCTGAAATGGTTGAACTTAAACCAATTCTTTTTGATATGGTAACTCTGTGTATTCCTTCTGTCTTCTTTTGATGCTTCCTGCATTATTCAATATTTTGCCTATAGAATCCTTCAGTACTATAACTTGAGGCTTAAATTTTTTCTTCAGTTCTTTCAGATTGAGAAGTGCTGAGTGTGTTCTTCCCTTTTGATTTTCTAACTCCAGGTCTTGGCACATTTCATGATAATACTTTGCCTTCTCAAGCCACCCTTTGAAATCTGTTCAGCTCTTCTACTTCATGATTTCTTCCATTTGCTGTAGCTACTCTGCATTCAAGAGCAAGTTTCAGAGTCTCTTCTGACATGTATTTGGTCCTCTTTTTCTTTCCTGTCTTTTTAATGATCTTTTGCTTTCTTCACGTATGATGTCCTTATCGTTCCACAACTCGTCTGATCTTCAGTCATTAGTGTTCAATGTGCCAAATCTATTCTTGAGATGGTCTCTAATTTTAGGTGGGATACACTTAAGGTTGTATTTTGGTACTCGTGGACGTGTTTTAATTCTTTTCAGCTTCAACTTAAACTTGCATATGAGCAATTGATGGTCTGTTTTGAAATCAGCCTCTGGCCTTGTTCTGACTTTTGATATTGAGATTGTCCATTGTCTCTTTTCACAAATGCAGTTGATTCGATTCCTGTGTTTTCCATCTGGTGAGGTCCATGTGTATAGTTGCCATTTATGTTATTGAAAAAGGCATTTGCAATGAAGAAGCTGTTGGTCTTGCCAAATTCTATCATGCGGTCTCTGGCATCATTTCTATCAACAAGGCCATATTTTCCAACTACAGATCCTTCTTCTTTGTTTCCAACTTTTACATTCCAATCACCAATAATTATCAATGCATCTTTATTGCATATTTGATCAATTTCAGACTGAAGAAGTTGGTAAAAATCTTCAATTTCCTCATCTTTGGCATTAGTGGTTGATGTATAAATTTGAATAATAGTCATTTTAACTGGTCTTCCTTGTAGGCATATGGATATTATGCTATCACTTACAGTGTTGTACTTCAGGATAGATCTTGAAATGTTCTTTTTGAAGATGAATGAGATGCCATTGCTCTTCAATTTGTCATTCCAGGCATAGTAGATCGTATGATTATCTGATTCAAAATGGCTGATACTGGTCCATTTCTTCTCACTAATGCCCAGGGTATCAATATTTATGTATTCCATTTCATTTTTGATGACTTCCAATTTTCCTAGTTTCATACTTTGTATATGCTATGTTTGATTATTAATGGATGTTTACGGCTGTTGTCATTTTGAGTCATACCACAATGAAAATGAATACCTATCACTACTTGCAAGAAGATAGATTATTTTCAAAAACATGATATTGAGTAAAGAAGCCAGGCACAAAATAGTATGTACATGATTTCCTTTATACAAAGCTCAAAAATAGGCAAAACTAATCTATTTTTTTAGAATTCAGAATAATGACCTCTTTGAGAAGTAGAGTCAGGGAGTACCTGGGAGGGGGCATGTAGAATGCTTCCAGGGTGCTGGTAGTGGTAATGCTTCTTAACCTCAGTGGTAGTTACATGAGTTGTTTCACTTTGTGATAATTCATTGACACCTAAGATTTGTACACAGTTTTGTTGTATATTATAATTAAATTTAAATTTTTATTAAAACTAAACAAAACGTGGTCCTTTAAATTACCTCTGAAAAGACATGCATTGGTAACAGTGGTTATTTCAAGGGTGATAAACTGTACGATCGTTCATACTTTGTAAATGTTGTACCATGTGCATGTATTAATTACAGAAACCAATAAATAAATTTTAAAATACAAATTTCTAAGCACTGCCTCCGTTGGGAGGAGACTGTACTGTCAGAACTTTCATGGAGATTCTACCTTCTTAGCAAGGACCATCAGTGAAGCTGGAGTTACCTTTACATTGAGGAGCTGGAGACAACCAACCGGAATATCTGCAGGTGATTTTAGCTTTTCCAACCAGAACATATCCTTCATCACATGTATACTTCACCTCAGTAGTAAAGGACATAAATGAGCTCACATCTTCATAGGATCCATGAGCAATGCTTGGAGGTAAACTGCAATCTTGAATGGTGAGAGAGAAGAGTGAAACAGAGTGAGCCAGAGTTTCATTTAATTAACAATTCAGAGTGAGGGACCCTTTCTGTTTGTCTTAGTCATCTAGTGCTGCTATAACAGAAATACCACAAGTGCATGGCTTTAACAAAGAAAAATTTATTCTCTCACACTCGGCTAGAAGTCCAAATTCAAGGTACTGGCTCCAGGGAAAGGCTTTCTGTCTCTGTTAGCTCTTGGGGAGGATCCTTGTCATCAATCTTCCCCAGATGAACATCCTGGGTCCAAAGGACATGCTATTCTCCTGAATCTTGTTTCGTGGTGGTATGATGCCTCCCTGTCTCTTTGCTCACTTCTCTCTTTTATATCTCGGAAGAGATTGACTTAAGACAAAGCCTAACCTTATAGATTAAGTCCTGCCTCATTAATATAACTGCCTCTAACCCTGCCTCATTAACATTATAGAGATAAGATTTATAACACATAGGAAAATCACATCTGATTACAAAATGGTGGACAATCTCACAATACTGGAAATCTTGGCCTAGCCAAGTTGATACGTATTTTTGGGGGACACAATTCAATCCATGACACCATTTTACAGAACTAGTTCATTAAATTATTACACTCATGAGGTATGTATCATTTTCTTGACATGGTCACTAAACTTCTACACTTCATGGACTTTTTGGTATAAAAGCATAATGCAGCCACTAGGAGTCACTCTGAAACAGAATCATATTCTATAATCATGAGGCAAAATAAGAAGAATGCTTATAAATTAATTTTTAAGAAGCAGGCAACCCAATAGAAAAATGGTCAAGGGGCTTGAGTAGACACTTATCTAAAGCAGCTACGCTAATGGTTGGCAAACATATGAGTAGGTACTCAACCTTGTTAAACTAAAAAATCAAACCTGTTGCAGTTGAGTTGATTCTGACTCATGGTGACCCCATGTGTTATAGAGTAGAACTGCTCCATAGGGTTTTCTTTCTTCTTTTTTTTTTTTTTAAGTGAATGTAAGGCCCCTTTAATGGACTAGCATTGAAAATTACACCGTAAGGAAATGATTTTTAATATAGTTAGACTTTTACTTCTTTTTTATTTATTTTTTTAATGTTGTAGTTTAAGTGAAAGTTTACAATTCAAGTTACTCTCTCATACAAAAACTTATACATACATTGTTATGTGACCCTAATTGTTCTCCCTATACTGTGACAGCACACTTCTCCTTTTCACCCTCCAAAGAGGTTTCTTGACTGTAATCTTTACAGAAGGAGTCCTGGTTGCACAGTTGTTAAGCTCTCAGCTGCTAGTGCTGGTTCAGCCACTCCACAGCAGAAAGATGTAGCAGTCTGGTTCCATAAAGATTACAGACTTGGAAATCCTATGAGGCAGTTCTACTCTATCCTGTAGGTTTCTATGAGTCGAAGTCAACTCAATGGCAACGGGTTTTGTACTGGTTAATTTTTTTGGAAACAGTTCACCAGGGCTTTCTTCCAAGGAGCTGAAAGGTGGGTTTGAACCACCAACTTTAGGTTAGCAGCCTACGGTAAACTGCTTGTGCCACCCAGGCTCCTTCAACCTTGTTCCACCACCACCACCACCACCCATTGCTGTCAAGTTGATTTCCGACTCATAGTTACCCTATAGGACAGTGTAGAACTGCCCCATAGGGTTTCCCAGGCTATAATTCCTTACGGAAGCTGTCTTAATCATCTAGGACTGCTACAGCAGAAATATCACAAGTGGATTGCTTTAACAAAGAGAAATTTATTCTCTCACAGTCTAGTAGGCTAGAAGTCCGAACTCCAGGTGCCAGCTCCAGAGGATGGCTTTCACTTTCTGTCGGTTCTGGAGGAAGGTCCTTGTCATCAATCTTCCCTTGGTCTAGGAGCTTCTCTGTGCAGGAACCTTGAGTCCAAAGGACACGCTTTGCTCCCGCCACTGCTTTCTTGGTAGTATGAGGTCCCCCTGTCTCTCTGCTTGTTTCTCTCTTTTGTATCTCAAAAGAGATTGGCTTAAAACACAATCTAATCTTGTAGATTGAGTTTACATAACTGTTGCTAATCCCATCTCATCAATATCATAGAGATAGGATTTACAACACAGGGAAATCAGATCAGATGACAAAATGGTGGACAATCATACAATACTGGGAATTATGACCTAGCCAAGTTGATACACATATGTTCGGGGAATGCGATTCAATCCATGACAGTAGCCAATTGCCATATCTTTCTCCCCTGGGACAGATGGTGGGTTTGAACCGCTGATCTTTCAGTTAGCAGCCAATCGTTAAACCACTGCACCACCAGGGCTCATTTCAACCTTGTTAATCATCAAGAAATGCAATTAAAAACCACAACTAGTAACTACTACACATCCATGAGACTGTTTAAAATTTAAAATTATGACATTACCAATGTTGGCAAGAATGTGATTCATTGGTGCTCTAAGGTACTTCAGGTGAGAATGTAAATTGATAAAATCACTTTCCAAATCATTGTGATATTATTTCCTAAAGGTGAAAATAATCACACCCTAGAGCCTGGCAATTACATTCATGGGTATTTTATCAGCAGAGATATATGAATGTGTGCACCAAGAGGCAAGCTCAAAAATGTTTATAGCAGCATTCTTTGTAATCTGTCTAAACATGAAACAGCCTAAATATCCATTAACAGTGGAACAGGGTAAGTAAATTGTAGTGCATTCATCTAACTGACTACTATGCAGCCATAAAAATAGATGAAATACTACTCACAACCACATGGATGAATCCCACCAACATAATGTTGAGCAAAAGTAGACAGACAACATTAATGTATGATTGCATTTTAAAAGTTTTAAAAAATGCAAAACTAAGGTATAGTACAACTAACAGTAAAATGGAGGAAGTGATTATTATGAAAATCAGGATAATGATTACATTTGAAGAAGGATAGAGTAGTGAATGGGAGGTGGCCCATGGGACTTCTGGGGGCTGGTAATAAAGTTCTTCTTTACCTGAGTGAGGTTTTCACAAGTGTTTGTTTTTTGATGAATCATTGAGCCGTACATTTTCATTTTTTACACTGTTCTATACGTGTGTTGAATTCTAATAAGCTTTTTAAAGTAGAGTTGCTTATCTTTGAAAACTTGTAAAGACTGAGTGAATCCAGAATCTGTATACAATCCCCACCTCTTCCAACAACCACACCCACTATAAAGAATATGTTTTGTGCATTTTACAACATTTTGGAAAGAGGCTCATAGGAATGATGCAAAACAAGGAATTATTTTTGAAATAAGAAACATGAAATGTTGGGTTAGAAAAGGAATTGTCTCAGGTTCCAAAAACTTTGCATGAGAAATTTTAGTGCAATTTAATAAATTTAGAGTATTGGAAATACCAGATAAAGCACTAAAGGATGATTTCCTTTTTAAGACTGAATCTAAGTAAGAGTTGTTTCCAAATTACCTTTTTGCTAAAAGCAAGCTATTTAAAA
Source organism: Trichechus manatus latirostris (assembly GCF_000243295.1). NCBI lineage: Eukaryota > Metazoa > Chordata > Mammalia > Sirenia > Trichechidae > Trichechus > Trichechus manatus. The sequence continues at coordinate 7,782,540 of NW_004443971.1, forward strand.
CACTTATCAACCCAAGAGCATTAAGACAAACCTCATCTGGCCTTTACCACGGAATCTTCATCTTCATCAACAACTGCTCCTCTGTGTGAGTGAGCACTGCTGTTAGGCAAACCTAAGCCCTGTGCATTCTCACGTCTGCACCTTTGCTTCTTCCATCTTCCCTTCTAGAGTGCTGTCTACGCTTTTCTGCATGCTACTCTAGCAGACAGTGATCATCTCTACTTTGGATTGCCTATGACACTTATTAGTAATAGATCACAAGGAAGGATTTATTAAGTTTGTAACCACTTGCTAGACACTATATTAAGCATTTTACATATGTTATAAAAGAAGCCCTGGTGATGCAACGGTTAACTTCTCAGATGCTAAGTGAAATGCCGGCAGTTGGAACCCATCAACTGCTCCACGGGAGAAAAGACCTGGCAATCTGCTCCTGTAAAGATTACAACCTAGAAAACCCTATGGGACAGTTCTACTCTGTCAAATGGGGTCCTTATGAGTCGAAAATCAACTTGAAGGCACACAGCATCTTCAGGTGGAGCAAACGATTAAGCGCTTGACTACTAGCTAAATGGTTGGGAGTTCAGACCTACTCAAAAGCATCTTGGAATACAGGCCTGGTGATCTACTTCTGAAAGGTCACAGCCTTGAAAACTCCATGGAGCAGTTCTACTATGCGCACATGGTCACAATGAATCAGAATTGACTCGACAGCAACTAACAACAACAATCCCTCAATAATTGTCATCCTTTTGTGGTGAAGAATCATCTTCCAAATAAAGATGCTTCCTTAATATGCCCTTGCTTTCCTCTGTCCCCACTCTCAGTGATGAAGAAAGTATGACGTCTATGCTTTTTATCAATCTGCTAGCTCGAAAATTACCATTTGGCTATTTTTTTAGTATTAGGATATTCCCTCTAAGCTGTCCAAAATCCTCTATTTTGATGCCGTAATAGCTATTTCAGGGGATGTGCTTATAAGTATTTTCAATATATTATAAAAATTATTCTCTCACACAAGAAATAATGTTGCCTAATGAAAGAGGAAAATATCACTTTGATAAAAGTACATTTCCATTTAAATAACAAAAGAAATTACTCTAATTTCCACAGCAACAGCTCTTGAGCCAGTTCTGTCATGTTTTCTCAAACTCTTCCATTTCTCATTGATTTGTAAAAATTTCCCCACAATTTCAATAATGATACCTTACTTTATATAACAGTTTACAGTTTACAATGTGGCTTCTTTTTACTCTAGAAAATTTACTCAGTATTTGTGCTCTTAGATGATCTTTTTTGATTTATGGTTGAAAATTTTTTTCTAATTAATCAGTGACTAAGATTCTCACTGTTATAATTAACCTAATTAAAGAATAACTGTGTTTTACAATTTAAATATAACTAGATTCTAAATTAAAGGCTATTCCTTGCTGAAATAGCCTCGCAAGGATTTTTGCACCTCAGCACTTCGTTATTCTAGATAGTAAAAACCTACTTTTGAAAGAATTAGAATTTCTTTAATATTTTTAAATGCTTTATTTTCATTCATAACAAAGTTCACTGTATTCTCTCAAAATTGTTCTGAATTACCACCATCTGACTATCTTTGACTAATTCTTCATGAAGAATTTTTCTCCATACCTTGGAGAAACTGTCCCATTTTCCCCATAACCACTGTACTCACCACACATGGCTGAAGGGCAGTGCAGTAGGGTCAAGACCCCGAAGATGCACAGTGCTGGGAAACCACTCTGTAACATCTGGGCCATGGCACAGAGTCTCAGAAATGCAGCCCTGGGGCTCAGAATTCTCAGACACCTGGAATCAAGATGAACAGAAGTCTTTTAAGAAAACAGTTGACATGGTGCCTAAGCCAAGGAGTTAAAACTTGACAAGGTCCCAGTTCTGTGTCACTAAAGGGGAGGGGCAGGAGGTGGCTAGAAGACCAAGTGCTGGGCACAGCTCTGACAGGGGCTAGCTGATAAGGTCCCCTTCTTGGGGAGAAGAGTCTGGAACTTGATCTGAGAGTGCTCTAGGATTCTGTAGTAATCCAAGACTTTCTAACTGTTTGGATGGGGCATATGATGAGTTCCTTTCTGAACATATGCATAATTCTTCTCTGAGTAAACAACAGCAAAAGGCAAAAGGCAGTGCAGTTCCTGGTGCACTTAGCACAGTGCACGTGGTGGGCCCTGCGAGGATTAGAAGCCCCAGAAAAAGAAAAAGCCCTGAATGAGAAGCAGTACCTCTCCAGGAGGTAGTGCCATCAGTCAGGGGTATGAATTGCTCATAGAGGAATGGATTTTTAAAACATTTAGAAAGTTAAATATATTTTCTAGACTGCCCACCGCCTAGCCAGAATAGAGTAATACAAGTTTCTAGGTGTGAAAATACTCAAGAATCCGGTGCAAACAAGAATTTTTCTTATAATACTTAAGTGGGAAAATTTTTCCCCTAATTCCTGGGTTTTTTGATGTATTTTGTTATTAGTTGCTGTCAAGTTGATTCTAACTCATGGTGACCCCGTGTGCAACAGAATAAAGCATTGTCCAGTCCTGCTCCATCGTCATGATTGTTGGTACAGTCCAGTCCATTGTTGTGGCTATTGTGTAGGGCCTTCCAACCGAGGAGGCTCATCTTCCAGCAGTATACAGGACAATATTCTATTGTGATCTACAAGGTTTTCATTGACTAATTTTCAGAAGTAGATCCCAGACCTTTCTTCTAACTGGTCTTAGTCTGGAAGCTCTGCTGAAACCTGTCCACCATGGGGGACCCTGCTGGTATTTGAAATACTGGTGGCACAGTTTCCAGCATCACAGCAACATATAAGCCACCACGGTTCGACAAACTGACAGACATGTGCATATAAGACACCAAATGATTCACTCTATGAAACTATTCTAGTAGGGAAACTATTCTGGTCCTGTGTTTACAGCACAGAAAAAGCATGCACTGAAAGCTAAAGGCTTGGTGGTGATGAATTAAAAAGAAAGGAAGATTTATCATGACTTTCAGAATATCTGAATGGTGCTAGATCAGGGTGAAGCCCAGCATTTTGTCTCAGAGCACTAAAAGACAAGTTGTAGAAAGGCCCATTTGTTATCCTTCATGGATAGTTAGTCCCAAAATAAGACCAAGTTTATCTTACTATCTGGGACTTGTTCATTCAGATAATTTCCTAAATATAGTCTCCTTAAATGGGAGGACAAGTGAAACTCTCAACCTGGGTTCTCTATCTTGCCCACCCTGTGGTTGTCTGTTCCTGTAAGACACAAAGATACTTGCCCAAAATACAGACTAAGTCTGGAAAATGTCCTAAAGTGATCTTCACCACCCAGCTAAGCGGGGATGACTACTGCAGACCACAACAGCCCAAATGCTAAGCTCTCAAAAATAGATAGGAAGAATTACCAAATATAACTGGATGAATTTCTCTGTACTACTGATAAAAGCACAGTTAAATTTCAACTTCCTATAGAGAAAGAAAAACAAGCAAACCCACTAAGTGGTTGCTTCCTTTAGAAAAAGGACACACAATAGAAAGAAGTCATTTAAATGATTAACCAGAAAACTATATTAACCCATTTTTAAGTTTTAAATACTGTGTACCAGAACTTTACATGACTTATTGTAATTAACCCTTAAAAAACCATATGACATGGCTCTTATAGTCTTCATTTCATAGATGAGGAGACCCTAAATCTCTCAGCTAATTAGTGGTTAAGCCAAATTCTGAATCCTATACTGATTCTAAAACCCAAACTTTTTCTTTATACCAAAACGATTTCCATTTATTGGCCAATAACAATTTCCTGTGCAGGACACTGAACCAACCATTTGGGAGTAAATTAACACCGTTGATCTTTTACCCAGAAGTGCACCCATGCCCTTCTACCGCCTCCCCCTCCCCATGCTGCTGGTGCTGCAGCTAAGGACTTATACCTGTCATCTTCTCCAGAGAATTGTACTTGGCTGACAGGAGCCACTTCTACCTTATATACTGCACCTAGAAAGGTATGTATTCCAAGGTCTATCTTGGATATGAAATTAGATGTTCAGTGCTTATGTGCCTGAATCTTAGTAGCTTAACACCTTGCCAAAACATCAAAGAAACTTATGTTGCACTGTATTGCCTCAGTTTTTATAGAGGGATGATATATTTGGCTTTTTGACGAACTCTTCAATTGAGGTTTTAAAGGCATTATTCATTATGTTGTTCACTGTTCCTTGTAGAATAATCCATGCAATAAATTTCTTTTCTATTTTCATAACAGTGAGAAAAAACTTCTCCTGTAGAGCTGATATGTTTGTTTATTTTTATCAAACATATAAATATTTGATCCGTTATATTTCCCATCTTAGTTGACTAAAAATAAACTCAATCACAATTATATTTAAGTATAAATTTTAGTAAATGTACTTTTACCTCTTAAATGATTTCAATTTTCCATTTTTATTTTAACAAGTCTAAGTTATGCTTGGAGCCCTGGTGGTGCAGTGGTCAAGAGCTTGGCTGCTAACCAAAAGGCTGGCAGTTCAAATCCAAGCTGCCCCTTGGAAACCCTGTGGGGCAGTTCTACTCTGTCCTATAGGGCCTCTGTGAGTCAGAATCAACTCAATGGCAGGGGCTTTGGTTTTTTATTTTAAGTTATGCATATATACTATAAATTGGTATATTCTAAAACTCTGTAATTATCAAGCTACTACTAGGTACTGAGCTAGACATAAAAAGTGTTTTAAGAAAATTCTTTAGGAAGAATTGTTTTAATTATATTATCATCCATTATGTGTAAATATTCACAAAGAGTAATAACTATCATATTTTGAAAACTAAAAATATCAACATCAGAAAGTTGCTGATTTGCTCAAAATGATAGGAACACATTAGTAAGAGCTTTTCACAGGACGATTCTTAGATCACAGGAATTTTAGGACAATCACATTCCTTTTCGGAACCTTAGCTTCTGATTTTACAAAATGGCAGCTCAACCCATAGTCTCCATTCATTTCTACTTCTTCATCTGAGTCTCTCATTCACCTACTTCTTCCCCAAGCTCTCTCATTAAACCCAGAAATTGGATGAATCATACACTTGTAGTTTGTTTCTCTGTAGTCAAAGAACAATATTTGCCAACAGAAAATTTGAAATTGATTTTATCTTGGGCTATATTAAACTTTAGCATCAAGTTAACATCTCATATAACTTACATGCTCTTTACTAATGACATAATTCTTCAGCACGTATGGTGGGCATAGATCGATGGGAAATACAAAAACAAACTAGTCACAGCAGAAGGGAAAACTTTCCACCAAACACCAGGAGAATAATGCAACTGCTGTACTTTCTAAGGACAGAAACGATCGTTTAAGGAGAGAATGTCAATGCTCACAATGTTGTCAATGTAAAAAGTAATGTGATAGAAATAGGCTGAGGGGTGGAGGGAGAAGCAAAGTTCAATGAGAATATAGCAGCAGTAATCTCATCTTGCATGGTAGAAATTCAAGTTAATAAATTAGCAGGGAAGAAACTAGACTCTGGAGAAACTGGACAACAAACTGATATTTGGAGATCCCTAAGAGCTTGGCTGCTAACCAAAAGGTTGGCAGTTTGAATCCACCAGCCACTCTCTGGAAACGCTATGGGGCAGTTCTACTCTGTCCTATAGGGTCTCTATGAGTAGGAATTGACTAACTGGCAACGGGTTTTGTATTGTTACACTAAGCTGTAGTAATGTAACCAAGACATCCAAAACCACAGTAGCTCAAACCAGGAAGAAATTTTTTCTTTACTCTTATGCAACCGTCTAAAAGCAGAAGTGGATAGTTGGCACTTTTGCCCAACTAGGTCATTCAAGGACCAGGTCCCTTCCTCTTTGTTGCTCCAATACACCCCAGGGTGCTGTCCTCATCAGTGTGGCAGAAGTTGGCTCACTGGCACCCTGTCAGCATTTCAGCCCCAGGCAGGGGAAAAGAGGAAGTGGAGAACAAGAGACTTCCTTCTTAAGAAAGTGACCAGGAGGTTGCACACATTGACAGGTTACATGTAGAGAGGCTCTAGCTGAGCAGCCATGTGCCCTGCTAATATTTCAAGAGGTGAGGGTGGCTCCATTACTTAAAATAACACTGAGGAAAAGTAGCAGTCTCAGCTGCAACTCCCAATAAGAAAAAAATAGTTCACTACCCAACCTCCCCAAGTACACAAAGCTTAAATCAGCTTATGCGGACCTCGCTGTTAAAAATGAAAATGTAACCTAGAATTATCATCAGTAGAAGTTTGCAGAGAACAGAAAAGAACTTCTACATAAACAATTATTAATATTTTCTGAGACATATGAATAGACATTTTATTCATAAAGAACAAAATACTTTTTAAAAATAAAAATTTTTTTTAAAGAACAAAATAGTTAGAATACAAAGTTAGAGAAATATCCTAGAAGATGTAAGGGAAGGGTGGAACAGATGAAGATATGGGAAACAGGAGAGAAAGGTAAAACAAACAAACAAACAAAAAACCTAGAGGATTAACAAGGAGGTTCAATATCTGACTAGTAGGATTTCCATAAAGATAAAAGAGAAAAATAGAGATAAGAAAATTATTGAAGAAACTATACCAAGAAAATTTCTCAGAAAAAAAAAATGAGTTTCCTTCTAGAAGAATAGATATAAAGAAAAAAAATCCTATATAATCAAGAATTAAAATGACATCTGACTCCTCAATAGCAATATTAGTTCCAACGCATCTGTCAGTTTGCTGTACCATGGGGACTTGCGTGTTGCTGTGATGCTGGAAGCTATGCTACCAGTATTCAAATACCAGCAGGGTCACCCATGGTGGGCAGGTCTCAGCTGAGCTTACAGACTAAGACAGACTAGGAATAAGGACCCGGCAGTCTACTTCTAAAAAGAATTAGCCCATGAAAATCTTATGAATAGCAGTGGAACATTGTCTGATATAGTGCTGGAAGATGAGCCCCTCAGGTTGGAAGGCACTCAGACTATGACTGGGGAAGAGCTGCCTCCTCAGAGTAGAGTCCACCTTAATGAAGTGGATGGAATCAAGCTTTTGGGACCTTCATTTGCTGAGGTGGCATGACTCAAAATGAGAAGAAATAGCTGCAAACATCCATTAATAATTGGAATATGGAATGTATGAAGTATGAATCTAGGAAATTGGAAATTGATGAAAATGAAATGGAACACATAAAGATCAATATCCTGGGCATTAGTGAGATGAAATGGACAGGTATTGGCCATTTTGAATAGACAATCATATGGTCTACTATGCCAGGAATGATAACTTGAAGAGGAATGGCATTGCATTCATCGTCAAAAAGAACATTTCAAGATCTATCCTGAAGTACAATGCTATCAGTGATAGGATAATATTCATATGCCTACAAGGAAGACCAGTTAATACCACTACTATTCAAATTTATGCACCAACCACTAAGGCCAAAGATGAAGAAATTGAAGGTTTTTACCAGCTTCTGCAATCTGAAATTGATCAAACATGCAATTAGGATGCATTGATAATTACTGGTGATTGGACTGCAAAAGTTGGAAACGAAGAAGGTTCAGTAATTGGAAAATATGGCCTTGGTGATAGAAACAATGCCAGAGATCTCATAATAGAATTTTGCAAGAGCAATGACTTCTGCATTGCAAATACATTTTTCACCAACATAAACAGCGACTGTACATGTGGACCTCACCAGATAGAATACATAGGAATCAAATCGACTAGATTTGTGAAAAGAGACAATGGAAGAGCTCAATATCATCAGTCAAAACAAGGCCAGGGACTGACTTCGAAACAGACCATCAATTGCTCATATGCAAGTTCAAGTTGAAACTGAAGAAAATTAGAGAAAGTCCACAAGAGCCAAAGTACGACCTTGAGTATATCCCACCTGAATTTACAGACTATCTCAAGAATAAATTTGACATGTTGAACACTAGTGACCGAAGACCAGACAAGTTGTGGAATGACATCAAGGACATCATACATGAAGAAAAAAAGAGGTCATTAAAAAGACAGGAAAGAAGCAAAAGACCAAAATGGATGTGAGAAGAGACTCTGAAACTTGCTTTTGAACGTCGAGTAGCTAAAGCAAAAGGAAGAAATGAGGAAGTAAAAGAGCTAAACAGAATATTTCAAAGGGCAGCTCAAGAAGACAAAGCAAAGTATTATAATGACATGTGCAAAGAGCTAGAGATAGAAAACCAAAAGGGAAGAACATGCTCAGCATTTCTCAAGCTGAAAGAACTGAAGAAAAAATTCAAGCCTCATTGAATTGCAATATTGAAGGATTCTACGGGAAAATATTAAACGACGTGGGAAGCATCAGAAGAAGATGGAAGGAATACACAGAGTACCTATACCGAAAATAATTCATTGACATTCAACCATTTCTGGAGGTAGCATATGATCAGGAACCAATGGTACTGAAGTAAGAGGTCCAAGCTGCACTGAAGGCACTGGCGAAAAACCAGGCTCCCAGAATTGACAGAATACCAACTGAGATGTTTCAACAGACAGATGCAATGTTGGAAACACTGGTCTATGCTAAGTAATTTGGAAGACAGCTACCTGGCCAGCCTACTGGAAGAGATGCATATTTATGCCTATTCCCAAAAAAGGTGATCCAACCTAATGCAGACAGTATCCAACAATATCACTAATATCACATGCAAGTAAAATTTTGCTGAAGATCATTCAAATGTGGCTGCAGCAGTATATCGACAGGGAATTGCTAGAAATTCAAGCCGGATTCAGAAGAGGACGTGGAACCAGGGATACTGCTGATGTCAGAAGGATCCTGGCTGAAAGCAGGGAATACCAGAAAGATGTTTACCTGTATTTTATTGACTATGCAAAGGCATACAACTGTGTGGATCATAACAAATTATGGATAACATTGTAAAAAATGGGAATTCCAGAACACTTAATTGTGCTCATGAGGAACCTGTACACAGATCAAGAGGCAGTTATCCAAACAGAACAAGGGGATACTGCGTGGTCAGTAAAGATGTGCAGAAAGGAAAGGCGTGCATCAGGGTTGCATCCTTTCACGATACCTATTCAATCTGTATGCTGAGCAAATAATCCAAGAAGCTGGACTATATGAATAAGAACGGGACATCAGGATTGAGGAAGACTCATTAACAACCTGAGTTATGCAGATGATACAGCCTTGCCTGCTGAAAGTGAAGAGGACTTGAATCACTTACTGATGAAGATCAAAGACCACAGCCTTCAGTATGGATTATACCTCAACATAAAGAAAACAAAAATCCTCACAACTGGACCAGTAAGCAACATTATGATAAATGAAGAAAAGATTGAAGTTGTCAAGGATTTCATTTTACTTGGATCCACAGTCAACACCCATGGAAATAGCAGTCAAGAGATCAAAAGACGCATTACATTGGGCAAGTCTGCTGCAAAAGACCTCTTAGAAGTGTAGAAAAGCAAAGATGTCACCTTGAAGACTAAGGTGCTACTGACTCAAGCCATGGTGTTTTCAATCCCCTCATATGCATGCAAAACTGGACAATAAATAAGGAAGACCAAAGAATTGACGCCTTTAAATTGTGGTGTTTGTGAAGAATATTGAATATACCATGGACTGCCAAAAGAACAAACAAATCTGTCTTTGGAAAAAGTACAACCAAAATGCTCCTTAGAAGCAAGGATGGCGAGACTACGTCTCACATACTTTGGACATGTTATCAGGAGGAATCAGTCCCTGGGGAAGGACATCATGCTTGGTAAAGTAGAGAGTCAGTGAAAAAGAGGAAGACCCTCAATTAGATGGATAGACACCGTGACTGCAACAATGGGCTCAAGCATAACAACGATTGTGAGGATGGTGCGGGACCAGGCAGTGTTTGCTTCTGTTGTACGTAGGGTCGCTATGAGTCAGAACTGACTTGATAGCACCTAACAAAAAGAACATAATATGAGGAAAAAATTCTTTAGAAGTTCTAAGGGAAAATTATTTTTAACCCAGCTTTCTACACCCAGCCAAATTATCAATCAAGGGTAAGGTTAAAGACAGTTGTATATTTGCAAGAACTCAATATTTTCCTTCCTACGCCTCATCTCATAGGCAGCTCCTGATGGATGTGCCCCAGTAAAATGAGAAAATAAATCAGGGAAGAGAAAAACACAGATTCAAGAAATAATGAGACAGCAAGAAAGCAAGTCTACAGACTTGAAAGCATTCCTTTCATGTTGAAGTGTGTAACAGACACTGTCGATGTCCTGTCAATGTCAGTAGGGCCTTCATTTTCTAAGGCTGGAAAGAGGAGATCAGACACAAACATAAATGCCCTTTGTGTGAGGCAAAACTTGAGATGTGGTATTAGCAAGGAATGGTCAATTTGTATGGAGTTCAGAGCAGAGTGTGACTCCATTCAAAGTGGGGAGAAAGGACAAGGCTTTGGGGGAGTATTGACATTTAATCAGAGTCCTGAAGGACCTGGGTGATGTGGACATGTGTAGCTGTGAAGTAAAGGCATTCAAAGACATTGGTAAGAATTCAAGTACATATTTCTGAGACCTACACAGTGACATAAAACTATTAACTATAAGTAATGGGTTTGTTTAGGATCCTCATTTCATGGAGTCCTGAATGACCATGAAGACAAAATGGTTTTTGACATGAGAATTTTTACCCTTTGCATTCAGAAAAGCAAATATATGTGCCACTAGAGGATAGATGATCAATAATTTCACAATCTCAAAAACATTAACATTAATCAGTTCTCCTACCCAGATGTGTATTACCATAAATGATGGTGCCAAAGTGACAGTAAAGTTATTAAACTGAAGTTTTCAGTAATGAGTTAAAGGCAGCTAGCCATATTTTTCCTCCTCTCCCTTTTGTTGAGAAAAATTACATTGATGAAGATCAAAGACCACAACCTTCAGTATGGATTATACCTCAACATAAAGAAAACAAAAATCCTCACAACTGGATCAATAAGCAACATTATGATAAACGAAGAAAAGATTGACGTTGTCAAGGATTTCATTTTACTTGGATCCACAAACAACACCCATGGAAATAGCAGTCAAACCCAGAGTGGGTTTCTTTGCCTTATCTCTTTCTCATTCCAGTTGTTCAACCTCCAATGATAGTTTATACAACTCCAGGGACATTTTCACATCCTGCAGGCTTGGGAGACACTGCATGAGGTGTCTTCCTGCTGGCACTTGCTCACAGCCTTTGGGGACTTCCTAAAAGAGACAGAGTGGTGGGCATGCTTGAGCGGCTCATCTCTGATCATGAGGGAGGGTGCATCACTGACAAGGGACGACTACAGGATCAGGACCAACCTCAGAACTGGGGGGTGAGCAGAGAAAACCAGAAAACATTTTGGACCCCACTATACTCATTGCCAGAGGGACAGACAACAGTTTTGAGACAGCTCCCCCGCAGGTCTCTATGCTCTTTCTTTTGACCATCCAGAAATGGAACAACAGTACATTATATAGCCTGAAAGAAAAGAATCAGGACTCCTGGGTCTATGAGATGGTCCTCCCTAAGGGGCTCAGTTTTTCTTGTTCTAAGGTTAGAGCAGGAAAACTTGTCCCTCCTAACTCATTAGATGCTTCAAGGTGAAAGAGAAGTTTCCTTTGAGTGACCTTTAAGAACTCAGTAATGACTCCTGACAAGAGACCTCACCACTGATGGCTGAGACAGTGCTTCAGAGGCAGCCACTACTTTTAGGGTGTGATAGGACAGGAACTTCCTTGAATTGTGCCACTTACCCACTTACATTTGAGCACCTCTGGGTACCAGGTTCTGTTCTCTGAGCTACTGATATTTTGAGAGCCTACCACACCATAGCCAGGATCGCACTGGATAGTGACATTTTCAGTCTCAACATACTGATACGTATCTACAGAGAGATTCCCATTGGCTATTTATGGTTTTAGACACAGAACTATCATGGAAACACAATTTTAAGCAATCTGTGATTCTATAACAGGGTCTTATGAATGAACTATATTTAGGTGCTGATAATTGTTCTATCTTTTCTTTCATTTTGATAATAACAATACCATTAGTGAAACTTTTCATTGAACACTAACTACATATCAGACTTTGGTAAGCACTTTATGTGATTATCTCATTTAAATTTCACAATAGCCCTATGAAGTGACTACTGTAATTATTCCCATTTTACCTACAATAAATTTGGCATACAGGGAGGCTTAGAACTTATCCAAGATGACAAAGTTTTTAAATAACATGATAGGATACTAAAAAAAAAAAAAAAGGTATGTGACCCCAGATTCTCAGCTCTCAAAACAACTATCCCTCAGTCTTGATCTCTACTAGATACTAGGTGTGAAATATTCCGTCTTCTTGCCTCATTATCCTCCTGTGTTCAGTGGAGATAATGGTGGCAAGTAACTCCCGGAGTTGTTGTTAGCAAAGAGATAAGACAGCTGTATGTGTGTGTTATGGATTGAATTGTGTCCCTCCAAAATATGTTCTGTAAATCCTAACCTCTATGCCTGTGGTTATAATCCCATTTGGGAGTACGTTGTCTTTATGTTAATGTGGGTTGTCTTGTTGTCTTTATGTTAATGTGGGTTGTCTTTTTTATGTTAATGAGACTGAATTAGTGTAGGGTGTGTCTTAGGTCATTTTTTTTTGAGACATAAAAGAGATTAGACAAGCAAGCAAGAGAAGCAGAGATGGGGGAAGAGAGATGCCTAACTGCATTGCCCAGGAGTGGAAGCTCAAGGAGACAAGGACCTTCCATCAGAGCTGACAGAGGAAGCCTTCTCCTACAGCCTGCAACCTGGATTCAAACTTCTAGCCTCCTAAACTGTGACAAAATAAATTTCTGTTTGTTAAAGCCACCCACTTATGGTATTTCTGTTATAGCGGCACTGGATAACTAAGACAGCCTGTAAACATCAGATCCAGTCTTGACTCATCCTTTCACCACAACCAGTCCCCATCATACCAGCTATATCATGGTATTATGGATTGAATTGTGTCCTCCTAATAATGTGTCAACTTGGCTAGTCTATGAATCCCAGTATTGTGCGATAGTCCACCATTTTGTCATCTGATGTGATTTTGCTCTGTGTTGTAAGTCCTACCTCTATGATGTTAATGAGGTGGGATTAGTGACAGTTATGTTAATGAGGCAGGACTCAATCTACAAGGTTAGGCCTTGTTTTAAGTCAATCTCTTTTGAGATATAAAAGAGAGAAGTGAGCAGAGAGACATGGGGAACCACATACCACCAAGAAACAAGAGCCAGGAGAATAGCACATCCTTTGGACCTGGGGTCCCTGCACTGAGAATCTCCTTGACCGGAGAAGATTGATGACAAGGACCTTCCCCCAGATCTGACAAAGAGAAAAAGACTTCCCCTGGAACTGGCACCCTGAATTCAGACTTCTAGCCTCCTAGAATGTGAGAGAATAAATTTCTCTTTGTTAAATCCATCCACTTGTCGTGGCTCAGTGGATAAGCGTTCTGCTGCTAGCGAAAAGGTCGGCAGTTCAAATCCACCAGCTGCTCCTTGGAAAATCTTTGGGACAGTTCTACTCTGTCCTATAGGGTCGCTATGAGTCAGAATCAACTTGATGGCAACAGGTTTGGTTTTCTGGTTTTTGTGGTGTTTCTGTTATAGCAGTACTAGGTAACCTAAGACACATGGGTAGGTGGTATCCTGCATGAGGCTCTGATGGGATATCTGTCACTTCATGATGTTTGGAATTAGCCAATGAGAGCCTACGTTTATACTAAAGCAAGTTTCCATGAAAATTTTGCTGCAGGTTCACAGGACTCTCAGATAAAATGTGACTCCTCTAGAATATTTCTGGAAATGGGATGAGGGCTTCCTCAAGGGGGCTGAATAGTGGGACTGAGAGAAAGAAATGAAAGAGATTAATTTTCTTGTAAGTCCTTTATACTTTTTTTGCATTGGGTACTGCATGCATGTGTTAATTACTTGAAATAAACAGATGTTTATGTGTTGCCTCAGGCAAGAGAGAAGCTTGGCTGTCAATCCTGTCATGATATTTCCACCTAATTTGCCATGAGCTGAAAAGGGAGCTAGAGTTACCTTTACACTGAGCAGCTGGAGATGGCCAGACTGAAGAACTGCAGGAGATTTTAGCTGACCAACAAGAGTGTATCCTGCATCACATTCAATATATAATCTCAGTTTTGAAAATTGAATTAATTTATTTATGATGATTTATTATGATGTCCATGGGCAATGCTAGGAGGAAAATAATCTCAATACTTCTTAATTCTTAATTAATTTCTCTCTCAATAGTGAGAGAAAGTGAGCTTGTAGAATTTATAAATAAAACATCCCAGACTCTGTGTGGTTTCTAGAAGGCTTCATTCTGTTGTTTCATCTCTGCCCATGGAATTGCTTGGCTAAACCCAAGCACTTTGCCCTGCAGTCCTCAGGTTTAGGAATTATAGAGAGGATTGAGATGAATTCAAAGCTCTGCAGTTAAGGAATTTCTCCCATTTTCTTGATAGGTTCACTAAACTTTAAACTCTTTAGGGGCCATTTGGCAAGAAAGCTAGATTAAGCCTCAAAGTCACATTGTACTAGAGACACACTCAACCTATTTCAGGCTAAATGCTGAGATGTTCATCTGAGAAACTGCAAAGACAAATAAATACACAGTCTCTGAGTCCCATTCCTCTGATCAATACTGACCATCTAATCCCCACTGAGAATATACTTAATGCATTTTGAAATAGGTTAGAAAGGAGCTCTTAGGAACAATAAAAATGATGACTTGCATGTTGAAATAATAAACATGACATATTCAGAGTCCTCTATGAAAGGGAACACTCTTAGTGTTTGCAGTGCAGTGAATTGCTTTTAAATGGTCTTTCTAGCCATGGTCTTGTAACCCCCACAAAATGATTGGTTGGGACTATGCAAATAAAGTGTGTAAAAACCTTTGTCTTAGGCTGAGTTCTCTAGAGAAGTAAAACCAGTAAAGCATATAAATATATATATATAGAGAGAGAGAGAGAGATTTATATTAAGGAAATGGTTCACGTGGTTGTAAAGGCTGGAACATCCCAAGTCCATGGGTCATGCTGGAGGCTTCTCCTGATTCACACAGCTTCAGGGGCTGGCAAACCTCAGTTTGGCAAACCAGACAGCTGGGCTCTGGCTCATAGGCTGTGAAGATCGACAAATCCCAAGATTGGCAGGCAAGACAGCAGTTAAGCTGCTAGTTCAAGTCCCAAGAACTGGAGGTCAGACAAACAGGAGCCAGCTGCAGGATCCAGAGTGAGCAAAAGCCCACAAGCCTTGCCAGGAAGTCCATCTATATTGGATGCAGTCCACACCCCCAAGGAAACTCCCTTTCAACTGACTGGTTACTCACAGCAGATCCCATCATGGAAGTGATCACATTATATCAAATCTCATCATGGAGATGATCACATCATTATACTGCTGCCAAATTACATCATAACTGCCAAACCTCTAAGAATAATGGCCCAGCCAAGTTGATACACAATTTTAACGATCACGCCCTTGCAGGGATTGGATAGCAATTATGCAAATAAGGTACCTGTGGCCAACCAATGGGATTGGTCATTTTTGCCATCCTGCTAGGCTTAAAAGACCCAATCCCGCAGAGGTTGAGGAGGACCTCACTAGCATCAAGAAGAAGAACCTTGAACAGAGCATGTCCTTTGAACCTGGGGTCCCTGTGCTAAGAACCTCCTAGACCCAGGAGACAGAGAGAACTGTAACACTGGAGACAGCACAAGATGGCAACGGATGTGCAAGACAGCATGAGTGGTGAGAACCAGGAGACTGGCACGAGATGGCTGTGGTAGGCTTCCTGGCCCACCGAGTGAGGCAGCTTCAGTGGTTTGACCATCCATGGAGCAAAATTTTTGAGCACCTTTGGGCAGGAGGCTTCCTGGCAAAGTATGGTACCTCCAGATGTTTATCAATGGAGCTAAAGAGTTGTAACACGTGCCTGAGCAGGGAAATAGACCAAAATGTAAGGGCCACGAGGCAGTAGGAGCTGAGAGCTGTCTTGGTTGGAAGCTGTCCTGATCGACAAACTGTATCCTGCCTTCCTGAGTTGTTCCTGTTACTTCCAAGTTGACCCTGATCCTGAGTTGTAAACTTTTACTTCCCTAATAAACCCCATAATTGTGATTGTGGTCTGTGAGTTCTGTGTGGCCATTGCAATGAAGTATTGAACACAGCAAAGAAGTAGAGAGTGCTGTAGGGGTGTCGGCTGGTGTCTTAGGCTGGGTTCTAGAAGAGCAAAATCAGTGAAGGATGTATATATAAATATACAGAGATTTATTTCAAGGAAATGGCTGACAAATTCCAAATTGATGGGTCAAGCGTCAGGCTAGAGACTTTCCTGACTCATGTGGTTGCAGGGGCTGTCAAACCCAAAACTGGCAGGTCAGACAGAAGTTTGCTGGCTTGTGAGATTGTGGGAGCTGGAGAATTCCAAACTCTGAAGGTCAAACAGCAGGCTGCTGGCTCATGTCCCAAGATCCAGAGGCCAGGGGATGACAAGTCAGATTCAGGATCAAGAGTGAGTGAGCTTTGCCAGAACATCTATATGTACTGGATGCAGAACACACCCCCAAGGAAACTCTCCTTACATCAGATCACAAAATGGAGGATAATTACATAATACTGAGAATTATGGCCTAGCCAAGGTGACACATAACATTAATATTAGTCTACCACTTGGTACACATCTCCTTAAACTATACATAATCTCTAAATAAAGACAATTATAAAGTCATATTTAGGCCTAAAATAATACAGCTAACATACATACAACTGAAAATGCACTAGCCCCATTTACTTCTGTCTTAGGCTGGGTTCTCTAGAGAAGCAAAACCAGTACAGCGTATAAATATATATAAAAAGAGACTTATATCAAAGAAATAGTTCACGGAATTGTAGAGGCTAAAATGTCCCAAGTCCACACGCCAGGGTAGAGGCCTCTCCCACTTCACATAGCCACAGAAGCTGGTGAACCCAAGGTCGGCAGGTCAGAGATGGGCTCCCACTCACAGGCTGTGAAGGTCAATGAATTCCAAGATCAGCAGACAAGACCGCAAGGTTTCTCCTGACTCATGTAGCTGCAGGGGCTGGTGAACCCAAGGTCAGCAGGTCGGGGAACTGGACTCTTGCTCACAGGCTGAGAAATTCAATGAATTCTAAGATCAACAGGTAAGCTGCTAGCTCAAGTCCCATGAACCAGAGATGAGACAACAAGAGACAGCTGCTGAGTCTGGGAACAAGCCAAAAACCTTGACAAGGCGAGCAGGCAGGAAGTAACCGGCGGAAGGCAGAGAGATGAAACTGAGAGGGTGGTGAACTTCCACAGGCCCCACCTTCACCAGTACCACTCAGCAGATTCCATCATGCGGTGATCACAACATTATACAACTGCTAAAACACTGAGAATAATGGTCTAGCCAAGTTGACATACAATCTTAACCATCACAGTCCACCCCTTGTCAACTTGGCACCTGTACACATCTCCTGAAACCACACATAATCTCTGAATAAAGATGATTACAAAGTCATACTTGCACCTAACATGATACAACTAACACGTGTACAATTGAAAATGCACTAACCCTGTTTACATCTTATATTTTATAAGTGAAGGAAACAAAAATATTGAAAGCACACATATAAAACAGAAATAGTCATAGCAATTACAGTCCCCATTTCTGCAACTGGTCACGTGGCTGTAACAGGTATTTAGAACTACCTTCTTCCACCACCCATTCTGTATTCCCTTTGCCCTCAGCAAGCACCTTAGCTGGTCATGGTTCTTTGCTCGGTGGGGTGACCCAAACCTTTATTCCTGAAGGGTCTGGGTCATTAGTAGTCATATTGGAATTAGGTTGCTGTAGTTTTCCATTGACTTTAATCACAGGGCACGATAGTATTAGGAGACACCCTAAGGAATCTCCTGCATTCCAGACATATTCTTCTTTACCTCCATTATGTAATATAAATCTGATTTCCTCTTGGTAAGCCGAATCAATTCCACCAGCCAGTATGGTAACTCCCTTCTTTGCCTGTTGATCCAGAGGCATAAGGAGCCCAAAGTGTCCAGGTGGCATTCTTAACTTCCAGTTCAATGGAATCAGTGATGTGTCTCCAGGTGGGAGCATCCCCCACTTTGGAACTAAGACCTCTAGGCTTGCAGAGCATAAAGTCGAGGGGACAGGAAGCAAGAATCTTAAAAGTGCATCACTAGGGGTAATACTGAGTGGTGCCACTCCCATTTCCACCCCTTGATTCGTGGACCTGTGAGTCCTGGCTACGGGAGAAACAGCACCATATATTGGAAGCTGGTTTAAAGCATATACAGCCTCCTGGAGAACATTGCCCCAACCCTGCAAGGTATTGCCACCTAGCTGGCACCATAATTGTGTCTTTAGAAGGCCATTCTATCTTTCTATCAAGCCAGCTGCTTCAGGATGATGGGTAACATGGTAAGACAAGTGAATTCCATGAGCATGGGTCCACTGCCACACTTCATTTGCTGTGAAGTGAGTCCCTTGATCTGAGGCA
This sequence comes from Trichechus manatus latirostris, assembly GCF_000243295.1. Lineage (NCBI taxonomy): Eukaryota > Metazoa > Chordata > Mammalia > Sirenia > Trichechidae > Trichechus > Trichechus manatus. Next base: position 7,801,143 of record NW_004443971.1, read on the forward strand.
ATGCTGTGTGGCATACCATGAAGGTGGATAAGGCAAGTGGTCCAATGTAATCAACTTGCCACCAGGTTGCTGGCTGATCACCCCAAGGAATGATGTCATATGGGGGACTCAGTGTTGGTCTCTGCTGCTGACAGATTGGGCACTCAGCAGTGGCCGTAGCCAAGTCATCCTTGGTGAGTGGAAGTCCATGCTGCAGGGCCCATGCGTAACCTCCATAGCTGCCACCATGTACACTTTGGGCAACTCTTGAGCCCATTGGGCGACTCTTCTGTTTCTACAGATCAATATTTAGAAGATTTCCCATCTATTTCACTCCTAGGTTCACCATGACTTAGTAGCCTATGCCATAAGTCCATATGAGTCAGACTATTTTGATTACTGCTTTGACTCTGCTGCCCATTATGATAACCTTGTCCACTTTGTCTTTAACAATGAAGTCCTACCACTCGGCCCCTACCACCACAGGGTCAATCAGCCCCATTGCAGTTAGGTGTCTTTATTCAGTTAGGGCAGTTCTCACTGTCAAATCTGACTTACATAAAATAACAATCACAGCAGTCTTCAAGGAAGCTGGGACTCCCTTCACAAATTTGTTCCCACTGTTGTGGTGAAAGGTGTGTCCTCTGGGCACTCCATGGGTGGGTCTGTGGGTCCAAACTGATAAATACACTCTAACATGCCAATTTCCCTAAGCCTTTGGATACCTTCTTCTACAGCATACCAAGGCATATCTAGCATTTCAACTTGATTTAGTATAGGCCACTGCTTAATCCCTGCTTCAACGAAACAACCAAGTAAACTATTAGATCCTTTTCTAACCTCTTGAACTGAAACATTCAATGAAGAATCTGTGCTTAGTGGGCCCATATCAATAAACTCAGACTAATCCAGTGTTATGTTCCTTGCACCATTTTCCTACACCATTAATAGCAATTCCCACACATATTCCCCAGGTTTCTGTTTGTATATACTAGAAAAATCAAGCAGTTGTTATGAAGTGTAGTGTACCTTCTCCTGGGTCTCACTTTGTACTTTACCTCTTGAGGCTCGCTAGGACTTAAGTCTAATTATAGGTCTAGAAGCAAAAATGGGCGGTGGGGGTGTGTCCTGGGGACATTCAGCAATGTCTTGTAAGTCATCTGCGTCAGGCGATGCCCCAGGTAAAGCCCCAGATGTTGCCACAGGCTATGTCTCAGACAAAGGCACTTCAGACACAGTTGGGTTAATCTCATCAGATGAGGGTGGAAGGAATGATGGTTTTATTGGAGAGTGTGGCTTAGCAGACAAAGATGGAATAACCTCTTCAGATGGGAGTAAGAGGACTGGTTCAGTTGGCAAGAGTTATCCAACAGAATTTAGAGGCTCAGTGTCACCAGGTTCCTGATTATCTGCTCATATGTTCCCATCTCAATTTTCAGGATCTCATTATTCCCAATCAATGGCCTTACTGGAACTTCAGACATCATTCAAGGTTGGGAATTCAATTGGTGTTATAATTCAGCCACTCTTACGATAAGACTCTGGGTTTGGTTTTTAACAATATCAGTTCCTTACTACAAGAAATAAGGCTTTCTTTCAGGGCACAAGTGACAACTTTGAGGTATTTTACGCAGAGCATGAGTTGTGACTCTGAAGCCCTGAGCTCATCTCCTTCTTTCACCACTTTGTCTAGTGAAAGCAGGACCAACTAACCAACCTCCTTATATTTATCAATTTGACAGAAATGCTGAAAGGCATCAAATACACTACTACCCAGAGCCTTGTGTCTCAAAAATATTTGAACCAATGGTGGTGATATTTTATGTATTTCTACCCCCACCTCACACTATGGATTAGCAGTACCCTCTTCCCTACTGGAATTAGAATTATCAGTGTATTTAGGTCTAGCCAGACTTGAGAACCAATTCAGAAAACTCATCCGTAAGATTTTGTTCCTCTAGAACCACTCTTGGTACCAAATAGCTTAGGCTGGATTCTCTAGAAGAGCAAAACCAGTGAAGTGTATATATATAAGTATAGAGAGATAGATTCATTTCAAGGAAATGGCTCATGCAATTGTGGAGGCTGGCAAGTCCCAAATCCAGGGGTCAGACTGAAGGCTGAAGGCTTTTACTGACTCATGTGGTTGCATGGGCTGGCGAACTCAAAACTGGCAGGTCACACAGAAGGTTGCTAGCTCCTAATCAAGAACCAAACATCAGAAGATGACGAGTCAGATGCAGGGTCCAGAGAAAGCGAGCTTTACCAGAATATCCATATATATTGCATGAGGGCCACATTTTGGACATGTTATCAGGAGGGACCAGTTCCTGGAGAAAGACATTATGCTTGGTAAAGTAGAGGGTCAGTGAAAAAGAGAAAGACCCTTAACGAGATGGTTTGACACAGTGCTTGTGACAATGGACTCAAGCATAACAATGATTATGAGGATGGTGCAGGACAGGACAATGTTTCCTTCTGTTGTACAAAGGGTCGCTATGTGTTAGAACCAACTCGACAGCACCTAACAACAATAACAACAGGCCACATCACCAAGGAAAGTCCCCTTACATGAGATCCCAAAATGGAAGATAATTACATAACACTGAGAATCAAGTCCTAACCAAGTTGACACATAACATTAACCATCACAGCTGGTGTGTGAATTGGTTAAAAGGTTGGATAGTGGAGGTACGTCTGACCTCCACCTCATAGGAATCAGCTTTGAGCTGATGGTGATTATTCTTTCTCCTCCAGCTGAAGATAGATGAGATCTGATGCCACTAGCACCTTACAGAGTTCGCAAGGACTGCATGAGAAATGAAATAAAATACAGCATTGGGCATGTCAGATGAAGAAATGTGCTAACGTACAATTTCCTCCTAAAGTTAAAACCAAGTAATGATAGTGTCAGAATTTTTATTACTAGAAATAAAAGCCTTAAAACAGCTATCAACCCACTGGTGTTTAGAAGACCCTCTACTGGTCTTTCTTTCTTGAGCCTTAACTTCACTACTCTCTTGTGAGCCTTCTTGTGTGTGCAAATTAACCCATGTAGCTTTGGTCCCCAAATATGCCATGTACATTCACATGGCTGTAACTGTGCTCATGTTGTCTCTCCAACACTTTTCCGTAGGGCTTCTAATGCTCAACATAGTTGTTGTTGTTAGGTGCCGTCGAGTCAGTTCCAACTCATAGCAACCCTGCGTACAATGGAACAAAGTACTGCCATCCTCACAATTGTTGTTATACTTGAGCCCATTGTTAGCAGCCACTGTGTCAATCCATCTTGTTGAGGATCTTCGTCTTTTTCACTGACCCTCTACTTTACCTAGCATAATGTCCTTCTCCAGGGACTGATCCCTCCTGATAACATGTCCAAAGTATGTAATCTTGCCATCCTTGCTTCTAAGGAGCATTCTGGTTGTACTTCTTCCAAGACAGATTTGTTCATTCTTCTGACAGTCGATTCAATATTCTTCGCCAACATCACAATTCAAAGGTGTCAATTCTTCTTTGGTCTTCCTTATTCATTGTCCAGCTTTCACATGCATATGAGATGATTGAAAATGCCATGGCTTGGGTCAAGCGCACCTTAGTCTTTAAGGTGACATCTTTACTTTTCAACACTTCGAAGATGTCTTTTGCTGCAGATTTGCCCAATGTAATGCGTCTTTTGATCTCTTGACTGCTATTTCCATGGGTATTGATTGTGGATCCAAATAAAATGAAATCCTTGACAACTTCAATATTTTCTCAGTTTATCATGATGTTGCTTATTGGTCTAGTTGTGAGGATTTTTGTTTTCTTTATGTTGAGGTATAATCCATACTGAAGGCTGTGGTCTTTGATCTTCATCAGTAAGTGCTTCAAGTCCTCTTCACTTTCAGCAAGCAAAGTGTTATGTGTCATCTGCATAATGCAGGTTGTTAATGAGTCTTCCTCCAATCCTGATGCCTCATTCTTTTCCATATAGTCCAGCATCTCAGATTATTTGTTCAGCATACAGATTGAATAGGTATGTTGAAGGGATACAACCCTGACGCACACCTTTCCTGACTTTAAACCACGAAGTATCCCCTTGTGCTGTTCGAATAACTGCTTTTCAATCTATGTACAGGTTCCTCATGAGCACAATGAAGTGTTCTGGAATTCCCATTCTTCACAGTGTTATCCATAATTTATTATGATCCACATAGCTGAATGCCTTTGCATAGTCAATAAAACACAGGTAAACATCTTTCTGGCATTCTCTGCTTTCAGCCAGGATCCATCTGACATCAGCAATGATATTCCTGGTTCCACGTCCTCTTCTGAATCTGGCTTGAATCTCTGGCGGTTCTCTGTCGATATAGTGCTGCAGCCACATTTGAATGATCTTCAGCAAAATTTTACTTGTGTGTGATATTAATGATATTGTTGGATAATGTCTGCATTCGGTTGGATCACCTTTCTTGGGAATAGGCATAAATATGGATCTCTTCTGTTGTTTGGCCAGGTAACTGTCTTCCAAATTTCTTGGCATAACCCAACATAGTAGTTACCATTTATTTCTGTGAGCTCTTGCAGCACTTATTAGGAGTAGATTATACAGTATAACCAACTAGTTGATGAACTCTTACTGCAGCATCAGGCAATTTGTATACATAATCTCATCCAATCTTATCACAACAAACATAAGAGAAGCATATTATCATCTTCCCCAAAGTTTATAAAAGAAAACAGACCCTTGGAGAGGTTAAGTTTCTTGTTCAAAGTGAGACAGCTACTGAGTGGCAGAAGCAGAGTTAGAACTGAGCTCTGTGTTGCTCAACAGTCCATATTGTCTATGACTTCAGTCTACATTTTCTAGCAATCATTTAACAGTTGACTTACCTATCCATATTTCCAATTTTCTTCATCTTGACAGCAGGGAACATGTCTCAAGTGTCTCTTTGTCTCTAGCATCCAGGATACTGCTCTTGACATTGTAGGTCCAAAATAAATGTTCAAGTATGTATAAGTCTAGAGTTCACACAAGAATTTTCTAAGCCTTAGATCAAACACATCATTAGGAAATGCTTTTTATGAATTAACACAACAAATATGTATGTAAATTGATCACTATAAGGCTGTTTAGCAGACTCTAATGTGCATTTTTACAATACTGTAAATAAGATAAGACATAAGCACATGAATAGCAAAACCGCAATATCTGGTAGTGTGTGGTAAAGTGCCCCCAGACAAGTGAAGACAGCAAGAAGGCAATGAAAAAGGAGGAGAAAGAGAACCGAAGGAGAAAGGGTTAAGATAATACTTCCTAGAGGAGACTGGAAGTATATTTTGAAGTTTGGATAAAAATTGCTGAAGTGAATAAGATGTGGGCAGGCACTTTGTGCTGGAGTGATGGTTTGAGCAAAGGGTTTGAAGCGGTAGAAAGTTGGTTTTGAAAAAAGTGGCAAGCTCAGAAAGCAGACTGAGACAGATTTGGGCAGATTTTATAGTACAGGCTAAGGGGAGATTTTGAGGAAATGGAAGAAAAAGGGGTAAATACAAATAAACCAAAGGGATTGGCAGGTCTCTGTGATCTCTTAGACATGGTCTACCTTTACTACCTCTGAAAGGAAGAGGAGACCTGAAAGGTTAAGGTAACGGTGCTCAGGCAGGACAATGAGGGTGGCCGGTGGGATAGGGCTTTAGAAGAATACTTTTGTAGCCATTTCAGTTTCCAAAAGAGCAAAATCACTCCAGGATATAGGAATGATTTTACCTAACCTTAATCTTTCCCTTAAAATATCCATGATTTTGATGTCAAAACTTTCAAAGTAAAATATTTTCATACTGTACTTAGAAAAACAACTCAGAAATCACCCTGTGATATTAAGAAAGTGCATAAAATCTGACCTGCAAAGGATCATTCTGTTGTTGTTGTTGTTGTTAGGTGCCATGGAGTCATTTCTGACTCATAGCAACCCTATGTACAACAGAACATTGTTTTCTTTATGTTTAGTCGTATCCATACTGATCTTCATCATTAAGTGCTTTAAGTCCTCTTTGATTGCTGCATGCAAGGTTGTGTCATCTGTGTATTGCAGGTTATTAATAAGTCTTCTACCAATCCTGATGCCATGTACTTCATCATATAGTCCAGCTTCTCAAATTATTTGCTCAGCATACAGACTGAATAAGTATGGTAAAAAGATACAACCCTGACACACATCTTTCTTGATTTTAAACCATGAAGTTGCTCTTGTTCTGTTCAACAACTGCCTCTTGGTCTATGTACAGGTTCCTCATGAGCACACTTAAGTGTTCTGGAATTCCTGTTCTTTGCAATGTTATCCATAATTTGTTATGGTCCACACAGTCAAATGCCTTTTGCATAGTCAATAAAACACAGGTAAACATCTTTCTGGTATTCTCTGCTTTCAGCCAAGAGCCATCTGACATCAACAATGATATCCCCCATTCCACGTCTTCTTCTGAATCTGGCTTGAATTTCCGGCAGTCCTCCATCGATATGATGCTGCAATTGCTTTTGAACGATCTTCAGCAAAATTTTACCTGTGTGTGATACTAATGTTATTGTTTGATAATTTCTGTATTCTGTTGGATCACCTTTCTTGGGAATAGGCATAAATATGGATCTCTTTCAGTCGTTTGGCCAGGTAACTGTCTTCCAAATTTCTTTGCATAGATGAGTGAGCACCTCCTGCACTGCATCCCTTTGTTAGAAACACGTCATCTGATATTCCGTCAATTCCTGGAGGCTTGTTTTCCGACAATGCCTCCAGTGCAGTTTGGACTTCTTCCTTCAGTACCATCGGTTCTTGATCATATGCTACCTCTTGAAATGTTTGAACATTGACTAATTCTTTTTGGCACAGTGACTCTCTGTATTCCTTCTATCTGCTTTTGATGCTTCCTGCATCATTCAATATTTTGACCATAGAATCCTTCAAAATTGCAACTCGAGACTTGAATTTTACTTCAGTTCTTTTGGCTTGAGAAATGCTGAGCGTGTTCTTCCCTCTTGGTTTTCTAACTCCAGGTCTCTGCATATTTCATTATAACATTTTCCTTTGTCTTCTCAAGCTACATAGATCTTGAAATGTTCTTTTTGACAATGAATGCGACGTCATTCTTCAATTTGTCATTCTTGACATAGTAAACCATATGATTGTCTGACTCAGAATGGTCATTACCAGTCTGTTTCAGCTCACTAATGCCTAGGATATTAATCTTTATGCGTTGCATTTCATTTTTGATGACTTCCAATTTTCCTAGACTCATACTTCATACATTCCATGTTCTGATTATTAATGGACGTTTGCAGCTGTTTTTTCTCATTTTGAGTCATGCCATATCAGAAAATGAAAGTGCCGAAAGCTTGAATCCATCCATGTCATTAAGGTTGACTCTACTTTGAGGAGGCAGCTCTTTCCCAGTCATGTTTTGAGTGTCTTCTGACCTGAGGGGCTCATCTTCTGGCACTATATCAATGTTCCACTGCTATTCATAAGGTTTTCACTGGCCAGTTTTGTTCAGAAGTTGACTGGGCACGGTAGTATTAGGAGACCAGGTCCTTCTTCCTAGTCTAGCTTAGTCTGGAAACTCTGCTGAAACTGTCCACTACGGATGACCCTGCTGGTATTTGAAATGCCGGTGATAGCTTCCAGCATCACAGCAACACGCAAGCCGCAACAGTACAACAAACTGACAGACGAGTGGTGGATATAGGTTATAAGTGTGTGTATATACAGATAGATTTTTTTTTTAATATTTAGCAATTCTCTTCCTTAAAGAAGAAATTATATTGACATATGAATAAGAAATATTGATTTTTATTTCTACATTTCCATTTTTATACTAAAACAATATGTTATTACAGACATCAGCATTTATAACCAGCATAAATGGAACATGCCAAACATGCCATGTATATGTTGAGCCTAGTGGGCTCAACAGGTACTCACAAATCCTTTCAGTGCTTATTAGTTAGAGACAATTATTCCCTAAATTGAAATACACTTCCAAAGCCGTAGCCATTGAGTTGATTCTGACTCATAGCAGTCCTATAGGACAGAGGTGAACTGCCCCATAAGATTTCCAAGGCTGTAATCTTTACAGAGCAGACTGTCACATCTTTCTACCAAAGAGTAGCTAGTAGGTTCAAACAGCTGACTGTTTGGTTAGCAGTCAAGGGCTTAACCACTGTGTCACCAGGGCTCCTTTTCAGTTTATACAGTACTGTATAATTTTACTGTAGTAAATTCACTCATTATTTGTAATAATTTTTTTCTGGATGGCAGAATTTTTCTTAATCAATCCTTAAGCCAATAGAAAAATAATTACCCTAATAGAAGAATTAATTTTTAAGTATTTAGGAGTATCCACTTAAATATAATAAATTAACATAAAACTAAAGCTTTTTTTATTTTTGCTAAAATGGCTTCTCAAGGATTTGTAATATTTTGCTTTTCAAGCAATAAGAGCCTATATCCGAAAAGACTAATACAATTTATTTAAATATGTTTGGCAATAGAATAATTCATTGTACTTCTACAAAATTGTGTCGAATTGTTGTCATTTGATTACACTTAACTAATTTTTAATCTAGAATTCTTCTTCATAACCTGGTGTAAAATCGCCCCTCGGCCGCTAAGTTTATGTTAATGGGGGAGGAACACTAGGAAAAGGAGGATGAGAATGGTTCTACAACTTGAAGAATATAATCAATGTCACTGAATTGTACATGTAGAAATTGTTGAGTTGGTGTACACCCTGCTGTGTATTTTCTCAGCAACAACAACAAAAATAAATAAAATAAACTATTAAAAAATCTATAACCCCTCATCCCCATTATCAAGGAACTCACCATATAGAACTGACGGGCACAGCAGTAGAGTCAGGATCCTGAGGAGACACAGTGCTGGGAAAACATTCTGTAACATAGGTGGCTTTGTGGGAGGCATGACGCTGTCTCGGAGATGCAGCACTGGGGCTCAGCGTTTTCAGATGCCCAGAATCCGGCTGAAGTGGAGGCCCTAAGTAACTATTAAATTGATGCCTGAATCAAGGAACTAAGCCTTGGCAAGGCAAGAGCTCTGAGTCGTAAAGGGGAGGGGCAGAGCCTAGTAGACCAGGTGCTGGGCAGGGCCCTGACAGGGCAATCCAATAAATCTCCAGGTCTTGGGGAGAGAGATGAGAGCTCAGGGACTCTGATGGCATATGTTGACTCGCTGTCTGCATGTATACAGGCATACTTCATTTTATTGCTCTTCGCTTTATTGCGCTTCACAGATATTGCATTTTTTACAAATGGAAGGTTTGTGGCAACCCTGCATCAAGCAAGTCTATTGGCATCCTTTATTCAACAGCACTTGGTCACTTCGTGTCTTTGTGTTACATTTTGGTAATTCTCGCAATATTTCAGACTTTTTTGTTATTATTATATCTGTTATGGTAATCTGTGGTAATCTTTGATGTTACTATTACAATTGTTTTCGGGTGCCACAAACCAAGCCCATATAAGTCAGTGAACTTAATTGATAAATGTGTGTGTTCTGACTGCTCCACCGACCAGCCGTTCCCCATTTTTCTCACTCTCCTCAGGTCTTCCTATTTCTTGAGCGTCAACAACATTGAAATTAGGCCAATTAATAATCCTACAATGGCCTCTAAGTGTTCAAGTGAAAAGAAGAGTCCTACGTCTCTCATTTTAAATCAAAAGCTAGAAATGATTAAGCTTAATGAGGAAGGGGTGATGAAAGCCAAAATGGGCCAAAAGCTAGGCTTCTGGTGCCAAACAGTTAGCCAAGTTGTGAATGCAAAGGAAAAGTTCTTGAAGGAAATTAAAAGTGCTATTTCAATGAACACACGAATGATAAGAAAGCAAGACAGCCTTATTGTTGATATGGAGAAAGTTTTAGAGGTCTAGATAGAAGATTGAACCAACCACAACATTTCCTTAAGCCAAAACCTAATCCAGAGCAAGACCCTAACTCTCTTAAATTCTATGCAGGCTGAGAGAAGTGAGCAACCTGCAAAAGAAAATTTTGAAGCTATCAGAGGTTGGTTCACGAAGTTTAAGGAAAGAAGCCATAGCATAAAAGTGCAAAGTGAAGCAGCAAGCGGTGATGTAGAAGTTGCAGCAAGTTATACAGAAGACCTAGTTAAGATAATAGATGAAGGTGACTGCACTAAACAACAGATTTTCAGTGTAGACAAAATAGCCTTATATTGGAAGAAGATGCCATTTAGGACTTTCACAGCTAAAGAGACGTCAATGCCTGGATCCAAAGCTTCAAAGACTGACTCTTGTTAGAGGCTAATGCAGCTGGTGAGTTTAAGTTGAAGCCAATGCTTATCTACCATTCCAAAAATCCTAGGGCCCTTAAGAATTATGCTAAATCTACTCTGCCTGTGTTCTATAAAAGGAACGACAAAGCGTAGGTGACAGCATACCTGTTTACAACATGGCTTACTGAATATTTTAAGCTTACCATTGAGAACTACTGTTCAGAAAAAAGGATTCCTTTCAAAATATTACTGCTCGTTGACAATGCACCTGGTCACCTAAGAGCTCTGATGGAGCTGTTCAAGGAGATTAATGTTATTTTCATGCCTGCTAACACAACATCCATTATGCAGCCCATGGATTGAAGCGTAATTTTGACTTTCAAGTCTTATTATTTAAGAAATACATTTCGTGAGGTGGAACCAACATGATACTATAGACAGAAGCGCTTTACTGTCCCTCCACAGCAAAGACCTGAAAAATTAAGTAAAACAGATACCATCGTCAGTCCTGGAACCCTAAGCGTCAAAGGGATAAAGAACTCATCCAAGCACTGAATGCAATAAGAAACTGACAGAGAACAGAGAACAAGGAGAGTTACAGAGTGGAGGTGCCCTATCAGCTAACATGGCACAGATTCACCATCTTGGACCCCTTAGCCACCAAGAATGATGGACAGGGAGTACGGAAACGCAGCTTCACAGAGCTCCCAGCAGGAGACAGAGCACCCAGTAGCCCGGGATACACGCTTTCCCACCTCCCATCCTTCTTCCCCCTGCTCAGCCTTTGCTGCTTCCTGGCCAGCTGCAGTTCCTCTGCTGGGGAGACACTGGCTCCTTGCCCCTTGGATTAACCCACCACCACTGGCTGGCTCCTACAGTGTCATTTTTTTGTTACTGTTGTTGCTTTTTTGGCTTCTTTTGGTTTCTTCTCTTTCTCTCACCTCCTTCCTTTCCTTTCGCACAAACACCTGGTGCCGTCTGCCATTTCCACTCCTTCCTGATGGGCTGAGCAGTGCCGCTTAGCTGAGGAATCACTTCACCAGTCCACACCGAAAAGCTGGTGGGCTCCCTCAGGACTTTTTTTCTTTTTCTTTTTTTTTCTCATTTTCTTGTCTCTTTCTACCTTCCTTCCTTTCCGTTCTCCTGAACACCTGGCACCATGTGCCGTCTCCACTCCTTCCTGATGGGCTGTGCAGTGCCACTCGAGTGGGGAGCCATTTCCACTTTCTCCACATTGCCATGCTGGTGGGCTCCCTGGAGGCATTTTTTTTCCTTTCTGGGTTTCTTGTCTCTCTCCACCTTCCTTCCTTTCTTTTCTCCTAAACACCTGGTGCTGTGTGCCGTCTCCACTCCTTCTAGCCACTTGGCTGGGAAGCCCCTTCCCCAGTCCACACCACATGGCAGTGGGCTCCTTTGGGGCATTTTTTTTTTCTCTTTCTTGGTTTCTTGTCTCTCTCTACCTTCCTTTCTTTCCATTTTCCTGAACACCTGGTGCCATGTGCCAGCTTTGGTCCTTCTTAATGGGCTGTGCAGCACTGCTCAGCTGGGGAGCCACTTCCCTGGTCTGCACTGCCATGGCAGTGGGCTCCCTGGGGACATTTTTTTTCTTTTCTTGGTTTCTTGTCTCTTCCTACCTTCTGTCCCTTCTTTTCTCCCAAATACCTGGTGCCATATGCCATCTCTACAGCTTCTAGATGGGCTGTGCAGTGCTGCTTGGCTGGGGAACCCCTTCCCTAGTATATACCACCATGCCAGTGGGCTCCCTCAGGGCATTTTAAAGAAATTTTTTTCTCTTTCTCTTGTTTCCCCTTCATTTCTCAGTTTCTTGTCTCTCTATACCTTCCTGCCTTTCCTTTCTCCCAAGCACCTGGAGTTGTGTGCCATCTCTGCTCCTTCTTGATGGGCTGTGCAGCACCACTCAGCTGGGAAGGCACTTCCCTGGTCTGCACTGCCATGCCAGTGGGCTCTCTCAGGACATTTTTTTTTCTCCCTTTTCTTGGTTTCTTATCTCTCTCCACCTTCCTTCCTTACCCTTCTCCCAAACACCTGGTGTGGTGTGCCATCTCCAGTCCTTGATGGGCACTTGGCTGGGGAACCACTTCCAGTGGGCTCCCTCAGGGCAATTGTTGTTTTTTCTTTCTTTTTTTTTTTTTCTTGGTTTCTTGTCCCTCTACCTTCTTTCCTTTCCTTTCTCCCAACCACCTAGCCGTGTGTGACAACTCTGCCACTTCTTGATGGGCTGTGCCACACAGTCCAGCTAGACAGTCACTGGCACATGGCTTCCATAGGTCTGTGCCACTCCAATGGCAGGCTCACACAGCACCTTTTTGTTTGTTTTTTGTTTTGCATTTTTTGGCTTCTATTTGTCTCTCTCCTTTCTCTTCTTCCTTACACCCACTTAGCTCCACACACCACATCCTCCCATTCCTTCCTGCCTATCTGCAATGTGTGCTGAATACCACATCCTTGAGCAACACAGGCGTGGACCACCAGACCCTGACCTGCACTGCCCCTTGGCCCTACTCTGTCGGCCCCAGTACATGCTGCAAATGACCCATCCCTGCCCTTCCCCCTCTGCTAGACCTGCCCTGCTGCACCATAGCTGAATGACTGACACTGCCCATTGGACAAGGTGGTGAGAAGTATTGCACCCACAGATGAGCAAACAGCAAAGGAAGTTCAGCCCGCCTGCCCAGACATAACCAAATGAAACAAAAAAGCAGGATGAAACAAACAAATCTACAACCAATAGTCAAAGAAAAAAATTACTGAATGTTCCAAACACAGCAAACAATATCAGAACATAAAAAAAACAGGACAGGATGGTTCCAATAGGCTTCCAAAATAAAACACCAGATGACTTTTCAGTAGAAGAAAAGGCACTGGAACTACCTGATAGTGAATTCAAAACTCTAATATTCAGGGCTATCCAAGAGATGATGGAAAAAAGAAGACAAAATTAAGGAAAAAATAGACAAAATCATGGAAAATACAGAGAAAATCATGGAAATGACAGAAAAAACAATGGAAGAATTCAGGAAAACAATACAAGAACAACATGTCAAACACACAACTAGAAATCACACAGAAACAACAATAAGAAATCCAAAAGATAAACAACAAGATTTCAGAAATGAACAGTGTCATAAAAGGTTTGAAGAGCAAGTTTGAAACAAAGGAAGACAAGATCAGCGAAATTGAAGACAAATCCTTGGCTACCACTTTGTTTGAGCAAAAATCAGAGGAAAAATGAAGAAACCCTGAGAATGATGTGGATACAATCAAAAGTAAAAATTTTCCTATTTGGAATTCCAGAACAGGAGGAGGAAATAGAAAACACAGAGAGGATTATTGAAGAATTGCTGACGGAAAACTTCCCAAATATCATGAAAGATGAAAAGAGGACCATCCTAACCTTTTGGTTAGCAGACAAGCTCATAACCACTGTGCCAGCAGGACTCCAATGGAAAACTACAGCAACCCAATTCTGACGTGACTATTAATGGCCCAGACTCTTCAGGAATGAAGGTTTGGGTCACCCCACCAGGCAAAGAAGCACGACCAGCTGTGGTGCTTGCTGAGGGTAAAAAGAATATGGAATGGGTGGTGGAAGAAGGCAGTTCTAAATACCATCTACAATGATGTGATCAGTTGCAGAAATGAGGACTGTAATTGTTATGAGTGTTCTTCTTTGTATGTATGCATCAAATATTTTTGTTTTCTTCACTTATAAAATATAAGATGCAAACAGTGCTAGTGTGTTTAATGTTGTATGCATGTTAGTAGTATCATGTCTGGCACAAGTTTGACTTTATAATTATCTTTATTTAAATGTTACATATGGTTTAAGGAGATATGTACAGGTGCCAAGTTGACAAGGGGTGGACTGTGATGGTTAATGTCATGTGCCAACTTGGCTGGGCCATGATTCTCAGTGGTTTGGCAATTATGATGTAGTTTGGCAGTTATGTAATGATATAAACACCTCCATGATGAGATTTGCTATGAGCAGTCAATCAATTGAAAGAGAGTTTCCTCTGGGGTGTGGCCTGCATCCAATATATATGGACTTTCTGGCAAACCTTGCTGGCTTTGGCTCTGTTCCAATTCCTGCATTCAGCTTGTCATCATCTGACCTCTGGTTATTGGGACTTGAGCCAGCAGCCTGACAGCCCACCTACCAATCTTAGGTTTGTCAGCCTCCACAGCCTGTGAGCTAGCAACCTGCTGTTTGGCCTGCTGATCTTGGGTTTATCAGCCCCTGCAGCTACATGAGTCAGAAAAAGTCTCCAGCCTGACGCCTGACCCACAGACTTGGACTTGCCAGCCTCTACAACCACATGAGCCATTTCCTTGATATAAATCTGTCTCTATATGTATATATATACATATACATATGTACACACATACACAGACACGCATCACTGGTTTTGCTTCTCTAGAGAACACAGCCTAATACACTAACAAAGGAGTCATTTCTAGACTTTAGAAATTGTTGCTCTGCAACTTGAATGTAACCTTTAGCCATGCAAAAGTCTACAATTCTGACTGACTGACTTACTGAATTATTTGTTTGCCTGAAATAATACTTAAATTAACATTTCTGTTTTCTGAGAATTATAAGTATTTGTAGTAGTATTTCTTTGCAAATTCAAAAATACATTATTGACACTTTACTTTTCATCAGCAATCCTGAAAGAAAAGTAAAACTTTTGACTCCTTTAGATTTCTTATTTAAGCAATTGTTTTTACAATTTAAGTTACAATTCTCAATTCAGATCAGTATTCCAACTACTGCATTCATATCTCCTAGGCATCTCAAATTCAATATATCCCAAACGAAACTCACTATCTTCCTTCCAACAGTACTTCACCTCTGTACTTTCGATCTTGGCTAATGGCATCAGCGTCCACCCAGTTTCCCAGACTAGATGCTTGAGACATCCTCACCTCCTCTCCTCCCCCTCTCTACAGTTAGAGTTACCACATCCTGTCATTCCACCATAGAAGCAGAAACAGTTGAATCTTCTATTATCTCTTACAGAGCACTTCCATAGTCCATGCTTAGGTCCTTATAATCTTCCCTTCATTTCACCCTAGACTATTTGCAAAAACCTCCAAACATTTGTAAGCCAGCTTCCATGCTGATGCCATTATATCCCTAAAAAGCAATTTACACCGTGTCACTCTGCTCAAAGGCTCCTATGGGTCCTCAGTTCCCATAGATCTCCATACAACTTTTCCAGCTGTCCCCCTGCCTCTTCTCACTTAGAACACTGTGCTTCAACCTCATGAAGGTGTTTACCTTTCCCAAAACACATCATGAATTCTTTTAACACCTGCAAGCATTTGTATATAATGTCCTCTGTACATGAATGCTTATATCCCCAACCTCCCCCTTGGTTCACTATCCAGATCAAGTGTTACCCCCTTGGTGAAGAATTGCCTGATTCCATCAAGAAATGTCAGTGTCTTCTATGATCGCTTAGTACTTTGCTGATACCTCAATTGTAACACCACATTGTATTGTAACTATTTACTTTTGCTTCCTAAAATAGATTGTGGGCTTGGGTGGCCCAAATGTTTAAGTGCTTGACTACTAATCAGAAGCTTGGCAGTTAAAATTTACCCAGAGGCATCTCAGAAAAAAGGCTTGGAGATCAACTTCCAAAAGATTACAGCCACTGAAAACCCTATGGAGCACCTTTTTCACCTTGATACACATGAGGTCACCATGAGTCAGAGTTGACTCAACAGCAACTGGTTCTGAAGAAAAAGAAGGTGTGTATTCAACTTTCTATCTCTAACCTAGTGGTGTCATTGGCATGTAAAAGTTATCCAATAAATGTGATATGAATGAACCTCAATTTGGTTTCATCTAACTGCCTCACTGAGAACTAATTAAAATAATGTCTGTGAAGTCCTCTGTAAATTTTGAAGAGTGATAATACAATGATCCATCTACTTCCCTCATAATATGTCAAAATACATGTGGCTCAATGGGCCAGTTGTTGCATTTGTTGTTCACCGTATCTACTCCTTGTGGTCCCTCAGCAGAACCTGCTTAGAACTTAGCAGACAACAGAGTATGGGGATGGAGACTAGGACTTTGGAATTGAGGAGACCACAGTTTGAGTCCAAGCAACACCGTAGTCTAATTCTGTAATTTTAAAGAAGTTATGTCAGTTACTTAGATCTCAGCTTCCTCATCTCTAAAATGATGACATTTTGTACCAAGAGTAGGGTGCTGCTTTAACAGATACCTACAGTGTAGAAGTGATTTTGGAATTGACTAATAGATAGAGGCTGGAAAAATTTTAATGTGCCTAATAGTAAAACCCTAGATTGCCTTGAAGAGACTGTTGGTAGAATTATGAACATCAAAGACAATTCTGGTGAGGACTCAGAAGGAAATGAGGAGAGCTATAAAACCAGAGACAGCACAGATGGCCAGAAGCAGAAGGAGGGAAATGGCAGCAGCAGAACGAGGAGACTGGCGAGAGACAGCACTGGAGCCAATCCACGGGAGCAAGCCCCTGGAAGGAGAGAGCTGAGTGACTTCAGGCAGGAGGCTTGCTGGGGGCATGGGGTGCCTCAGGGCACTTATTGGTGGAGTTAAGTTTGCCGCCCATGGAGCAAGAGAGCTGAGCACCTTCAGGCCAAGAGGTCAAGGAACCAGGAGACAGAACTGAAGAGACAAGGAGCACAGGAAGCAGAGCTTTCTCAGTCTCAAAGGTAGGGCCACGACCTCTGAGGTCTCAAATTGCAGAACCACAGCCTGCTGGGTCTCAAAGGGTGGGGCCATGGCCTTCTAAGTTTCAAAGAGTCAGATCTTCACCAACTCAGTTCCAGAGTGTGGGACTGCTGTACAGGAGAACGAGGGAAATAGGGCCAGATCCACTCCCCAAAGCTGAGGGGATGGGGCTGCCATGCTCAAGTGGCAGAAGAATGAGACCTACCAGAGCTGAGGGGTAGGATCACCACTCAGACAGACTAGGAGAATGGGGCCTCCCAAATCCGAGGGGGCAGAGTTCCCATCCCATTGGACCTAGAAGATGGAGCTGAAGCACAGGGCTGAGGGACCTCCAGTCCTAATCCAGAGAGTGTGGCCAACACCTAGAGTCTGGAGGAGAGGGCCATTGCCTAAATGGTCTCAGAGAAGAGAGGATTATTTTCAAATCTTGACAGCTAATGTAATGTGTTCTACTGGGTTTTGGACTTGCTTGGTGGCTGTTATCCCTCCTTTCCCTCCAGTTTCTCCTGTTTGTAATGGAAATGTCTACCTTGTACCTGTTCCACCATTTTACTGTGCAAGAAGATAACTCGTATGTTAGATTTCACAGATGAAGAGGAATTTTGCTCCAGGATGGAATTTGCACTTGGAGCTGATTTAAGACTTTTGAGATGTTATGATGGGTGAAAGTGTTTTACATGTGGCAAGGGCATGAATTTTGGGGGGCCAAAGTGTGGAATGTTATGGATTGAATTGTGTCCCCCCCAAATCTGTGTGTCAACTTGGGTAGGCCATGATTCCCAGTATTGTGTAGTTGTCCTCCATTTTGTGATATGATGTCATTTTCCTATGTGCTGTAATTGCTAACCACTGTGATGTTAATGAGGCAGGTTAGAGGCAGTTAAGTTACTGAGGCAGGACTCAATCTACAGGATTAGATTGTATCTTGAGTCGATCGTTTTTGAAATATAAAAGAGAGAAGTGAGAAAACAGGAGAGATGCTCATTACCACCAAGCAAAAAGAGCCAGGAGCAGAGTGGGTCCATTGTACCCGGTGTCCCAGCACTGAGAAGGTCCTAGACCAGGGGAAGATTGATGACAAAGACCTTCCCCCAGGAGCCAACAGCGAGATAAAATCTTCCCCTGGAGCTGGTGCCCTGATTTCGGACTTCTAGCCTCCTAAACTATGAGAGAATAAATTTGTTTGTTAAAGCCATCCAGTTGTGGTATTTCTGTTATAGCAGCACTAGATAATAAGACAGATGACCTTTTTATTCTCTACAAATTCTGGAATACTGTAATTTCCCACTTAAAAACTATGACTACCCTAGCAAATGCCCTAATATTTCAATGACATTAAACAAACAAACAAACACTTTGCCTTTGAGTCAATATCCTACTCATAGCAACCCTATAGGATAGAGTAGAACTGCCTCATAGGGTTTCCAAGGAGCAGCTGGTGGATTTGAACACCTGACCTTTTGGTTAACAGCCAAGATCTTAACCACTGTGCCGCCAGGGCTCCTTCAATGACATTATCAACTTTTAAATTCCTATAGAAATGAAACCACCTCAAGAACTATGCCAACAGGGTGGGTCTCTTGTGAAAAATACAGTCAACATTTGCCAATGTGGTACAATCTGAGAGACACTTGGAAAATCCTCAGCTCCAAAATGCCTCCTTCCATTAGAGATTTTCCAGTCAGTTGCTGTAGAGTAGATTCTGACTCATGGTGACCCCATGCCTGTCAGAGAAGAACTGTGCTCCATAGGGTTTTCAAGGGATGATTATCTGGAAGTTGATTGCCAGGCGTTTCTTCCATGGCACCTCTGAGTAGACCTGAACCACCTACCTTTCGGTTAGCAGCTGAGTGTGTTAACCATTTGCACCACCCTGGGACTTCCCATCACAGATTATTTTTATTTAGGTTAATGTATTTTTCTTGTCTAAACTCCCCTTCTAAAATTCATATACACATACTTCTGCAAAGGATCGCATTTTTCTCCAGTCTCAGGTGGAATGTCTCCTTCCTTACACCTCGCTCTCAACTGTATCACTTGCAAACTCCTGAAGGAACTTGCTTGAACACACACCCACAATCCTACTTAGAATCGCTTTCTAGCTCTCTATCATCTTTCTTTCTATGCTTATATTACGTAAAAATTTATCTCTAAGCTTAATATATACCTTTGATGCCTCTGCCTCATCTGAATAGTGTACTTTCCATTTTCCCGGCACTACTATATTTAGGGGCAGAACAGGAGTCAGCAAACAAGAGGAGTGGTTGAAGAACGAGGACCAGTGTCCCGCCTAACCAAAGGAGAAAGGAGTTTCAAGAAGAAAAGATCATCAACATTGCCAAATTTGGAAAGTGGGAGACAAAAAGGAGGTGACCATGACTAAGGCTTCCAGTTTTGGAAATCGGGTGGAGTTGTCCAATATTCTCCTTATGATCAAATCCAAAGGTCTGTGCTGTCAAAGGTGGAGGAGATGTGAAAGGATTAATAAAATCTCTAAAAGAAAAATGGAGCACTTTTGCAGAATGTAGACACTGAAAACCAGTTCTCCTGTAGCCAGTTCCTCAGTAAACTCCTTTGGGAAGTTCAACTTACTTCATGCTTCAACTTGCCTATGTGAGGAGACAGTGAAGGATCAACAAACCAAAACACGCATCTCTCACATACAATAACAAAAGCACTTAGCCATCTTACCCTTCTATGTCTCTGAGCGCTGCAGTGTTCGGTTCTGCTTCGGTTTATTTTATTAGTATCCATTATTACTGCCCCATTTAAAATGAAAAACTGAGGCTCAGAAGGGATTAAAAATACTTTTCACAAAACCCATACTCTTTCTGCCACATAACGAGGTACTCCTGAAAAGATTTCTGTTGAAAACTCCCCCATATTTTTGTCCCTGTCTTATTCTTTGAGTCCTACATTCCTTAAATGGCCAAACCTCAGCCTTTCCCCAAAGATACCCCGAGTATTGGGGTAGGTAATCCACTGACCTGCAGGCTGATGAGGAAGAAGTAGAAGACCCTATCCAGGCGCCTTGGGTAGTTTCTCAAGGAAGAAAACTGCCTTGATCTCTAATACTAGTCCCTCCCCAGAGTAGAGTTTACCAGAAAACCCTAAAATTGGCTAGTAATTGCTCCATCAAAAAGTTCCGGAATTCCAGCCATGTGGTTGGCTGGTCAGGGATGGCTGAATTGAAACGGTTAGGCAGAGATACTCCATTGGCCCAGTGAATGATTAACTGCAGACAAAAACAGCAGTATTTACCTAATCTTTTCCTTCCTCTTGACTAGTCCTCATTCTTAATAACATGTTGCAATAGTTTATTTTCTCCTCTGCCAACCATTTCCCTGAAATGGAAAGGTAATTTCAATTTGATGCCAGGATTCTTTCCGTCTTTTCACAAACACAAGAAGGTTATACAAAATATAATTCAGCTAGCCTGAAACTCTTGGACACTCAAAGTGTTCAACAAGTGAACCATTTTCCATGATGCTAGATCCCGCAGGCTTTCCTGAGCCTCAGGCACTGATGATCTTGCCCTGTGCTGTCTCTGTTCTATCCCAAGAAAGTACACAACACAGGGAATTTAACTATTGAGTTCCTGCTATGTGCTGAGTTGCCTGGAACACACTTAGTGCTCAATAAATATTAACTACTACCACCACAGAACCCTGGTGGTGTTGTGGTAAAGAGCTTGGCTGTTAACCAAAAGGTCAGCTGTTTGAATCCACCACTTACTCCTTGAAAATCCTAACAGGGAAGTTCTACTCTGTCCTATATGGTTGCTATGAGTCTGAATGACTCAAAGACAATGGGTTTGGGATTTTTTTTTTTTTTTTTTTTTTTAACTGCCATGACCCACCACTCATCTGTCAGTTTATTATACTGAGGTGGCTTGCTGTTGCTATCATGGTGGATGCTATGCTACCAATATTTCAAACACTAATAAGGTCTTCCAAGATGGGCAGGTGTCAGCAGAGCTTCCAGACTAAGACAGACCAGGAAGAAAGACCTGAAGATCTACTTCTGAAAATTAGCCAGTGAAAACCTTGTGGATCACAACAGATTATCACTTGATATAGTGCTGGAAGATGAGCCCCTTAGGTTGGAAGGCACTTAAAATACACAGTGGATGCAAAAATGGACTCCAGCATACCAACAGTTGTGAAGATGGCATAGGACTGGGAAATTTTTCATTTTGTGGTACATGGGGTCACTATGAATTGGAGCTAACCTGATGGCAACTAACAACAACTCCCGCCACTACTGCTACTACCTGCCAGGCACCAAATGACCTCCAGAAGTTGGTCTATTGTTGAATACTACTTAGAAAAATATAATGAATGGCTGGTCATGTTTATTTATTATCACATATATCTAGGAAAGACCTCAATCCCTGACACTTTCCAATTAAGCTATTAATCCTTTGGAGATTACTATTAAAAAGCAATTCCTCCAGACAACTTGACTTTTTCTGCAGTAACACTACAGTTTTCATAATGGTTTAGAAAGGGAAAATTTGAACCACAGAAGGTTGAAATAGTCAAGGAAGTTTTGAAAAGAGATGTGTGATTTGGACTGGGCTTTGAATGAGAAATAGAAATTATTAGAGTCAAAGAGAACATAAGGTGTGTCACAAAGGTGAGAGACTGATATGACTACAAGGAGAGCATTCCTGTTTTGAGAGCTCAATTGGAGGAAATATCATCTTTAAAGCTGGGTCTTCAAAATAACATTCCCCAGTCCACTGGTGTCCTTTTCTTTGCCTTCCACAGTGACTGCTCCAAACTTTTCTCTCTAGGTCACCAAACTATCTTAATCTCAGTAGATGAACTTGCTTCTTACTTTACTAAAAATCATTCTATATTAGTCTCTATGCATGTCAAATTTTCTCTCCTTATTCACTTCTGACTCAGAGGAGATTTCATTATTCCTTTCCTTTCTCGTTTTCAATGTGTTTCCCACCCTGAAATATTCCCTAAGTCTTGACATAATCTGAGAGACCAAATTACTAGGCTAAGTGCTCTAGGGACCGTGATCTTGGGGAACATCTAGCTAAATTGGTGTCTGGGATCTTAAAAGCTTGTCAGCGGCTATCTAAGATACTCCAATAGTCTCACCTTGTCTGAAGCAAGGGATAATGAAGAAAACCAAAGTCATAAGGGAAAGATTAGTCCAAAGGACTAATAGATCACAACTACCACAGCCTCCACCATACTGAGTCCAGTACAACTAGATGATGCCCGCCTACCACCACCTGGAATTATTAGATTCAGCAGAGTAGCAGGATATAAAATAAGCATACAAAAATTAGTTGGATTCCTATACACCAATAAAGAAAAGGACAAAAAGGAAATCAGGAAAACAATACCATTTATAATAGCCCTTAAAAAAAAAATACTTAGGAATAAATCTAACCAGGGAGGTAAAAGACCTAAACAAAAACTACAAAACACTACTGCAAGAAACAAAAAAAGACCTTTTTTTCCTAAATGGAAAAACATTCCATGCTCATGGATAGGTAGACATAACATTGTGAAAATGTCAATTCTACCCAGAACAATCTACAAATACAATGAAATCCCAATCCAAATACCAACAGCATTCTTTAAATCATTAATTTTATATGGAAAGGAAAGAGGTCCCAGGTAAGTAGAAAGAAGAAGAAGAAAGTAGGAGAACTCCCACTACCTGACCTCAGAACCTACTATACAGCTATGGTAGTCAAAACAGCCTGGTACTGGTACAATGACACATAAATTGATCAATGGAACACAACTGAGAATCCATCCACCTGCGGTCACCTGATCTTCAACAAATACCCAAAGTCCATCAAATGGGGAACAGTCTTTTTAACAAATAGTACGGCAAAACTGGATGTTCATCTGCCAAAAAAATGAAACAGGACCCATACGTCACACCATACATAAAAACTAATTAAAAATGGATCAAAGATCTAAATAAAAACCAAAAACTATAAAGATCATAGAAGAAAAATTAGCATCAATGCTAGAGCCCCTAATACGTGGCATAAATAGGATACAAACCATAACTAACAATACACAAACTCCAGAAGATAAGCTAGATAAATGGGATCTTCTAAAAATTAAACATTTATGCTCATCAAAAGATTTCATCAAAAGAGTAAAAAGAGAAACTACAAGCTGGGAAAAAATTTTTCGTTATGACAAATCCAGCAAAGATCTAATCTCTAAAATCTACAGGAAAAGCCAACACCTCTACAACAAAAAGACAAATAATCCAATTAAAAAATGGCCAGAGGATATGAACAGACATTTCACCAAAGAAGACATTCAAGTGGCTAACAGACGCATGAGGAAATTCTCGCCGTCACTAGCCATTAGAGAAATGCAAATCAAAACCACAATGAGATACCATGTCACCCCAACATTACTGGCACAAATCAAAAATACAGAAAAAAACAGATGTTGGAGAGGCTGCGAGGAAATTGGAACTCTTATGCACTGCTGGTGGGAATGTAAAATGGTACAACCATTTTGGAAAATGATATGGTGCTTCTTTAAAAAAGCTAGGAATAGAAATACCATATGATGTAGCAATCCCACTCACTGGAATATATCCTAGAGAAATAAGAGCCATCACACAAATAGACATGTGCACACCCATGTTCATTGCAGCATAGTTTACAATAGTAAACAGATGGAAATGACCTAATTGCCCATCAACAAATGAATGGAGAAACAAATTATGGTACTTACACACAATAAAATACTACACAACAATAAAGAACAATGATGAATCTGTGAAGCATCTCACAACATGGATGAATCTGGAGGGCATTATGCTGAGTGAAATAAGTTGATCGCAAGAGGATAAATATTGTACGAGACCACTATTATAAAAACTCATGAAAAGATTTACACACAAAAAGAAACAATCTTTGATGGTTATGGGGGAAGGTTGGGTGGGGAGGGAAAAACACTAACTAGACTATAGACAAGTGCTAACTTTGGTGAAGGGTAAGACAGTACACAACACTGGGGAAGCCAGCACAACTTGATGAAGGCAAAGTCTTGGAAGCTGCATAGATACATCCAAACTCCCTGAGGGACCAATTACTGGGCTGAGGGTTGTGACGACCATGGTCTCCGGGAACATCTAGCTCATTTGGCATAACATAATTTATAAAGAAAATGTTCTACATTCTACTTTGGTGAGTAGTGTGTGGTGTCTTAAAAGCTTGTGAGTGGCCATGTAAGATACTCCACTGGTCTCACCCTGTCTGGAGCAAGGGATAATGAAGAAAACCAAAGACATAAGGGAAAGATTAGCCCAAAAGACTAATGGATCACAACTACCACAGCCTCCACCAGACTGAGTCCAGTACAGCTAGAGGGTGCCTGGCTGCCACCACCTACTGCTGTGACAGGGATCACAACAGAGGGTCCCAGATGGAACTGGAGAAAAATGTAGAACAAAAATCTAACTCACAAAAAAACAGACCAGACTTACTGGTCAGACAGAGACTGGAGATACCCCGAGAGTATGGCCCCTGGACAGCCTTTTAGCTCAGTAATGAAGACACTCCTGAGGTTCACCCTTCAGCCAAAGATTAGACAGGCCCCTAAAAAAAATGAGACTAAATGGGTACACCAGCTCAGGGGTAAGGACTAGAAGGCAGGAGGGGACAGGCAAGCTGGTAATGGGGAACCTAAGGTTGAGAAGGGGAGAATGTTGATATGTTGTGGGGTTGACAACCAGTGTCACAAAACAATATGTGTACTGATTGTTTAATGAGAAGCTAATTTGCTCTGTAAACCTTCACCTAAGGTACAATAAAAAAAAATATAGATAGATATATATAAAGAAATACATTTTGTAAGGCTATAACTGCAATAGATAGTGATTCCTCTGATCAATCTGGACAAAGTAAATTGAATACCTTCTAGAAAGGAGTCACCATTCTAGATGTCATTAAGAACATTTGTGATTTCGGGGAGGAGGTCAAAATATCAACATTAACTGGAGTTTGGAAGAAGTTGTGTCCAACCTTCATGGATGACTTTGAGGGGTTCAAGACTTAAGTGGAGAAGTAACTGCGTATGTGGTAGAAATAGCATGAGAACTAGAATTAAAAGTGGAACCTGAAGATGTGACTGAAGTGCTGCAATCTCATGATAAAACTTTAATGCATGAGGAGAGGCTTCTTATGGATGAGCAAAGAAAGTGGTTTCTTGAGATGGAAATCTACTCCTGGTGAAGATGCTGTGAACAGTGTTGAAATAACAACAAAGGTTTTGGAATATTACATAAACTTAGTTGATAAAGCAGTGGCGGGGTTTGAGAGGTTTGACTAAAATTTTGAAAGAAGTTCTACTGTGTTTAAAATGCTCTCAAACAGTATCTCATGCTACAGAGAAATCTTTTGAGAAATGAAGAGTTGATGGATGTATCAAATTTCATTGTTGTCTTATTTTAAGAAATTGCCATGGTCACCCCAACCTTCAGTAACCACCACCCTGATCAGTTAGCAGCCATCAACATTGAGGCAAGAGCCTACACCAGTAAAAAGATTACAACTTGCTGAAGGCTCAGATGATTGTTAATATTTTTTAGCAAAAAAAAGTTTTGTTTTTTTTTAAATTAAGGTATGTACATTGCTTTTTTGGACATAATGCTATTGCACACTTAACAGAATTCGTATAGTACAAACATAACTTTTATACGCGCTAGGAAACAAAAAAAGAAGTTAATGTGACTCAATTTATTGCTATGATTGCTTTATTTTGGTGATCTGGAACCCAACCTGCAATATCTCTGGGGTATTTCTGTATATCACTTCTCTGAATAATTTTTAAAAACTAGGAAAATGGTAGAAAAGTTAATAGTTCAGCTCCCCTTAATGTAATCTGTGTGGCAGTTTCTTTGGGGCTCAGGGTGAGATACTGAGGCATGTCCTACACCATTTCCAGGAGTATTGGGTTTCAGTTTGTTTCTTAGTTGTCGTTGAGTCAAGTCAAGCCCATTTATTACAGAATAGAACTGCTCCATAGGGTTTTCTTGGCTGTAATCTAACATAAACAGATTGCCAAGCCTTTCTTCTGTGGTGCCGCCAGTTGGATTTGAACCCCCTATCTCTAGGTTAGCAGATGAGTACAAACCATTTGTGCCACCTAGAGACCTTCTGGGTTTCAGTAACTTGTGTAAATTGCCAATATGAGAGTAGAATAAGGTTTATAAAGATAATTTTTCTTTCTAAACACACCACAGCCTAACTGGAATAGAGACAGCATACAAGTCTAAAATTGTGGGAAGACTCAAAATATAAACAACAATTATTCCTACAATATTTAAGTGAGAGACTTCTAGTTTTCTTGATGCATCTATGACACCAAAGGAATCAACTTTGGGGCTACATTAGTTGGAGAGTAAAGGGAATTTCTCAGAGTGGTGTTTACAGAACAGATAAGGCATGCACGGAAATTCAAATGGTAAAGAATGCAGCTTTATAAATGGAGAACGGACCATAACTTTAAGAACTCTCAATGGTGCTGATCAGAGTGAAGGGCCTTCCAGTCCAAAGTTAGGTCTCTGACAAAAGCACTACAAGATTAAGGGGACAGGTAAAATTACCAACCTGGACTTTATGGTTTGTCCCTTGGACCAGCTGTGAATGTTTGTTGCTTGAAGATACATGAATATCCATCCTTAGAGGGTGTCGAGCATGAGAAAATGTCCAAAAATGACCTCCTCCGCCCAACTTTGCTGGAATTAGTGTGATAGGCATTTAACAGTCGAAGTGCTTAGCTCTCAGAAATAAAGAGGAACATTGACCAGAAATAAATGAGTGGACTCGTGTTTAATCCTGATGATAGCACAATTAAATTTCAACCTTCCTAGAGAGAAAGGAAAGCAAATAAATCCACCATTTTTAGTTGCTTGACGTTACAAAGAGGAACAAAAAAGGTGAGTATGTCAGATAAAAGATGTAATTTAAATAATTAAACGGAAGACTATTTTTAAACACTGCCACCCATCTGCCACTTTGCTGTACTGTGGTGGCTTGCATGTTGCTGTGATGCTGGAAGCTATGCCACCGTTATTTCAAATATCAACATGGTCACCATAGTGGACAGGTTTTGTTGGAGCTTCCAAACTAAGACAGACTAGGAAGAAAGGTCTGGCAATCTACTGAAAATTAGCCAATGAAAACCTTATAGATCACAAGATAGTATTGTCCAATTTGCTTGCTTTGGACACATCATCAGGAGGGATCAATTGCTGGAGGAAGACATCATGTTTGGTGAAGTAGCAGGCCAGTTAAGGGTAGGAGAGCCTTGGTGAGATGCATTGGCACAATAGTTGCAGTGATGGACTCGATAGTGCCAGTAATAATAAGGATGATGCAAGACTGGAAAACATTTGGTTCTATTGTACATAAGGTCACCATGAGTCAGAGTCAACTCAATGGCTGCTATCTCTCTGTCTGTCTGTCTATCTCTATCTACTATCTATCTATCTCTATTAAAAGAAAACAACTTGAGTTTATTAGTCATGTTTCACAATTTTACATAAATTGATACATTTAACTACTTAACATAACACTATAACACGGATATTATAGCCACATTTTACAAATGAGGAAACTGATTTAGTGAGAGTAAGCATACTTCCCAGAACATTTCATCTCATCTGTAGCCAAGTCTCAAGCTCTTTCCACTGTGCCAAACCAATTTCCATTTAATGGCGTAAGACTACAAAGGTTTCTTGTGCAGGACCCTGAGCCTGTCACTTTGGAGAGTGTGCCTGGGAACCCTCTACCATCGTGGAAAAGACCCCAGAGTGCCTTCTCCATTAGGAGACCAAATCCCCATACAATCTATCAAGAATTAGCCCTGTGTCTTAGCCATGAAACTCCATAACTCAGGCCTCAGTCTCTACATCTATTTAAAGAAGAGTTTGGGACTAGACAGGTCTCTGATCTTTTTTAGTTCGGAAATTCTAGTGTGTGTAGTAATGGCAAAAGAAAAAAAAGTGAAGATAAAATAGGATTTATTACCCTGAAATAGAGAAAGAATAACAGGAACATAAGGTCACCAGAGGCGATCTTGCCCTACTCCCATAACCCAAGTCACCATGAAAGGATCACATCAACACCTATTTAATGAACAAAATATGTGAATGAATTAGAACTCGCTATTTGCTTTAACCTGCCAAGAAGTAGTCCTTGAACAAGGATTTGAATGCAAGTAATTTATCTGGGAGGTAATCCTAGGAAGCACTATTAAAAAAGTGGGGTTGTGAGGTGGAGCCAACATGATGCTACAGACAGAACATCATGCCGTTCCTCTGCAGCAAAGACCCACAAAACTGAGTAAAATAAACACAAATGTCAATCCTGGAACCCTAAGCATCAAATGAAGGAATAAAGAACTGGATCAAACACCAAATGGAATAAGAAACTGATGGAGGACCGAGAACATGTGCCACCTACACCCCTTCTCGACAGGCCGAGCAACACCACAAACAACCCATCCCAGCCCCTCCCCCTCCTCTGGACCTGCCCTGCTGCACCATAGCATATTCAAAGACAATTTAGTTGTCTGTTTATTCTAGTACCGACAGTGCATATTCCAATGTCATATTTTTGGTTATATTCTAAGTGGGATGGACAATTTATTACTCCATGTTAATAAAATGTTATAAACATGGGACCATTTTTATCTCCCATGTATAATTACACTCCAGGGCTTGAAGACTCAAATAGCTACCTCTTTCATTTAGGTGTCAATATGAAACATTACCTGTCATACCAACTCACAGAGTAAAAATCTGAACTCAAGCCACTGGTTTGTTTGAACTAAGAATAATGCTCAGATTCACATACAATAATTCTCTATGACTCTATAGGATGCTGTGTTGAATCTATTCAGGGCAGGTAGCTTGCAAAAGTTCATACAATGTGACACAAATGGCTTCTATCGGCCCAAGAGACAGCAGACAGGTGACAATCACAGCTCTGACTCTCTTAAACTACTTCCAAAGAACATCTCTAGAGATGTGTGGATCTGCCTAGTACAGAGGATTTCCACCATGCTTCTAGAGTGACATTGAGGTACCTCTGACAGGTCATTGCACTTTCTGAGTCTATGAAAAAGCAGTACACTAATTAATTACTAAACTTGGGCCAGAGTGAAAAGAGGAAGCAGAGTTAGGTATAACTTGTAAAATTCACAACACATTGTATTTCTTACTCTAACCTAGGTGGTAACTATTGAGCTACCTATACCTGCCAGAGTAGGATTTGTATGCAGCCAGAAGTGTGGACGCTAGAGTCTGCAGTGATTTTTCTGGTCTAATCTTGCCCCAGCCACAACCATTTTGAGGTCTGCACAACCTACCTCCCAGCAGTTGGGGAAGACAATTCTTCTACCTTCTGAGAAAAGTAGAGAAGATTAATTTTGGCAGCCACGGGCACCCATTGCAATGCCTTGCCTGCTACCTACTTGCTACTATTATGCAGGAAACCGACCCAGAATATGAGTAATAAATAAACCTGAGTTCTTAAGTATTAGAATACTTTGAAACATGTTTTAGCAAAATGCTCTAACATTTTTTATGAAAATGATGTACTTAAAATCACTGCTATATAATGAAGACACATACTACTTATCATCTGGAAGGAATGTTATATCTTATTTAGAGGAAGGAATTGTTTTAGGCATGCCATTATGATATTAATAAGTTTGGGGGAAAAGATGTGAAATTGAAATGAATTCTAATATCTAATATTAATGGAAATTTTTTTTCAAGTTTTCTCTGAATAAATGTTGATTTTGCTTGTACTTGGTTATTAGAATACCCTGTAAGAAAACTGACTCTGTGCTGCTAGCAACAGTGTGTCTATGTATCTCCTTATTATTCACTGTAAAGTACATGTTTAATGTGTCAAAGCAGTGTTACATTGAGTTTTATATAGGGTAACTAAATATGTCTGGACTGTTTGATTTAAAGTGATTTGTATTTGAGAATAATTCAATGTTGTAACGTGGTCACAAGTAACGCTTGTGTGGAACTGTGAGTTCTTGTAATGGAAGTCTTGTGTATATTATATATGTTTACTATTTACTAGATTAACATGAATTACACTTCTTAGGGTCACTTTAGAAGACCAGTAATTTACTTTTATTAAAATATTGATTTCACTTTAGAAACATCTTTTTTTTTTTTTTTTTTTTAAAGGGGAAGGGAAGTATTTCCAGGAAATTATTGACCTTCTTAGGGGAATGATTGAGGGTAGGGCCCATTCTTTGTTAGGCATCCCAGAAGTCCTTGCAGCTCATTTACATCATTTGGGAAGAAGACAAGTATCCAGTGTTCTTACGCTGCTTAGCCTGGGCCGCTTCTTCTCCCCAGAGCTGCCCATTTAGGGCTCTGATTTACTGTATCCATCCTTGCCCCCATCGTTATATTTTGCCTTATGCTCTATTCCCTCATTCATCTAATTAGTAATCCGATCAGTTCATTCACACTCAGATGCTAATGACTAATATTAGCTTAGTATTAATTTACCCAAGGATATCTGAACTCCGTAGAGGACTAGGCCTTAACCTAAAGTGGTGACTTTGAAAGAAGGAATTATAGTCATTAAGGCAGAAAGGAGGGGGAAACATTTTAAAGAAAGTATGTCTGGCAGCAGTGTCTTTCAGATTACATCTAGTAAATGACCATTTATTTTGCTTACCATAAAGGGATACTAAATTCTAAGGAATATACTCACAAGCATGGATATTAGTTTCTCAGATCTCTCCCTGTTTTCTTTTTTACTTTTTCCCTTCTAATTCCAGACCTGATTTCCAGGGAAATCACTAGTAGCCTCCTCTCTGAGCTTCTCCTTTCCTTGAGGAATCTCCTCTCCAGAACTTCCATTTTTCACTTTCTGGATTCCATGAAATTGGAGTGAAAAGAGTAAACACTCTCAGCTACTACAATATATAATTTAACATAAATAATCTCATATTTCTTCTATGAAGTTGTTTTGAGTTTTGATTCCAAAATACAAAATTATTCCTACAAGGGAGATTTTGAGTATAGAGTTATTGCCATGTTGGTATTATTGTCGAGATTGTTACTGCTAGTGTATTCAAATGGTTTAAATTTTGTCATAGTCATTCAGTTCAGCAGCTAATCCTATTAACCAGTAAATTCCATGAAGAGGAGATATCTGCCCCAGTAACAACAGTCTGTGCTTCCTTGGTCTGAAGAAGTGTATCAGTAGAACTCTTGTGCAACTTAATCTACGTGTCACCTTTTTATTTTTACTATCGTAAGATACTGTGAAAATATTGCATTTGGAATTTATTTATGGCTATAGTGTATAACATGCATTTTAATAATAAAGATTGTCTCTGTAATTACATAGAAAGTTTCTGCCTCCAGAAGTCAGTGTGTATCTAGTCATGCCTTTCAGCAAACTGACAGGCTTGAGGCTCTTTTCCAGTGTTCTCATACGCATGGTTGAAAGTCCCCTGAGGCTCTATCATCTTTTCTCTCCCTGGAGAGTTGCGTTCTATTCTCAAAGGGAAAAATGAATCCCCTTCTTGACTCTTTACTATCCACACTCTACTAAGACTATTCACCACCCTCACTTCTGGACAAAGTTTATTTGAATGACTTAATGCCTTGTATTTGCTAGAGCAAAGCTGATGAAGGGGCAGAGGGAAAGTTTTCTGTTTAGTCTGAAGTGTTTTCGGAGCTCACAGTCTGATTTCTCTTGTAGATTGGCAAGAAAAACACCATCCCCCACTGTATTCCTGCTGTTCTTCCCAAAACAGATCTATTTAAACAACAACAACAAAGTGAAGTCAAGAAAACTGTCTCTGCTACACTCCTCATCCTAGTTCTCTTTCTTCCATTTTAGCAATTTCTTCTTCATCTCACACTATAGCACTGGTGCTTTCAAGACACCCAGGTATCTTTTGTGATAACCAAGTTGTTAGAAATTTCCCATTTTGGCCTTTGCAGAAAGATTTTCCAAGAAAGTGGTAAATAAAGATTTTCCTACAGAGGAATTTTTGATGATTTGGCATACATGAAGAAAATAAAGGGGTATAAAAATGAGACCTGCCCCATGCTTCAAATGCCCTCAAGTCATATGTTGTGCCCTCCCGCAGCCAGCCCAGAAGTAACTTCACTGCCTTCCCTACCATATTTTGGTTGTTGTTGTTGGAAGAGGGAAACAAACTCTCAAGTAAGCATGGTTGTTTTGCTTTCCTTATTCCTTAGTTTTAAGTGGATGTGGTATGTGTGTGGGGGGGTGGGGGAGTGCGGGAAATAATGTTTTTGAAGTTCGTAGACCATTTCTTTAGCAGAAATTCCTCAGCCTTAACCATTTATTTGGTGTTGCCAAGGCCATATCCCTTGTTCTATGTTTGCTGAGTTCACTCCATCCTACTTCTTACTGCACACTTACTGATTAATCTATATGCATAGACCTTATTCAAAGCCTTGCATTTTCCTTCTTGAATCTCTTTAAAGAATAATGGAGAAACTGCTCCATGGGGAGGGCTGTATTAAGGTCTATCCCCCTGATCCCGATATCTTCTTTTTTAGGAGCTTCCGAAGCAGAGCTGAATCAAACCTTGGCTATATGCTCTTTAAGTTTAATTGTAGCCCCAGTGGAGAGCTTTTTCACACTGTTTTAAATAAAGTAGAATATCTACAACTTGTATAAACACTGGTAGCACTTACAACTTTCTACAGTAGTTATGTAAACTCAACATTGCTCATAGTTGGATGGCTAGGATTTCTCAAAAACTTTCCTTTAGGTATTTCTCATTTTCTTCCTTTGAATCTATTCTGACAAGGTCTATTAGACTATAGGTTCAGCTGTGGTTAATAGAGCTATAGCTTAAACTAGATAGAAACATACTTCTCTTTTATGTCAAAGTGTGAGCCAGTGTGGTGGCTTTTCTTTGCAACGTGTTTGGGGATCCACACTCCCATCTTGTAACTACAACATCTCTTAGGTTTTTCCCTAATCTAATTAGTCTAAGGTATCTCATCACCTTTTCATTATAGCTAGTAGAGTTGGGAAAATGGGGAAAGGGAAGCATGTCTCCTCACTTTAAGGGGATGACTGCAAAGTGCACACAGCCTTCTTGCTTGAATTTACTGGCTAGAAAGCAACTATGTGGCCTCATCAAGCTGCAAGAGAGACTAGAAAATGTAGTCATTATTCTGGGTGGTCATGTGCTCAGCTAAAAATTATTTTATTATAGAAGAAATGGAAAACAAATATGTGGTAACGACTTGTATTCTTTGCCATTTCAAGGATCCCAGAGATACCAAATCTTCCATCTAAACCAAAAACTTCAGCAAGTCCTTATATACTCATTCTATTATATAAAAGCACCACATCCTTCCATGGAGCATCACCTTCTTTTTTTCCATGGGACTATTCAAACTGTCAAATGGTGCTTATTCCTATAGCAAAAGGAGCAGCAGCCTCTAGAAAAAGTTATGGTGGTGGTGCCCAGGGAGTATATGGACAAGGCTTAGCTCCAGAGAAATGGGGAACCAAACAAGAAGATGGAGACAGTGACTGCCTTGGTCAATGGGCACCTATACTTTCCTCACCCTATTCTCACAGAGGAAGCAATACTCCCTTTTCTGACCACTCATTGATGAGTCAACTCAGGTGCATAACATAGATTTGCCCTCAAACTTAATTAGTCCAAGGAACTAAAATGACTTTAGAAAGTCCTCTTTAGTTTCTGTTCCATTTGCCTAGAATGTTCTTCCAGCAGTTGTACTGCCTCTTCCTTCAGTTCTCAAAGTTGACCACCCTAGCTAAAGAATTCCCCAACCTCACACACACCACTTCACTTCTAATATATTACCTTGATTTTCCCTGATAGCTTAATATCATAATTTTAATTATCCTATTTTTTTTGCTTATTGTATGTCTCCCTCACATGAACATAAGATTTGTCCACCTTTGTGTCCACAATGCCTAGCCCACTGCCTGCAACATCATAGAAACTCAAAAAATATATTGAATGGAGGAATAGACAATGAGTGTAAGTAAGTTGAACTCTTTATACAGCATTACACTATCTGGAATGCTATAGCACTTGATAGCTGGTGGTTTATCACTCACAATATTAATTCAGATTTATGGAGTTGACCTAAAGACCTTACAACATCTTCAGGCATCATCAAAATCATCTAAGAGGAAATATGTCTGACATTTTCTGTGTGCATGTGTTATGTTCACTTCTTGTTTTGGAAATATCAATATCACTATATCTTCACTCTCAAGTAAATAGGATTTATGAATAACTGCAACATCCCCATTAATCTGTCTGTAAAAGCTATCAGGGAGCTTCTTGTAGAGGATAGTTTTTTTAACTCAGGGAGCAAAAATTAAAATAGGTAGTTGATTTGATCATTGCTATTGCCAGTAAATTAGTCACGTGAATAGGTGAGATAAATAAAATATAACAGGGAGCAGAGCCAACATGACACTATAGACAGAATTACCATGCCATCTGCCTACAGCGAAGACCTGAAAAACTAAGTAAAACATATACAAACGTCAATCCTGGAAACCTAGGAGTCAAATGAAGGAATAAAGAACTCGATCAAGCACTGGATGTAATAAGACCCGGTTAGAGAATAGAGAACGAGGAGAGCTACAGAGTGGAGGTCCCCTACTAGCTAATGCAGAACAGATTCGCCATCTTGGACCTCAGCCACCAAGAACAGTGGACAAGAAGAACAGGAAGGCAACTTCACGGAGCTCCCAACAGGAGACAGAGAACCTGGTAACCAAGGATACTGCTTTCCCACAATCCCCACCCTTCTTCCCTTTACACAGTCTCTGTCACTTTCCAACGGGCCACAGTCACTTGGCCTGAGAGACTGCAGCTCACTGTTGCCCGGGGCAACCCCCTACAACCAGCCAGCTCCTTCACTTCACTGTCATTTTTTCATTGTTATTTATTTGGCTTTTTTTTTTTTGTTTCTTCTCTCTCCCTCGCTTCCTTCTTTTCCTTTCTCCTACCCAGCTAGCCCTCTGTGCCATTTCTGCCCCTTCTTGATGGGCTGTGCCACAATGCTCAGATAGAAAGCCACTGGTGCACAGCCTCATGGGGTCTGTGCCACCCCACTGGCAAACACCCTCAGTGCCATTTTTTTTTTTCTCTCTCTCTCTCCCTTCCTTTCTTTCCTTTCTTCTGCCCTCCTAGCCTGATGTGCTGTCTCCACCCCTTCTTGATGGGTCGTACCGTACCACTCAGCTAGAGAGCCACGGGCACACAGCTTTCCCGGGTCCACATTGCCCAACCAGCAGGCTCCCACAGTACCATTTTGGTTTTTTGGATTGTTTGTTTTTTCTTTTTTTGTTGCTGTTTTTTCTCTCTCCCTTTCTTCCTTTCCTTTCTCCCACCTACCTAGCCCCTTTTGCTACCCCTCCACCTTAATGGGCAGTGCTGTACAAATGGGCTAGAGAACCTCTGGCACATGGCCTGTTCGGGTCCACACTGCCCCCCACCCCCGCCCACAAGCTGGCTCCCTCATTGCCATATTTTTTATTTTTCTTCATCTTTCCTCTTCTTCCTCCCATCTAGGCCCTGTACTGTCTCTACCCCTTCCTGATGAGCTGTGCCACACTGCCTGGTGACAGAGACATCAGCTTGCTACCACCCCAATTCCTTCCTACCCTCAAAGGCTGGCTCCTCCAGCACCATATTTATTTTTGTTATTGTTGTTGTTTGTCATTTCTTAGCTCTTTTTCCCTTCTTTTCTTTCCTTTCTCCTACTCAACTAACCCAGTGTGCCACCATGCCCCTTCTTGACAGGCTGAGCTACACTGCTTGGCTAAAGAGCCATGGGCACACAGCCTCACTGCGTCTGCCCTGACCCCACCCACCAAATCCTACTGTGCTGCCATTTTATTTACTTTTTTTTCTTTTTTCCTTTGTTTTCTGCTTTTTTTGCTTCTATTTAATCATCTTTTTTCTCCTTTCTCTAACCCACTTAGCTCCACAAATCACATCCTCTCCCTTTCTTATGGCCTATCTGCACCGCATGCAGAGCACTGTGCCCCCAGGCCACACCAGCACAGATCACCAGACCTCGCCTAACACTGTCCCCTGACCCTGCCCTTTTGGCCCCAGTGTGTGCCGGTAATGGCCCATCCCCATCCCTCCACCCCTGCTGGACCTGCTCTGCTGCACCATAGTGAATCGACTGGCCCTGCCCACCTGGACAAGGTGGTGAGAATTTTTGTTCCCACAGACGAGCAAGCAACAAAGCACACTCAGCTCACCTGCCCAGACATAACCAAATAAAATAAAAAAGCAGGATGAAACAAACAAATCTACAATCAAAAAACAAATAAAATAATTCCTGAATGTCTTGAAGATAGCAGACAATATCAAAACATATGAAAAAAAAGAAAAGGATGGCTCCAGAAAGTGATCCAAATAAAACACCAGGTGACTTTCTAGTAGAAGAAAAGGCAATGGAACTACCCGATATGGAATTCAAAACTCCACTATTCAGGGGTCTCCAAGAGAAGAAGGAAAACACAGACAAAAATAAGAAAAAAATAGACAAAATCATGAAAAATACAGACAAAATCAGAGAAAATGTAAAGAAATGAAAGAAGTCAGGAAAATAATACAGGAACAAAATAAACAAACAACTAGAAATCATACAAAAACAACAATTAGAAATCCAAAAGATAAACAAGATTTCTGAAATAAACAAGGCAATAGAAAGTTTTGGGAACAAATTTAAATCAATGGAAGACATGATCAGCGAAATTGAAGACGAATCCTGGATACCACTTTGAGGAAAAAATCAGAGAAAAGAATGAAGAAAAAATGGAGAAACCCTGAGAATGAAGTGGGATACAATCAAAAGCAAAAATTTTCATGTGATTGGAGTTCCAGAAGAGGGGGGAAACAGAAAACACAGAGAGGATCACTGAAGATATGCTGACAGAAAACTTCCCTAATATCATGAAAGAAGAAAAGCATCCAATGAACCCCATACAGGGTAGACCCCAAAGAAAGTCACCAAGACATATCATAATCACACTCCCCAAAACCAAAGAAAAAGAAAGAATCCTGAGAGCAGTGTGAGAAAAACAAAAAGTCACATTCAAAGGGGAAACAGTAAGACTAAACTTTGATTACTCCGCAGAAACCATGCAGGCAAGAAGGCAATGGGATGACATATATAAAACCTATAAAGAAAAATATTGCCAACCAAGAATAATATATCCTGCAAAACTCTCGCTCAAGTATGATGGCACAATTAGGACATTTCCAGATAAATAGAAATTAAGGGAATATGTAAAAACCAAACCAAGCTTACAAGAATTATTAAAAGGAGTCCTTCAGTTAGAAAACTAACAACATTAGACAACAGCCTGAATCTAGGATGCAAGATCACAACAGCCAGATACCAACCCAGATAATGAACTCTCAAGGACAAAACAAAACTAAAAGATTTACAACAAGGAATCAGAGAGATCAATTTGTAAATGACAACATCAGAACAATAAAGAGGGAATAAACGGTCAAGGCAGTATCAAGTAATAAAAGACTGATACAAACTTAGGAAAATAAGGGTAAATTTCAAGATAACCACAAATAAAGTTAAAAAATCTACTCATCAAAATAAAGAAGAAAAACAACATCTCGGTAACCACAAAATCTACAAAAACAAAACAAATGAACAAAACCCACAAACAAACAGCATTTGGCACAGAAGAATAAGAAGAACAAAGAAAAAGTCAGCTTCACAAAAAAAAGGCACTACAAAATGACAGCAATAAACTCACATCTATCAATAATCACACTGAACGTAAAAGGTTTAAATGCACCTGTAAAGAGACAAAGAGTGACAGAATGGATAAAAAAAAATACAAGACCTATCAATATTACACAAATAACCTAAGTAAGAAATGAAATGGGAGACATTACAACAGATCTAACTGAAATAAAAAGGATCATAACAAAGTACTATGTAAAACTATACTGTGACAAATCTGAAAACCTAGAGGAAATGGACAAATTTCTAGAAACACACTACCTACTTAAACTAACACAAACTGAAGTAGAAAATCTGAACAGACTTATGACGAGAGGCGAGATTGAAAAGATAATAAAATAACTCCCAACAAAAAAATAAAGGCCTGGCCCAGATGGTTTCACTGGAGAATTCTACCAAACATTCAGGGAAGGGCTTTCACCAGTATTACTCAAACTATTTCAGAACATAGAAAAGGAAGGGATACTTTCAAACTCATTCTATGAAGCCAGCATACCCCTGATACCAAAACCAGGGAAAGACACCACAAAAAAAGAAGATTACAGACCAATATCTATCATGAATACAGATGCAAAAATTATTAACAAAATTCTAGCCAATAGAATTCAGCATCATATTAAAAAAAACACCATGACCAAGTGGGATTCACACCAGGTATGCAAGGATGGTTCAACATTAGAAAATCAATCAACGTAATCCACCACATAAATAAAAGGAAAGAAAAGAATAGCATGATCATCTCCATTGACACAGAAAAGGCATTCTAGAAAGTCCAACACCCATTCCTGATAAAAACTCTCAATAAGTGAAGGCAGGGCCAAGATGTAGGAGTAGTCAGACACTTCCGGTTGTCCCTCTTTCAACAAAGACCTGAAAAAACAAGTGAATTGATTATATGTGACAATCTAGGGGCCCT
This sequence comes from Trichechus manatus latirostris, assembly GCF_000243295.1. Classification (NCBI taxonomy): domain Eukaryota; kingdom Metazoa; phylum Chordata; class Mammalia; order Sirenia; family Trichechidae; genus Trichechus; species Trichechus manatus. The sequence goes on from NW_004443971.1 coordinate 7,839,899, forward strand.
GAACATCAAAGGCAAAGTTGAGGAATTGGACTGAGTGGCAAGGGGAGGGAGAGATGATTGGGAAGCAAAGAGGAGTTGCCAGACCTCACCCAGTGGGAACCAGTACCCTGTATCCAGCTCACACGGTGAGGCAAGCAGTGGCACTTGGGAGGCGTTTTCCACTTCAGGAGAGACCCAGTGGCAGAGAGTCTACTCATGTTCCTAGAACCAGTAAAAAGCAGCTCTCAATTGGCAAAAGATAAGTACCTGTGTCTGACCTACTGCGAGGATCAAAAAACACCTCCTCTGGGAAAAACCCCTTCTCCCATTTATCTGCCCCCTCCCCACTCTGCAGTGGGTCCTGGGCTAGCTTCAGCAATTGCTGCATCCCCTGGGCTGGAAGTAGGATCCGTCACATGTCCTGAGCCATTCTCCCAGCCTAGGAGAGAGAACAAATTAACAACAGGAAAAAATAATCTGCCAACTCCCCTAAGCCAGGAACTCAGGGCAGGAAAAGCTCCCTAGGCACAGGCATAAGGGATCCACAGACTTTGAATGCCTTTCATCCATGCATAGACTGGTGTGGGCCCATTTCAACAATGTAGGCCTTCATTAGCATAGTACAATAGGGTATATACATGAAGCCTAACTTCAACTGTATCAGCTATATGGTGGAGTAGCAGGTTTGTGACATTTGGCACTGCTCTGCATATTAAGCAGGGTCCTCACCTACCCACATCAGGGACCTGAAGACTGGTAGCTTCACCCACAACACCAAAGACACCTGTGACAGGGGTCCAAGAATAAGTGGTGTCTCCCAGACCTTACAGGCAACAGTATTGGGTGCCCATAGTCCAGCTGCAAAACCCACCCACCTACATACTGTATGGAACAGGGACACACTTTCCTCACAAACATTCCAGGGTAACTGTCAGACCCTGCCTTGTACAACGTGTGAGCCCCTACTCCAGATACCTGTGCCTACCCCAATCACCCCTGCCCATCTAGGACTGTAAGTAAGAGCCTGTGCCACACACTTGATGACCGACTACCTGGACACCTGAGCTGAATCCATACAAGAAAAGTAAATGGACTCCCGGGCTGACATACCTAGTAACAGATCTAACCACCTGGTGACAGGATATTAAAGCTTCAAAGCATCAATAATCAAACTAGCTCACATAAGCAGTCTATTCAGACTTATCAAAACAAAACAAAACAAGAAGCTAGGACACAGTAAGCAAACACAAAATAAATATAATAACTTATTGATGTCTCAGAGACAACAGTCAATATTGTATCACATAAAGAGGCAGACCATGATGGCTTCAGCAAGCTCCCAAAACAAAGAATCAAGAAATCTTCTGGAGGAAGATAATTTATAAGAATTACCAGAGGTAGAATACAAAAGATTAATATACGGGACTCTTCAAGAGATCAGGAATGAGAGGTGGAGCCAAGATGGCGGAGTAGTCAGATGGCTTCCTATGTGCCTCTTAAAACAAAGACCTGAGAAAACAAGTGATTTGATTGTATATGAATATCTAGGAGCACTGAACAAGGCAAAGTTGAGGAATCGGACTGAGTGGCAGGAAGAGAGAGAGATGATTCGGAAGCAGCAAGGAGTTGCCTGACCTGATCCAGTGGGAGCCGCAGCCCTTCAGCCCGGATCGTCTCAGGTTGCACAGTGAGGTGGGCATACAGGTCTGCTTGCTTGCTCAGGAGACAGTTTCCACATCGAGAGAGATCCGGCAGCAGAGATTCTGCTTGGACACTCCAAACCAGTGAAAAGCAGCTCCCAAGTTACTAAAGATAAGTACATGTGTGTGGTCTTTCCTGGGGATTTAAAAAAAAAAAAATTTGGGAAATACCTCTCTCCCATTTACGTCCTCCCTCCCTGCTCTGCAGTGGTCTGGCTGGCTTCAGTGATCGCTGAGTCCCCTGGGCCGGAAGTAGATCCCATAAGGCTCCCTTACTCATTCTCCTGGCCTTGGAGAGGGAACAAATTAATTAAGAGGAAAAAACAAGCTACCAGCTCCCCTAAGCCAAGACTCAAGGTTGGTACAACTCCTTTGCCTAAGCACAGGCAGAAGGAGTCCTCAGGCTTTGAGTGCCTTCCACCCCTCTATAGACTTGTGTGGACCCATCTCAACAGTGTAAGCCCTCACTACCACAGTACAACAGGGTAAACACCTGAAGTCTAACTTCAACTATTTCAGCTGTGAAGTGGCAGATTTGTGATACTTGACACTGCGCTGCCCTTTAAGCAGACACCTTACCTGTCCGCATCAGGGGCTTGAGGACTGGAGGCTCCACACACGCCACCTAGCCACCTGTTACAGGGGTCCAAGATTAAGTGGCACCCCCTAGTCCTTACAGCCAACAGAGTAGGGTGCTCATAGTCCGGCTGCAAATCTCACCTACCTACTCGCTCTAGGGAATAGGGACATGCTTTCCTTTCAGACACTCAGGGGCAGCAGTCAGCCCCCTGCCTGGCTAAGCACATGATCCCCTACTGCAGCCAGATACCTGTGCCTACACCAATCACTCATGCCTCTCTAAGACTGTAGGTGAGAGCCTGCACCACACACTTGGTGACCGACAGCCTGGACACCTGAGCTGAATCCATACAGGAAAATTTAACGGGCTCCTGGGCACACAAACTTAGTTACAGACCTGTCACCTACCTGGTGACAGGACGTTAGAGCTTCAAATGCACCAATAATCAAACTAGCACACATGAGCAGCCTATTTGGGCATATTAAAACAAAACAAGAAGCTAGGACACACTAAACAAATATAAAATAAAATTATAATAACTTATTGATGGCTTGGAGACAAGAGTCAATATCAAATCACATAAAGAGGCAGTCCATGATGGATTCAGCAAGCTCCCAAAACAAAGAATCAATAAATTTTCTGAAGAAAGAGAATTTCATGGAATTACCAGAGGCAGAATAAAAAAGATTAATACACAGAACTCTTAAAGAAATTAAAGGAAATTAGTCAAATCGCAAAGAAATCCAAAGAACGCACAGACAAACAAGTAAAGGAATTTTAAAAAGTTATTCAAGAGCATAATGACAAATTTAATAGGCTGCAAGAATCCATCGAGAGACAGCAATCAGAAATCCAGATGAATAACAATAAAATGTCAGAATTAGACAACTCAGTAGAAAGTCATAGGAGCAGAAATGAGGCAGTAGAAGTCAGAATTAGCGACACTGAAGATAAAGCACTTGTCATCAACTTATTTGAGGAAAAATCAGATAAAAGAATGAAGAAACTCTAAGAGTTATGTGGGACTCTATCAAAAGAGTACGAGAATAGGAGGGGATAACAGAAAATACAGAGAGAATTATTGAAGATTTGTTGACAGAAAAATTCCTTGAAAGATGAGAAGATATCTATCCAAAAAGCTCATCGAACCCCACATAAGGTAGATCCCAAAAGAAAGTCACCAAGGCATATTATAATCAAACTTGCCAAAACCAAAGATAAAGAGAGAATTTTAAGAGCAGCTAGGAATAAAAGGAAAGTAATCTACAAAGGAGAGTTAGAGTAAGCTCAGACTACTGAGCAGAAATCATGCAGGCAAGAAGGCAATTGTATGACATATATAAAGCCTTGAAGGAAAAAAATTGCCAGCCAAGAATTATATATCCAGCAAAACTGTCTCTGAAATATGATGGTGAAATCAGGACATTTCCAGATGAACAGAAGTTTAGGGAATTTGCAAAAACCAAACCAAAATTACAAGAAATACTAAAGGGAGTCCTCTGGTTAGAAAATCAATAACATCAGATAATAATGCAAGACTAGAACACAGGACAGAGCAACAAGATATCAATTCACATAGGGAAGTCACAAAAATACATCAAAGCTAAAACATTGAAAATAGGGAAACAGATGTCAATATGTAAAAGATGACAATGCTAAAACAAAAAAGAGGGACTTAAAAAAATGTAGACATAGATTTTTCATATGGAGGGGAAGTCAAGGTGATGTAAAGAAATAAAAGACTGGTATAAACTTAAAAAAATAGGGGTAAATATTAAGGTAACCACAAAGGAAACTAACAATCCTACAAGTCAAAATAAAAAAGTAGAAAAATATGAAGACTCAGCAAACACGATATCAACACCAATGAAAAAGATGAAAAGAAAATACATAAAGAAAAACGACCTCAGCACAGAAAATTAAGGGGAACAAAGAAACTACACACAAAAAAGACATCAAAATGACAGCACTAAACTCATACCTATCAATAATCACGCTGAATGTAAATGGACTAAATGCACCAATAAGGAGACAGAGAGTGGCAGATTGGATTAAAAAAACACGATCCATCTATATGCTGCCTACAAGAGACACACCTTAGACTTAAAGACACCAACAAGCTAAAACTCAAAGGATGGAAAAAATTTATATCAAGCAAACAACACTCAAAAAATAGCAGGAGTGGCAATATTGATCTCTGACAAAATAGTCTTTAGAGTAAAATCCACCACAAAGGATAAGGAGGACACTATATAATGATTAAAGGGTCAATACACCTGGAGGACATAACTATAATAAATGTTTATGCACCCAACTACAGGGCTCCAAAATACATAAAACAAACTCTAATAGAACTGAAAAGAGAGATATACAGCTCAAAAATAGTAGTAGGAGACTTTAACATACCACTTTCAGTGAAGGACAGAACATCTAGAAAGAAGCTCAACAAACACACAGAAAAGCTAAACGTTACAATCAACCAACTTGATCTCATAGACATATACAAAACACTCCACCCAACAGGAGCCAAGTACACTTTCTTTTCCAATGCAGAGGGAACATTCTCCAGAATAGCCCACCTACTAGGCCATAAAGCAAGCCTTAACAGAATTCAAAGCATCGAAATATTACAAGCATCTTTTCTGACCATAAAGCCATAAAAGCAGAAATCAATAACAGAAAAAGCAAGGAAAAAAAAAATCAAACACATGGAAACTGAACAAC
>NW_004443971.1:7845923-7880403 GCF_000243295.1 Trichechus manatus latirostris
CATATCCAAATTCCACCAGCATTTTTATAATGAGATGGAGAAACAAATCACCAACTTCATATGGAAAGGGAAGAAGCCCCAAATAAGTAAAGCATTACTGAAGAAGAAGAACAAAGTGGGAGGCCTCACACTACCTGATTTTAGAACCTATTATACCACCATGGTAGTCAAAACAGCCTGGTACTTGTACAAAACAGATGCATAGACCAATGGAACAGAATTGACAATCCAGATTAAATTCATCCACCTATGAGTAGCTGATATTTGACAAAAGCCCAAAGTCTCTTAACTGGGGAAAAGACAGACTCTTTAACAAATGATGCTGGCATAACTGGATATCCATCTACAAAAAACTGAAACAAGATCTGTACCTCACACTATGCACAAAAACTAACTCAAAATGGATCAAAGACCTAAACATAAAATCTAAAATGATAAAGATCATGGAAGAAAAAGTAGGGAAAACACTAAAAGCACTGATACATGGCATAAACAGAATACAAACCTAAGTAAAAATGCACAAACACCAGAAGAGAAACTAGATAACTGGGAGCTCCTAAAAATCAAACACTTATGCTCATCAAAAGACTTCACAAAGAGTCAAAAGACAACCTACAGACTGGGGAAAAATTTTTGGCTACGACAAATCCTATCACTAATCTCTAAATTCTACAAGATACTGCAAAACCTCAACAACAAAAAGACAAATAACCCCATTAAAAAATGGGCAAAGTATAGGAACAGGCACTTCACCAAAGAAGACATTCAGGCGCCTACCAGATACATGAGGAAATGTTCACCGTCATTAGCCATTAGAGAAATGCAAATCAAAACTACAAAGAGATACTGTCTCACCCCAACAAGGCTAACATTAATCCAAAAAACACAAAAAAATATTGGAGAGCTTGTGGAGAGACTGGAACACGTACACTGCTGGTGGGAATGTAAAATGGTACAATCACTTTGGAAATCAGTTTGATGCTTCCTTAAAAAGCTGGAATTACAAGTACCATACGACCCAGCAATCCCACTCCTTGGAATATATCCTAGAGATATAAGAGCCGTCACACGAATAGATATATGCACACCCTTGTTCATTGCAGCACTGTTCACAATAGCAAAAAGATGGAAACAACCTAGGTGCCCATCAATGGATGAACGGATAAACAAACTATGGTATATTCACACAATGAAATACTACACCATGAGAAAGAACAAAGATGAATCTGAGAAACATTGCATAACATTGATGAATCTGGAAGGCATTATGCTGAGGGAATCGAGTCTGTTGCAAAAGGGCAAATATTTTATGAGACCACTATTACAAGAATTCAAGAAAAGGTTTAAACACAGAAGAAAACATTCTTTGATGGTCCTGAGGGTGGGGAGGGAGGGAGAGGGGTATTTACTAAGTAGATAGTAGATAAGAATTATCGTTGGTGAAGGGAAGGACAACACACAATACAGGGGAAGTCAGCACAACTGGACTAAACCAAAAGCTAAGAATTTTCCTGAATACAACCAAACACTTTGAGGGACAGAGTAAGCAGGGGTGGCAGTCTGGAGACCATGGTTTCAGGAGACATCTAGGTCAATTGGCATAACAAAGTTCATTAAGAAAATGTTCAGCATCCCATTTTGGTGAGTGGTATTTGTGGTCTTAAAAGCTAGCAAGCATCCATCTAAGATTCATCAATTGGTCCCAAACCACCTGGAGCAAAGAAGAATGAAGAACACCAAAGACACATGGAAATATTAGCCCAAAAGATAGAAAAGACCACATAAAACCAAGACTCCACCAGCCTGAGATCAGAAGAACTAGATAGTGCCTGACTTCTACCAATCACTGCCCCGATAGAGAACACACAGAGAGTCCCTGATGGAGCAGGAGAAAAGTAGGGTGCAGAACTCAAATTCTGGTAGAAAGACCAGACTTAATGGTGTGACTGAGACTGGAGGGACTCCAGAAGATATGACCCCCAGACTCTCTGTTTACCCATTCCAGAATACAACTCTTCAGACAAAGATTAGACTGAACTATAAGACTTAAAATGATACTTGTGAAGACAGTGCTTCTTAGCTCAAGTAGATACGTGAGACTAAATGAGCTACTCCTGTCCAGAGGCTAGATGAGAAGGCAAAAAGGAACAGGAGCTGGTTGAATGGACACCAGAAATCCCGGGTGGAAAGGAGGAGTGTGCTGTGACATTATAGGGAAAGCAGCTAGGATCACACAACAATGTGTGTATAAATTTTTGTATGAGAAACTAACTTGAACTGTAAACTTTCACTTAAAGTGCAATTAAAAAGAAAACTTTGTTCCATGAAAAAACAAACAAAACTCTCAATAAAATAATTATGAAGGGAAATTCCTCCACATAATAAAGAGCACCTATACAATACCAACAGCCAACATCATTCTTAACAGACAAAGACTGAAAACATTCCTTCTGAGAACAGGAACAAGACAAGGATGCCCTTTATCACCACTCCTATTTAACATTGTGCTGGAAGTTCTAACTAGAGCAATAAGGCAAGAAAAAGAAACAAAGGGCAACCAAATTGGCACGGAAGAAGTAAAACTTCCCCTATTTGTAGATGATATAATACTATACATAGAGAACCCAAAGGTTCTACTGGAATTAATATAAAGATTCAGCAGAGTAGAAGGATACAAGATAAACATATAAAAATCAGTTTGATTCCTGTACACCAACAAAGAAAACTACAAGAAGGAAATCAGGAAAGTAATACCATTTACAATACCCCTAAAAAAATAAAATACTTAGGAATAAATCTAACCAGGGTTGTAAAAGACCTATACAAAGAAAACTACAAAACACTACTGCAAGAAATCAAAAAAGAACTACATAAATGGAAAAACATACCATGCTCATGGATAAGTAGGCTCAACATTGTGAAAACGTCAATTCCACCGAAAACAATCTACAAATACAATGCAATCTCAATCCAAATACCAACAGCATTCTTCAAAGAGATGGAAAAACTAATCATTAACTTTACATGGAAAGGAAAGAGGCCTTGGATAAGTAAAGTACTATTGAAGAAATAGAATGAAGTAGGAGGACCTTCACTACCTGACCTCAGAAACTACTACACAGCTAAGGTAGTCAAAACAGCCTGGTATTGGTACAACGACAGACAATTGACCAACGGAACAGAATTTAGAACCCAGATGTAAATCCATCCACCTATGTTCAGCTGATCTTCAACAAAGGCCCAAAGTCCATCAAATGCAGAAAAACCAGTCTTTTTAACTAATGGTGCTGGCAAAACTGGATGTCCGTCTATAAAAAAATAAAATAGGACCCATACCTCACACCATACACAAAAGCTAATACAAAATGGATCAAAGACCTAAATATAAAACCAAAAACTATAAAGATCGTAGAAGAAAAAATAGGGTCAATGCTAGAGACCCTAATACACAGCATAAAGAGCATACAAACCATAACAATACACAAACACCAGAAGATAAGCTAGATAACTGGCATCTTCTAAAAATTAAACACTTATGCTCATCAAAAGACTTCACCAAAAAAGTCAAAAGAGAACCTACAGACTGGGAAAAAAAATTTGGCTATGACAAATCCAACAAGGTCTAATCTCTAAAATCTATAGGAAAATCCAACATCTCTATAATAAAAAGATAAGTAATCCAATTTAAAAAAGGGGAAAGGATATGAACAGACACTTCACCAAAGAAGACATTCAGGCAGCTAACAGACACATGAGGGAATGCTTGAGATCACCAGCCATTAGAGAAAGGCAAGTCAAAACTACGGTGAAATACCATCTCACCCTGACTTTACTTGCACAAATAAAAAAAACAGAAAATAACAAACGTTGGAGAGGCTGCCGGGAGATTGGAACTCTTATGCACTACTGGTGGGAATGTAAAATGGTACAACCATTTTGGAAAACGATATGGCACTTCCTTAAAAAGCTAGAAATAGAAATACCATACGATCCAGCAATCCCACTCCTAGGAATATATCCTAGAGAAATAAGAGTCATCACTCAAATAGACATATGCACACCTATGTTCATTCAGCATTATTCACAATAGCGAAAAAGATGGAAACAACCTAAGTGGCCATCAACAGATGAATGGATAAACAAACTATGGTACATACACACGATGGAGTACTATGCAACAATAAAGAACAGTGATGAATCTGCAAAACATCTCAGAACATGGATGAATCTGCAGGACATTATGCTGAGTGAAATAAGTCAGTCAAAAAAGGACAAATACTTATATGAGACCACCATTACAAAAACTCATGAAAAGGTTTACACACAGAAAGAAACAGGTTTTGATGGTTACTACTGAGGGGAGGGATGGGAAGGGAAAAACACTAGATGATAGATAAGTGCTAACTTTGGTGAAGGGTCAAACAGTACACAATACTGGGAAAGTCAGCACAATTTGACCAAGGCAAGGTCATGGAAACTTCACAGACACATCCAAACTCCCTGATGAACCAAATTACTGGGATGAAGCCTGGGGACCATGTTCTCTGGGGACATCTAGCTCAATCGGCATAACATATTTTATAAAGAAATTGTTCTACATCCTACTTTGGTGAGTAATGTCTGGGATCTTAAAAGCTTGTGAGCGGCCATCTAAGATACTCTACTGGTCCCCCCCATTTGGAGCAAAGGAGAATAAAAAAACCAAAGACACAAGGGAAAGATTAGTCCAAAGGGCAAATGAACCACAACTACTACAGCCTTTACCAGATTGAGTCCAGCACAACTAGATGGTGCCTGACTACCACCACTGACTACTCTGACAGGGATCATAATGGACAGTCTCAGAGAGACAGAAAAATGTAGAACAAAATTCTAACTCACAAAAAAAGACCCGATTTACTGATCTAACAGAGACTGGAAAAACCCTGAGAATATGGTCCCCGGGGACCCTTTTAGCTCAGTACTGAAGTCACTCTTGAGGTTCACCCTTCAGCCAAAGATTAGATAGGCCCATAAAACAAAATGATACTAAATGGGCACACCAGCTCAAGGGCAAGGATGAGAAGGCAGGAGGGAACAGGAAAGCTGGTAACGTTGAACCCAAGGTCGAGAAGGGGAGTCTGTTGACATGTTGTGGGATTGACAACCAATGTCACAAAACAATATGTACGTTAATTGTTTAATGAGAAACTAATTTGCTCTGTAAACCTTCATCTAAAGTACCATGAAAAGAGAAAAAAACAATTGAGATGTGAAAAATGGGATGGAAGAAAATCAATACAGCTTGTGCATTAGTGAGCAGGTTATCTCTGTGCCAGATGCGTCGCCACTCCTAGGTATATTCGAAAAAGAATTGAAAACAGGTACTAAACAAGTACATGTCCATGCATGTTCATGGTAGCATTATTTATAATAGCCAAAAGCCGGAAACAGCTCAAATGTCCATCAGTGAATGAATGGATAAACAAACGGTGGTATATTCATATAATGCAATCTTATTCAACCATAAAAAAGAATGAATTACTGTACATGCTACAATGTGGGTGAGTCTCTAACTGTTATGCTGAGTGAAAGAAACCAGACACAAGAGGACACATACTGCATGACTGCATTTATATGAAATATCCAGAATAGATGTGGAGACAGAATTCAGACTGATGGTTGAAAGGGGTTGGGGCAAGAGGGGGATGGGAGAAACTGCTTAATGGATAAGGGGTTTTGTTTTGAGCTGATGGGTAATTTTGAACTACATACAGGTGGTGGTCGTACAACACAGCAAATATACTAAATGCTGAATTGTTCACTTTAAAATGGTTAATTTTATGGTATGTGAATTTTACCTCCATAAATCATAAATATAAAGAAAGCGTTCCCTTGTTCAAGTCTTTGCACTATGTACACAAGGGGGAGGCGGAACAACAATAAAAGAAATTCCTAGTAGTAGGAGCAGGCAAATAGCTTTTAAGATCATGGATAGATAGCCTTCCAGGTTGTTTCCTCTACAGTTCGAGTCCCTCTGTTACACCTAATGTTCAGTAAAAGCCTGCTGTACACTGTGCCTTCTCAGAGAATGTTTCAGGAAATTAAACAAAAGAGACCATATTCCTCATAGAGTTCGGTGTGTAATAGAGAGATGAGACAGCCAGAGGAGCTGAGGTATGAGTGTAAAGAGTTTCAGAGGAAGGAAGAGTTTGAGGAAGTTACGACTGGAAGGAATAAAAGCTTCCAAAGAGATCCAGAGATAAAAAGGTGATTTATATTGGTTTTCCCCTTGGATGTGGGATAATTGCTCAAGTAGTTTTAAGGTGATATTAGGGATAACCATCACGAAATAGAAGGGAAGTCTCAGGTAGCTCATAGGTGGGTTTCACACTGAGAAAGTTAAACTGTACCCTACACCTATGAGCCTGGAAGTAGCGATGGTTAAAGAAATCCTGCCACCCTTTTTTGTTCTGGAAAACAGTTTACTGCCAATAACTGACCAAGAAGGCCTTAATGAACTCCTCTGCTTGAATAAACTTTAGACAGTCTTTTCTTTCTGTCTCCCTCTCCCTCTTTCTAAGCCTCCCAGAAACCAGGTACCTAATCTGAAAAATGAAAGCATTCTGAGGCAAATTGTTCTATTTGCAAACTCAGTAAATCACTTGCCCATTCCAGTGGTCAACCCCCCTTAACTTCTTTCTTCAGTATTTTTCCACTAGCCCACCTCAGCCTTTAAAAACCTTCCAAACAGAACAACAAGAACGGAGATAATGAGAATGTTCACGCATTGCAAAGAATTTAACTGATGTCAATGAACAATTTGTGTAGAAATTGTTGAATGGGAATCTAAACAGCTGTGTAATCCTTCACCGAAAACACAACAAAATATTATTAAAACAAAAAACCTTGCAGTTTTTTCAGAACTGTAACAGTTTGAACTGGACTCAGAATTAGTTAGAGCTCAGATTTAGTTCTACTCTCTCTCCATTGTAATAATCTCCCCTCTCCCTACTACAATGATCTTTCCTCCAATAGTCTGTGCCTCTCACCCTCCCAGACTCCAGCTCTTTACCATAATCCTTTTGAATAAAGTCATCCTTGCCTTTTGAACATTGTCTGCTGCAATTTTTTCTTTGATAACATTCATCAGTCTTTCAGAGTTCATTTTCTGAGGTTGGGATGAGGGGGTCAGACACAAACATAAATGCCCTTTGTGTGAGGCAAAACTTGAGATGTGGCATTAGCAAGGATGAGTCAACATGCATGGAGCTCAGAAGAGCATGATTCCATTCAAAGTGGGGAGAATGGACAAGGCTTTGGGGAGTGTTGACATCTAATCAGGGTACTGAAGGACGTGGGTGATTTGGACACGTGTAGTTGTGAAGTAAAGGCATTCCAGGAAACGACGTTGGTAAGAATGCAAGTACATATTTCCAAGACCTACACAATGACATAAAAGTATTAACTATAAGTAATAGGTTTGTTTATGACCCTCATTTCATGGAGTCCTGAATGACCATGAAGACAAAAAAGCTTTTGATATGCAAATTTTTAATTGAAAAAATTTACAATTTGCATTCAGAAAAGAAAATACATGAGCCACAAGACGGCAGATGATCAATAATTTCACAATCTCAAAAGCACCAAACATTAGCCATTTCTCCTACTCAGATATGTATTACTATAAATGATGGTGCCAAAGGGACAGTAGAGTTGCTGAACTGAAGTTATCTGTATTGAATCGAAGGCAACAAGGCACCTTATCCTCACTCTTTTAGGAAAAATCATACTGATGCTCCCGAGTGTTTCTCTGCATGTGTCTCTCTTGTTCCAGTTGTTCAATCTCCAATGACAGTTTATATATGTCCAGGGCCATTTTCACATCCTGCGGGCTTGGGAGACACTGCATGAGGTGTCTTCCTGCCAGCACTTGCTCACAGCCTTCGGGAACTTCCTAAAAGAGATAGAGTGGTGGGGAGGTTGAGCGGCTCTTCTCTGATCATGAGGGAGGGTGCATCACTGACAAGGGATGACTACAGGATCAGGACCAACCCCAGAACTGGGGGGTGAGCAGAGAAAACCAGAAAACACTTTGGACCCCATCATACTCATTCCCAGAGGGACAGACATCAGTTCTGAGACAACTCCCCAGAAGGCCTCCATGCTTTTTCTGCTGACCATCCAGAAATGGAACAACAGTATAAATTTTAATATATAAATATAGTCTAGGAAAAGTAGAGTCAGGACTCCTGGGTCTATGAGACGGCCCTCCCTAAGGGGCTCGGTTTTTCCTCTTTTCAGGTGAAAGCAGGAAAACTTGACCTTCCTAACTCATTTGATGCTTCGATGTGAAGGAGAAGGTTCTTCTGCGTGACCTTTAAGAACTCAGTAATGACTCCTGACAAGACATCTCACCAGTGATGGCTGGGACAGTGCTTCAGAGGTGGCCACCATTTTTAGGGTGTGATAGGACAGGAAATTCTTTGAATTGTGCCACTTACCCACTCACACTTGGGCACCTCTGGGTACCAGGTTCTGTTCTCTGAGCAACTGATATTTTGAGAGCCTACCACAGCATAGCCAGGATTGCACTGCACAGTTACATTTTCACCTTCAGTATACTGATACTTATGCACAGACAGCTTTCCATTTTCTATCTTTGGATTCGAACACAGAGCTGTAATGGAAACACAATTTTAAGCAATCTGTTATTCCAAGAAAAAAGGCATGATAATAGGATAGGATAATAACTATGAACTATATTTAGGGGTACTAATTTTTTCGTTTTGATAAAACAATAATATTAATCAACATTTTTCTTGAGAATTAACTACATCTTAGACTTTGGGCTGAGCACTTTATGTGACTGTGTCTTAAGTCTCGCAACAATCCTATGAAATGGCTATTAATCCATTTTACCTAGGAGAAAATTGACACACAGAGATGTTGAGAAACTTGCCCAAGGTCATGACTTTTTTAAATAATATGATAAGATACATATGAAAAAATGTATGGGACCCCAGGTTCTCAGCTCTCAAAACAACTATCCCTCACAGTCTTGATTTCTGCAAGATACTAGGTATGAAAATTTCCCCCTTCTTGCCTCATTATTCTTCTATGTTCAAGGAGACAATAGTTTCAAATAATTCCTGGTATTATCATTAGTAAAGAGATAAGACAGCTGTATGCACATAAACATCAGACCCAGTTTTGACTCATTCTGTCACCATAACTGGTTGGCAAACCAAGAGTCCCCCATCACACCACCTATATCATGGGCAGGTGGTGCCCTGTGTAAAGCTCTGATGGAGATACCTGTCACTTCATGATGGTTGGGATTAGCCCATGAGAGTCCACATTTATATTAAGCAACTTTCCATAAAAATTTTACTCAGGGCTTCAGCTATTCTCAGATAAAATGCACTGCCTCTGCTATGTTTTTGAAAATATATACAAGAAACTGGGGATAGAGACTGCCTCTAAAGTCACCAATTGTGTGACTGGGAGAAAAAAAGCGGGGAAGATTGCCTTTTCAGTAAGTTCTTTGTCCTTTTTGCATTGGACACATGTGCATATATTAATTGCTGAAAATAAATAAGACAAAATAAAATGTATATGTGTTGCCTCAGGCAGCTTTACTCTCAATCCTGTCATGATATTTCGACTCACTTTGCCATGAGCTGTAAAGGGAGCTTGAGTTACCTTTACACTGAGGAGCTGGAAGTGATGAGCCTGAAGACCTGCAGGAAAATTTAGCCTGTCCAACCAGAGTGTATCCTTCATCACATTCATACACAAACTCAGTTCTGTAATATGTTTGAATTGGTTTATAACGTCCATGGGCAATGCTAGGAGGAGTATGGCAACCTTGATGGTGAGAGAGAAAAATGAGAGAACATGAGCTAGTAGAGTTTATAAAATAAGACATCTTGGACTCTATGTGGTTTATAAAAGGCTTCATTCTGTCCTTTCGTCTCTGTCCATAAGACTACTTGGTATATCCAAGAACTTGTCCTGCTGTCTCATAATCCTTAGGCCAATGAACTGTAGAAAGGATCAAGTTAAATTCAAAGCCAGGAGGGTGAGGGATTTCTCCCATTTTCTTGATAGGTTCACTAAACTTTAAACGGTTTAGAGGCCACTTTCGCATGAAGGCTGGATTTAGTCTCCAAGTCACATTGTACTAGAAGCACACTCAACCAAGTTCAGGCTAAATGGAAAGGTATGCATCTGCGAGGAACTGCAAAAACAGATAAATCCACTATCTCTGAGTCCCCACCCCACCCGTAGTCAAAACTATCCATTCATCCCCACCGAGAATATACCTAATGCATTTTAAAAAATTGTAGAAAGAAGGCCTTAGAAGAATGAAATGATAACTTGCAAGTTGAAATAATAAACATGACATGGTTCAGAGCCCCCCTCCGAAAGGGAGCACTGTCAGTGTTCACCAGGACTGCATGAGAAATGGAAATTAAATAGAGCATTGGGAATGGCAGATGAGGTATATAGTGATGGACTATTTAGAAGTATAGTACTAGGATGGCTCTTAGAAACATGGAAAAAGTGATGGCCTACAACAGGTGAGATGGAAATGCCATGGCAGAAGGTTGAAGAAGGGATTAAGAGAATCAAGAAAGTGAGTGTGCTGTAATGGATATATTATGTCAGGCTAAAAAACCACCAGATGATTATGTTCCATGGGAAGGCCTGGGGGCACAACATTTATCAAGGCCATAAGGAATTCTCTGACAAGAGGAGCACCAGCATCAAAGGCCAGACCTGATGATAGGAAAGGCCAATAAAAAACTGGGTCACTGATAGTAAAAGCAGGCAGGAGCTGCTCAGAGGCTTCAGATGCTACCTGAATGTGAACATCATGAGTGGCAAGGTCAGACAGGCAGCTAGGGGTGCCTAAGAGATAAAAAGATGCTGATAGAAAATAAGGATGAAAATAAATGAGCAGCCAACAAGGATACTCCTCAATTTGTATAGTCCAAAGAAGTTAAGGCTGGATGATCAGGAGACTGAGAGAATTGGCTAAATAAAAGTCATAATCTCTTGCTCAGAGTTTGAACCTGGGCCAGTTTCCAGGCCTAGAGATCATTGACTGTAGAAGAGGCCAGTTCCCAGGAGAAGAGATACTAGCACACCTTGGAAAGAATGCATGGTAATGAGTTCCTCAGTCTTCAAGAGGATCTATGTCCATTTTTGTGGGTAACTGTGCACTGGTGAAAGATGCAAATTATCCAAAGATTACTGGACATAGATTCTGAGTTGAGAATGATACCAGGAAACATTATTACCCAGTCATTAGAACATTTGGTGGTCATTTACATGATCCATGGAAGTATAATTAAAACAGATCTAATTGGTAGTTGGCACAACCTCCACATTGGTTCCTTAGCCTGTAAGGTAAGAGCTATCACATCAGGGAAGGCCAGGTAGAAGCCATTGATACTGCCTCCCTCCCACTTCCTCAAGGAAAGAAAGTAAATAAAAAATAATACCATATATAGAGGGGGAGGAGTAATTTAGTGCTACTTTTAAAGCCTAAAGAAAGATGCAGGCATAGTGATTCCCTTCATACCTTTATTTAATTCACCAATCTGTTCATTAAAATAAATAGATGGATTCTGGAGAATGACAGTAGACTACTGAACACTCATTTTATCCCCTATTGCAGCCACTGTGCCATATGTGATATCTTTGCTAGAGCAGATTAATGTAGCGTTAGGTAAATAAGGCCACTGATTTAACAAAGGCCTTCTTTTACATCCCTATCAAAAAAAAGTATCAAAAACAGTTTGCATTCACGTGGAAGGGTCCAGAGCATACATTTACAGTTTTGCCCTAGGATATATTTCTCCTGCCCTGTTACAGTAGAGCCTGAAGATATCTTATCCACCTGGATATCCCACAGAACATCACTTTGATCCACTGTATCAATAACATCATGTTAATTCTACTGAATGAATAAGAAAGAGCTAGCCTGATGATGTCCCACAGTATAGAAGATAAAATTCAGGGATTTGACACATCAGTAAAAAGTTTTTAGAACTCCAGGGTTCAGGGTATGCTAGCATATCTCTTCCAAAGTAAAGCAAAATTATTTCAAATTGTGTACCCCATCAGGGAGGAAGAACCACAATTCCTAGCAGGCCTCTTCAGTTTCTAGAGGCCATATGATCCTATCTTGGGAATACTGCTCCATCCTATGTGCTACGTGACACAAAAGATTGCCAGGTTTGAGTGGAGCCTGTATTAGTGTTATAGTTTGAATTGTGACCCCCAAAAATGTGTGTCAATTTGGCTAAGCCATGATTCCCAGTATTGTGTGGTTGTCCACTATTTTGTGATCTGATATGACTTTCCTATGTGTTATAATCCTAACCTCTACGATGTTAATAAAGCAGGATTAGAGGCAGTTACGTTAATGAGGCAGGATTCAATCTACCGGATTAGGTTGTATTTTGAGTTAATCTCTTTGGAGATACAAAAGAGAAAATTGAGCAGAGAAGAGAGGGACTCCATCCCCCAAGAAAGAAGCGCCAGGAGAGAGCACATCCTTTGGACCAGGGTTCCCAGCACTGAGAAGCTCTTAGACCAGGGTCAGATTGATGACAGGGAACTTCTCCCAGAGCCAACAGAGAGAGAAAGACTTCCCTAGTGCTGGCACCCTGAATTCAGACTTCTAGTCTCCTAAACTGCAAGAGAATAAATCTCAGATTGTTAAAGCCATCCATCTGTGGTATTTCTGTTATAGCAGCACTAGATAACTAAGACAATTAGGAAAGGGCTCTGCAGCAGGTCCACTCTGCAGTAAAATCATCCCTGCAGAGTATTGGAGGTGTCTGTAGTAGGAAAAGATGCAAATGTCAATGGGACAATCACATCACATACCCTTGAGATTTTTGAGGCAAGGACGTGTGCTGTAGCTGAAAATTATATGTTTTTGAAATATAACTCCTGGCATGTCACCTGGTCATGAATAGAGACAAAACACCTGAGCTTGGGACATCAAGAGACCATATAGCCAGAATCGCCCATCATGAGCTGGGTTCTATCAGATCCACCAAGTTACAAGACCTAGGAAACTCAAGAACAATCCATTAAAAGATGGAAGTGGTTCATCTGGGATTGAGCATGAGCAGGGCCAGATGGCACAAGCAAGCTGCACAAACAGGGAGCCCAGCCACTGTTGCACTAGAATCTTGTATTAGTGAATAAATTTATGAACATACATTATGCTGGGGCATAACTTTAAATTTTCCCTTAATAATCTCCATTACTCTGATATGAAGAAAGTTGCAAAATAACATAATTCCATAAGCTCTTCTGCTTATTCACTAGCATTTAGCTCACGCTTATGGTTATATGGATTATCCACTATAACCAACTAACAGAACAAGAAAAAGCCAGAGCTTTGGTGTGTATATGCAGGCAAAAGAAGATGGCAGTTCCCAATCAGGGGTAGCCTAGAGAGACAATAGTAGGAGAAAATCCTACTGATGGGCAGAGCTTTAGGTGGTACACCTGGTCATTCTTATTAGAACAAGAAGTGGCCCAAGGATGCAATAAATTAGGACTCATGATCTGGAATGAAGGCTTGTCCAGTAGGGCCCTGTAAGGAGAAAGACTGGAAGACTGAGCACAAGGAGATCTGTAGTGTCAGCAGGTGAGTGGCCACATGGGAGAGGCAGGAAATGGAAAGATTTATATTTTGCATGTTACCACCCACCAGAGCACATCGCAAACAGAAGAGGCATTAAACAATCCAGTAGGAAAAAATTGCCTCAGTCTGTTGAAATCAGTCACCCTCTGTCATTGGCCTTATCTGGGCTGGCACAAGGAGAAGGGGAGCAAAGAGGCCATGGTGGTATATTTGGAAGATAAGCATGGGCCCAACAGCAGGCCTCTCAATCAACAAGACTGACTAGCTCTTGCTGCCACTGAATGTACAACCTGCCAGCAACAATACTGAGCATCTGATATGATACGATCCATCCAGGCAACCAAAAACCCACTTGGTAGCAAGTTGACTATGTTGGACCTCTTCTACCCTGGAAGGGCCAGCAATTTATCATGACAGAAATGGACACACATTGCAAGTATGGGTCTATCTTTTCTGCCTGAAGGACCTCAGTCAGCACTGCTATATAAAGGCTTATGGACTGTTTGATCAATTGACATTGATCCCACATAACACTGTGTTCAACTAAAAGACCTCTAGTTATTACATGTGTGATAGCAAGAGGTGTGGTATTGGGACCCTGGCCATGAAATCCACTACTCATATCACATACTGCATCACCCAGAACCTTCCACCTTTATATGACTTTGGAGTGGCCCATTAAAGTCAAATTGAAGTGCCAGATGAGAGGCAACACTTTGCAATGATGGGACACAATCTTCCAGAATAGTTTTCACTTTGAATCAGAGATCATTTTCTAGGTGGTACTGAGTCCTCAATAAAATAAATGCATGGATCCTGAAACCAAGGGTGGAAGCATGAGTGGCTCCACATCACTCTAAGTATCCCAGTTGGGAAGTTTGTAATTCTTATCCCCAAAACTCTGGGAGCTGTGAGTTTAGACGTCCTGCTTCTCAAAGTGGGAATGCTTTCACCAGGAGAGATAGAGTCCAGTTGATTTATAAGTTGCAACTAATGCCAGTCCACTTTGGGGCTCCTTCTTGTCCAGAAGACAAGGGGAGAAGTCACTATCCTACCAGGTGTAATTGATCCTGATCATCAATAAATAGGACTGTTGAAATCCAAGGGAAGTGGGCAAGAATGTGTTTAGCACTTGAGTGCCTCTTGGTGAAAGAGAGGTAGGTATTTCACATTGGGATGATACTCTGAGCAAAGTAGCAGTTTTTCAGCTCCTCAAACCCTAAGACTTTTATAATCCCTTCAGCAATAACAGTTCACTATCCTATTCACAGTCACCACTCATTCGTCAGTGGTGGCTTGCGTGATGCTATGGTACAGAACAGGTTTTCGCAGAGCTTCCAGACTAAGATAGACTAGGAAGAAAGGCCTGGAAATCCACTTCCGAAAATCAGCCAATGGATCAGAATAGAACATTGTCCAATCCATTTTTTGCGGGGTCACCATGAGTTGGGGCCAACTCAGTGGTGCCCAACAATAGCAACATTCTATTGAATTAATATAATTCTAAATTTATCTTGAGGAATAAAATTATATTCAATTAAAGTAGACAATCCTAGCACATACTGGACATTTAATATACAAAAAGAGATTTAAAAAACAAAAACTCACTCTCACACCCTTTGAATGGGGTCCACGTCAAATCTTCCTGACAAGTCACAGTCGTAGGCTCATCCCCAGTGGGTCTGTAGCCATGATTGCAGTGGTACCTCAACACAGTCCCAATATTATACATGCCATATTTTGTTGCCCTGTAGTGATTATGTGTATCCCAGGAAGCATTCGGGATGTCTGGTAAGTTGACACAACTGTCTGCTCATAAAGGAAGAACAAGAGAAAAGGACACTGTTACTAGGGCTGCCACAGCGACCCATGAGCCTGTTGTTTCAAAGGGTGTCACATGTTCATTGAGCCAGGAACCAGCCGCAGAGACTGATGAATCAGCCACAGCAGAAAACACACATGAATGTGTGCCCACATGTGCACAGTACCAGAGGGGGTCACCGAGGGCGCTGCCAAGTGGCCTGGTTAGGGAAAAAAGGTAAAAGTCGTTCCCCTCACTCTAATGACACCAGGAACTTTATCATTTAAGGGCTTGGCAAGAACAAACCAAGTTCCAAGCATCTTTTGAAACTGGGCCTTGAGTCTTGTCCTCTTTTCTCTTTCCCGATGTTACTAGTTCATATGATACGGAAGTAGAATATAAACAACTACCAAGTGGGTGTTTATTACATTTTCTCTTCAAACATTTTTAATGGAACAGCTGTTAGCCCCCACTAATTGACAACTAATTGCTCTACTGTTTTTGACAACTTCCTGAGGCATAAATTACACCACAGTCTGATCCAATTAAAATCAGGCTCCTTGGCACAGGCAGGGCATTGCCAGTCTTTGAGGCTTGCTCCAAACCTCTCCTGGACAGAACCTCTATGCTAAGGGTTAGGAGCCTCATTGGATTGGGGGGAAGGGGAGGCCAGTGGAGGGTGTGGAGGTATGAGGGGTGGTAGGAACTGGTACTGCCACCTGGCTGCCACCACCATCCAGTACAGTTATTTCACAACCAGGGAGAATGAGATTTGCCAATTATACTGGCTGTCAAATCTTCGCATAAGAGCTCTTCTGTTTTAGGAAACTGAGGAAGATGGGAGCTGCTACTTAGCTGCCAAGCCCACTGGAGCAGCTCTCCTGCAACACAGAGCTGTGCAGGAAAGGGGCACTGCACTCTTCACCAGCTGCCCCACCTGGACCCTCTCTATACAGTGGGAGTTGGCTGGAGGAATAGACACTGATATCCAGCTGCCTCCACCCATTCGTTATAGGCCTTCTGTAGTGTGGAGCTGTGAAAAATGCAATCTTATGCTGTTCCCTGGGTGCTGAATCCACCAGAATGACTCTTCCATCCCAGGGAGCTCATGGGCTGGTTGAAGTCCCTAGTTCTAATTCCATGGCCTCCCACTGTTCTTACAACCTCTCTGTAGATTTTTTTTCCTAATAAAATGCTTCTCAATTTATTGCAAGCCCTTTGATTAATTTCCAGAGACTCTGAATGGTCTTCTTTGGTAGTTTAAACCAGCTTAACAGATGTGTCTCCAGGAGAGCTTTCCCCAGGCTCCTCACACCACGGTTCCAAAAGCCCCCAGGATAAGTTTCTTGACGTTTCGTGAAGCCAAAAGCAAAAGCACAAGGCAGCAACGCTTCTACCCTTACCAGCTGTATGACCTGGGGCAAGTCACTTGACCCCTGTGAACAGTTTCCTCATCTGTAAAATGAGGATAATAATAGTACTCACAATTGTTGGGAGAATTCATGAATTCTTACAATGCACTAGACTAGTGCCAAGTTATCATTATCACTACTATCACCTTTTTAATGATACACATGAGTTTATGATTTCTGAGTGAAAGGATCATAACTAGTTCATACAGTGCTCCTGTGCAAGTTAGAAAAACATTTCTATCTTGAGACACTTTTATCTTTCAAAACAATTACCACAGCATAATAATTTTGTTAGAACAACACAATTTTCCATCAATTGGCAGAAAATTGTTGTAATAAATATATGAATCCTCAATGTCTACAATGTGAATGCTGCCCCTTAGTTACATGACTTTGCAGAATGTACTGAAATTATTCTTCCCTCCAGTAAGAAAAAAGAGAGGAAATTGTTGCTCCAACTTTAAATTGCTACCGTGAGTCAAAGTGGACCTAGGCATGCAAGTACGCCCCCACTAACATTTCTTGGTACCTTTAGATGATCTGCCAAACACTGAAATTCTTCATGGTCCATACTCACTGAGCTCACAAGTAGGAGGAGAAGGATGCCATTCGTTATCATCTTCACAATGGATTAAGCTGTTGCCTCTGAGGATGTAACCATTTTTGCAATTATATACAATAGAGTCTTTGTAAGTATAGGTGGGTCCAAATCCGGAGATTATTGCTGCATTTGGAACCTTTGGTGGAGGACAGGTGATTTCTAACAAATCATAAGAAAAGACAAGTGGGTTATAAAAAAAGAAATGAAAATAAGGATATGAGTGGTACTGCTTATCCAGTTCCAAGTACAACACAAAGGCCTGACACAAGTACTTCTCAAGTGGATACATGGAAACCATTTTAAAGTAAATACGTATATATACATGTCTCCACCACCACCCATCTGTCAGTTTGTCATACTGTGGTGGCTTGCATGTTGCTATGAAGCTAGAAGCTACACCATCAATATTTCAAATACCAGCAGGGTCACTCATGGTGGACAGGTTTCAGTGGAGCTCTCAGACCAAGAGAGACTAGGAAGAAAGGCCTGGCATTCTACCTCTGAAAATTAGCTGATTCTGACTTATGGCAACCTCATGTGTTACAGAGTAGAACAGCTCCACAGGGTTCCTTTAGCTGTAATCTTTATGGAAATAGATTACCAGGCCTTTCTTCCACAGCAGCACTGGGTGGATTCAAACAGCCATCCTTTCGGTTAGTAGTCAATCTCTCAACTCCTCTACAGGCCCACTGCCTCAGCAGCAGTGGAAGCCACCTTCGCTTTCTTCTCTGGATGGTTGTAACAGGTGCCTTTCTGTCTCTTGGGCTTAAGTTTGTCTCACTGAATCCACGGTTTTCTTTCTAAAATGCAGCACATTTACTCCCCTGCTTAAAGCTTCATAATGTCTCCCCTTCGCCTTTGTTCAGAACTCCCGAGGGTGAGGCGTGAGGCCCTTCCTAACCTGGCCCTCACCGACATTTCCAGCCTCAGCTCCTGACACTTCCACCTTTTCCAGTATTGCAGTATCATGTTTTCTCACCACGCGGTTTGCATCCTGGGGGGAGCCAGAGCAGTGGGCCATGTGTACGCACTTAGTAGTTAAGGGAGATGCCTTAGATCTGCAAACTAGCAATAACGTGTTATCTTCTGGCTCCCTTACTGCTTGCTTTGTACTGCTGACCTCTGGTGTTTAGTTTGCCCTGTAGTCATATGTGGCTGACATTAAAAGCACTAACCAATATTTCTAGTTTCACTTCCGGGATAGACAAAATACTATATTCCCCAGTCCATTAGGGTAAGTACATAGGGCCACATTGCTAGTTCTGGCCAAAAGGGTGCAATGGAAAGTGGTAGGTGGCCATTTAGAGACCAAATATCTTAATAGCCAGGGCACACTTTCTCTGCTGAAGAGTTTATGAAAGCACATTTTTTTATTGTTTTATTTTGGTAAAAATACGTATAATACAACATTTGCGAAGTCAACATTTTCTCCGTGTATAATTCAGTGACATTGACTACATTCATCATGCTGTGCAACTATCACCACCATCTGTTTCCAAATTATTCCGTCACCATTAACAGAAACTCAATGCCCCTTAAGCAAAGACTTCCCTTGTCCCCGTCCCTCTCACCCCTCCCATTACCCATTGCCTTGGAGTCATTTTCTAACTCATAGCAAGCCTATAGAACAGAGTAGAACTGGCCCACAGGGTTTCTAAAGCTGTAATGTTTCCAGAAGCAGATTGCCACATCTTTCTCCTGTGGCACAGCTGGTGGGTTAGAACCACCGACCTTTAGGTTAAAAGGTATGCGCTTCATCACTGTGCCACTAGGGCTCCTTCTTCTCACCCCTGGAAACCACTAATAAGCTTCAATCTCTATTCATTTACCTATTTCATACAAGTGGGATCATATAGTATTTGTCCTTTTGCGACCAACTTATTTCACTCAGCACAATGTTTTTAGGATTCATCCATGTCCTAGCATGTATCAGGACTTCACTTCTCTTTATTCCATTGTAGGTCTGTACCACATTTTGTTTATCCATTCATCTGTTGATGGGCATTTAGGTTGTTTCCATTCTTTGGTTATTGTGAAAATTGCTACAATGAACATTGGTGTACAAGTTTCTATTTGCATGCTTACTTTCACTTCTTTTGGGTATATACCAAGGATTAGGATTGCTGGGTCATATGGCAGTTTTATATTCGATTTTTTAACGAGCTGCTAGCTTTTTTCTACAGCAGCTGTACCATTTTGCATTCCCACCAGCAATGGATGAGGGTTCCAATTTCTCCACATCTTTGGCAACACCTGTTGTTTTCTGGGTTTCTTTCGTTGCTGCTGTTTTGTTGGGATTTTTTTTTTTTTTAAAATCACAGCCATTATAGTGTGGGTGAAGTAGGAGCTCACTGTAGTTTTTGATTTGCATATCAAGTGACTAATGGTGGAGTCCCTGGGTGGCTAACTGAAAGACTGGCAGTTCGAATCCACTCAGAGCTACCTTGGAAGTCAGGTCTGGCGATCTGCTTCTGAAAGTCACAGCCTTGAAAGTTGTATGGAGCACAGTTCTACTCTCTCATACATGGGGTCACCACGAGTCAGAATTGACTCAATGACAATGAACAATAACAAAGACTAATAAGAGTTCCTAGGTGGTGCAAATGATTAATGTACTCAGTTGCTAACTGAAAGGTTAGAACTTTGAGTCCACCTAGAAGCACCTCGAAGAAAGGCCTCGTTCTACTGAAAAATCAGCCATTGAAAACCCTACAGAGCATAGTTTTACTCTGACACACATGGAGTCACCACGAGTAGGAATCGACTCGACAGCAATGGGTACTGATAATGACTAATGACATCAAGCATCTTTTCATGTGCTTGCTGGTCATTTGTATATTCTCTTTGGTGAAATGCTTATTCAATTACTATGCTTGTTTGTTGATTGGGTTGTTTGTCTTTTTGTTGTTAAGTTATAGAAGTTCTTTATATGCTGGATATTAAATCCTTATCAAATATATAGTTCCCCAAAATTTTCTCCCAGTCTGTACGTTGTCTCTTTACTCTGTTAATAAAGTCCTTTGATGCACAAAACTTTTTAATTTTCATGAAGTCTAATTTATCCTTTTTTTTTTTTTTGCTGCTCCTGCTCTTGGTGTTATATCTATGAAAGCACATTTTGATGTGGAGGTGCCACATGATCAAACCACCTGGGTTGTTGACAGATAGAAACCAGCTGCCCTGGAGAGCTGTTTGAAGTGCAATGGACTTAGTATAAGTCTTAGCAGAAGTGAGAAATAAACTTCTCCTTCACAAAGTCAATGAGCTATAGGTGCTGTACAGTACTATATACTGGCACTGCAGGCAATAAGGCTCAGATGACCAAATAAATGACTGCATCATTGCAGTAATTATTTTGTCTTGAAATTGTGCCATTTCCCCAATAAATTTGCCTTCTTTTTTTCTTTTAAACAAATGAAAACCAACAGTACAAAGCAGAATTTCTTGCTATGACTTACTTTTACAGGTAGGAGGGCTTGGGCTCCAGACACCTATTGTTTTGTTCTCCACTGTGCAGGAAATGGAGGCTTTGCCTAAGAGTGAGAAGTGGGGGTCACAGCTGTAGGTGACAGAAGAGCCGTATGTATATACATCTTCTTCTCTACCATTGTGCTTCCCATTGCTGATGGCTGGAGGAGGCTCACATTTTGCAACTGAGATGAGGGAAGAGGAAGAAATAACCAGGAAAGGCATAATTACAAATCTAAACGAAATGATTCAAATTCTACTGGAAGGTACACAAAGGAGCAAAGATACACAGAAGTTTTATTATATAACGTGGCTAAATTTCAAGCCAGAAAAAAAAAGCTTTACTTACTTATACACACTGGGAGAGGATTACTCCAGTCAACTCCTTTCTCTTGGATGTCACAGTAGCTAGTAGTTGCGCCAATTAAGATATATCTGAAAAAAAAATGAGATCAAATATTTTAATGGAGTTATTCCTATGCTATATTAAATTGGATAAAGGAGTCTTTAAAAATAGATATGCTACTTAAAATTAAAAATGGAGAAATAATGTTTTCTTGGATAGCACTTCCCATTGAATACTATATCCAGTTAAA
Organism: Trichechus manatus latirostris; assembly: GCF_000243295.1. Lineage (NCBI taxonomy): Eukaryota > Metazoa > Chordata > Mammalia > Sirenia > Trichechidae > Trichechus > Trichechus manatus. The sequence continues at coordinate 7,867,459 of NW_004443971.1, forward strand.
TTTCGCCACTGCCATGAGATGAACACGTTTGTTCATTTGTTCTTTTATTTTTAATACGTTATTGGGCCTCTACTAAGTGCCAGACCTGGAGTTCATCCAGAGCTCAAGCAGTACATGTGGAGTGAAAAGCTCACTTGAATGTGTGCTGCAGTTTTCTTTGAATGAGAGTACCAGCTAGATTACTGACCCTAAACTATCATGATCTCTGAATGGAAGCCACCTTCTGACTTCTAGATGCTTGGCTTACTCCCATAAACCATTAACTCCCTGTTCACCGTCTTTTTCTGGCTCTTGACTAGTCCTGAAATTTCTTCTAATCTTACTGCCCTAAAGGTCTTATGATAACAACAACAACAAAATCATTGCTAACGTAATTTCCAATTGTAGCGTCATCAAGGAATAAGCCTACAATGTGACAGGAGCTCTAAGGCAATGTTACCTTCAGTGGTCTAAGAGCCTCTGCAATTTATTGAATACTGACAACAAGATAAGATATAGCGAGAATTAAGCATTTCTTTATTTTAAATTTTCTTAAAAATGTAATTTTTCTAACCTAGCCAAGAGACCAAACTAAAAGTATTATTTCTGTTCAAATCCCAGTAAGGCCTCAAAAAAAAAAAAGAAAAAAGTATTGTTTCTGGTTATTCCAATAGAAACATGGTAGCACCTTAGTTTTGAATCTGCTCACTTTCCCTCTTGAAGAGTCATGCAGTACAACAGAGAACAGCAAGAACAACAACGATAATATAATTGGCCACAAAACTACACATTTTCTGTGTAAATAGGAGACAGAAGAAAATAAAAAGCAAACATACGTTCAAAATTATGGGCAAGGTCTATTAAAAAAAACTATGACCTGCATAACTGGGCAGGAAATCCCACATGAGTAATGAAAATGGTGTAATGGGAAGGGTAGAGGAGGCCTAGAAGTGGCAGACCTCAGGAACCACCATCTCAGGAGAGCACCTATCCTAAGTGGAAAGCTTAGTGAAGAGGGGCGGGTAAGTGAAGAAAGTAGATGTGCAAAGTGCCCAGCAATCTACTGGTAATCTTCAGAAAATGTCACAAAAACAATATACTCTATGAATATTAACAAAAGAAAGTCATTGAGTTTCTAAATTGGAAGATTACCTGTGCTTCACTATTCTACCCCTCAAACCTCTTCCTAATGACTGGTACAGGATAAAATAACTCATTCAAGTATGCATAGTGAAAAAGTGATATTACAGTGACCATAAAAGCTGTTATTTAAAAAAATTTTAAAATAGCAGCAAAACTTTCCTACAAGTGAATTAAATGTTTGTTCATTTGTTCTTTTATTCCTTAATTCTTTAATCCATAAGTTCAACATATAAAAATTACAACCTATATTCCAACATGATATTTTCAAAAGTTTTAAAATACACATTTTCACAACTTTAAACAAAAGTTGTGATGCAATAGGGAAGAATACGTATCTATACATGTATATATATTTCCCAATTTCTACCTTCTCTTCCCTGAATTCATAGAAGAGAAGGTAGAAATTGGGAAATAAATAGAAAAAAAAGACAAAACCATTTGATTAAAAAAAAGAGGATAAAATAAAATGCTAAAATCTAAAGAATACTATACTAAAGGCACAGTAAGAGAAACAGAAGGTAAAAATGAAAAAAATCAAACAAAATAAAATAAACCAAAAAACTCAAATCTCCCTAAATGTGTTAAATATATATGCTTGTATTTGTTATTTTAAAAATTATATATTTTTTATATTTAAGAAGAAATAGTTACAGATATTAGCAAATATAAAATAATATGACTCATATCAATAAATGTAATTGGGCTTAAGTATCCTATTGAAAGAAAAAGATTTTTTAATTAGATCACAGCTGAACTCTATCTTGTATACAAGAGACAAAAGTATTTCAGACAGATTAAAAATAAAAGAAAGGGCAAAGTTATGTCAATTAAATGCAATCAAAAAGAAAAGCAGGGATGATGATTTTAATATCCCGTGACTTGGACTTCAGAATGAAAGTTATTAAATACAAAAAATGGGCACTTTATAATGTTAAAGGTTTTGATTTGCAATGAAGAGCTATGAATCTCCATGTACCAAATAATGTAACAGCAATTTTAATAAAACAAAAATACTGGGACAGATGAAAAATAGTCAAAACACACCACTAATTATTTATCATTAATTTATTTTATTATATCTTAAATAATTATGAAATTATTAATTTAATTAAAGTTCTATCTTTAAGCTTAAGACATAAAAAAGAAGTATAATTAAAGGTTCAGAAGAGCTAATCAATAAGTTGGTATGATGTACATATATCAAACTCTGTACACTGATAATAAAGAATATATCTTCATTTCAAATGCCTGTGGAATATTCATGAAAATTGACATGAACATTCATTGATAAATTCTAAAATGTAGACATAAAACAAATAAAATTCTTTGTTGGTCTAGAAGTTTTAGTTCCCAGTAGAGAAATGCTTCCACCAATAGTTCCATTAAACTAGAGTTGCCAGAATTAGCAAATAAAGATACAGGAGCTTAAGTGTGTCCCAAATACTGCATGGGACATATTTATACTAAAATCATTTGTTCTTTATATGAAATTTAAATTTAACTAAACATGCTATATTTTATCTGGCAACCCTATGGGACATTTCTACTCTGTCATATAGGGTCACTATGAGTCGGAACTGACTCAGTGGCACACAAGAAGAACAACAACAATCCTAAATTACCCTTGAGGTTAAGGCTGCAACTACCTGTCAACTTTGGACCCTCATGCGAGTGAATCAACAGGCAAAGAAGCGGGGTTACCTTAATGCCTGGGGTGGTTAATCCTGATTATAAACAGGAAATTGGATTACTACTAAGAAATAGGGGTAAGGATGAATATGTCTGGGATACAGGAGATTCCATGGGGAACCTCCTTGTATTCCCATGCCCTGTAATTAAAGACAGCAGAAAACTACAACAACCCAATAGAGGCAGGACTGCTAATGGTTCAGACCCTGCAGGAATGAACTTTTGGTTGACCCCATGAGGCAAAGAACCACAATGAGATGAAGTGCTTGCTGAGGGCAAAGCAAATATAGAATAAATAATAGAAGTAGGTAGTTGTAAATATTAGCTGTAAACACATGACCAGTTGCAGAAACAAGAACCATAATAGTTATGAATACTTATTTTGACATGAACAGATTTGGTAGAATTTTTTTTTCTTTTTACCTCATTTATCCCTCTACCATCTGACATAAAGTGTTAATAAGAGTTAATCTTTATCTTAGTATTTCAGTTACCAGATATCAAAGGGGAGCTATGACTCAGCTCAAAGAGGGTCCTCTTTTGAGGAGAGAGAGTTAACATGTTTTCGGTTGTATGAAGAATAGTTTCATTGTGTAAGCTGAGAATATAGTTTTGACATTGTCTTTATTTGGAAGTTAAACTAAGTATGGTTAAAACAAGTGCATACAAACACCAAATTTGACAAGGGGTGGACGGACTGTGGTGGATTTGTATTGTGTCAATTTAGCTAAACTGGAACTATGTTTCTCAGAATTCTCTTCCATGCATAATGCCAGTTTATTGTAGCCCACAAGAGAAGATGGAAGTGAATGAGTATTCATATTCTTTACATGCTTGGAAGATCAGAGCAGGACACAAGATATGGATTGCAGCTCACACACATTGTTGCTTCTCTGCTCTATCATCTTGTTGGCATGGGGCAGCAGCCAGGCCCACAGCAACGCCAGCTCCAGGTGGATCTCTTCCTTCACTCACTCCAACCTTTGATCCAGGTGCATTAGCACTGTGATGAAGAGCAACAACTTCTCCTACAGGACATCCCCCTCCTTCAAGTTGAAAGTTCAGAGACAGTGAAAGAACAATGCAAATTCCAGCCTATACGTGTCCTTGCAGTTCCAGTTTGTCCTTGCATGGTACACTTCACCTCCATCTTCCCTTCCTAACTTCCTGCCCTGCTCACCCAGCCACAGCACCAGACATGGAAGGAACAACCTCCTCTACACAGCTCCCATCGCATCTCCCACATTAAGCCAGGTCTCTATAAGAAAAGCCTTCTTATATATATCTGAGTGATTCTGTTTCTCTGAGTTGATCCTGAGTGATACAATTAAACCACGAACTCACTGCCATTGAGTCAATTTTGACTCACAGTGACCCTAGAGGACAGAATCATACTGCTCCCATAGAGTTTCCAAGGCTGTAAATCTTTACAAAAGCAGACAGCCACATCTTTCTCTTGCAGAATGACTCCTAGGTTTGAACCACCGACCTTTCCATTAGCTGCTGAGTGCTTTTAACCACTGTGCCACCAAGGCTCCTGAGATACGATTAGCTAACATAGACAAAAAAAGAAACTAGAAATATAAATATTAGAAAGTAGAAGGTAAAATAAACACTATTTTCAGTTGTTATCATTGCAAACCTTGTAATCCCAAAAGAATTCGACAGAAAGAGTATCATAAATAATAAAATAATTCAGGAAGTTAGCAGAGATGGCAAGTTAATAATGCAGAAATCAATTTTATTCATACTCATAGAAATATGTATATATAGAGAGAGAGAGGGATCCCAACTAGTTAAAATATATATAATGGAAAAAAAGACTCATTTAAAATAGCAAATATAAAATACATAGGTTTAAACACTTCAAAAAATGCAAAATCTTTGTGAAGAAAACTTTGAAACACTCCTGAAAGAAAAAAAAAATTAATGGGAAAAACATAACATATTTTTGACTAGGGAGATTCAACGTCATAAAATCTACATTTTCCTAAATTAAAAACGAATCCAACACTAACTTTAAAATCTACCTAACTTTAGATTATAAATATAGAAAAATAAACAAACAAGTATAGTCAGCAAAACTCCAAAAAAGGAGTGTAATAAGTAGGACTATTCATATTGTCTATTAAACCATATTATGAAGTCATAGTAACAAAATGACTGTGAAAGTCATACAGGAATATATAGACAGAACACTGTCATTGAATAGAAAGTCTAGAAATAGACCCAGATACATATGGAAATTTAACACAGTAATAAACAGCACACTTGAATCAGTGGATTGAAGATGGACTTTTTAACAAATGATGTTGGGATAGCAAGAAAGCCATACGGAAAAATATAAACGAGGATCTGTACCTTATATGTGTATTATATTGACTCCAAATGGCTCAATGCTTCAAACCTTCAAAATTATGAAACCATAAAAGTAGTACAAGAAATATAGGCAATTATTTTAAACCCTTGTGTTGGGAAGGCCTTTTTAATTAAGACCTAAAATATAGATGCCATACAAAAAAGAAGGATTGATAAATTTGACAACCTAAAAACAAACAATGTCTCCTTGAGAAATGTATGCCAATAGCTGAGTCAAAAGAAAAATAATATACTGGGGGAGGTGGGGAGGAATAGCAATTGATATTAGAAACAAAGCCTGAACTCTGATACATATATCTCCTACAAATGAAGATAAAATGCAAAAACGTTATAGAAAAAATAAGCAAAAGACAGACCAGACAGTTCATAAATAAATACAAATGTCCCTTGAACGTACAAAACTATGCTCGACCTCGCTCATAATAAGAGAAGTGTACATTAAAACTAGAGTGAGATTTCATTTTTACCTATTAAATTGACAGAAATCCAAAAGTTTGGCAAGTTTTCAAAAGTTTGACAACACAATCTGTTGGAGAATTTATGGAGAGGTCAATATTTGCACACTCTGTAAAACTGTGTAACCCTCAGGGAGGGCAATTTGGCAATATATTTCAAAATTTCAAATATCAGTAGTTTTTGACCCAGAAACCCCACTTCTGGCAATTTACTCTACAGATATAACTGCATATGTACGAAATGACACGATTTAAAATACCCAGCAATCCATCAAAGGGATTGCTAAACCATGGCATGCCTAAACCTATTGCCACTGAGTCGATTTTGATTCATAGAGACCCTATAGGACAGTGTAGAACTGCCCTATAAAATAGGGTTTCCAAGGCTATAGTCTTTACTGAAGCAGTTTGCCACATCTTTATCCCTTGGAGCGGCTGGTAGGTTCAAGGCACTGACCTTTCAGTTAGCAGCCGAGTGCTTAGTCACAGTGCCACCAGGGATCCTTATGACACATCTACATAGTAAAATTCTATGGAGTTATAAAAGAAAATTAGTATGCACAAACATGGAAAGATCCCCGGTATACAATGATAAGTAAAAAATAAGGCAAGACACAAAACTACATTTATTATTAGAAAGGGGGAAAATAAAAATATATGCTTATTTCTTAGCTTTCATTTGTATAAGTACTGAAAATACACACACACACAACAATAAAATTAAATCCTTGTCCGAGGACAGGAAGGATTGGGGTGGATAGGCAATGGGATAGAAGGAAAAATTCTCTATGTACAGCTGTTAATTTTTTGAAATATCTGACTACACTAGCTATTTTTAAAAACTAATTTAAAATAAAAATATTGTTTCTAGACTGCCTTATACTCACCCTTCTAAACAGCTGAATTCTATCTGTGATCCGAAAGAGAAATCTGTGTTAATGTCCACAAGCCCATTAGGTAAATCTCCTGGGTTTCTGCATCGTTTCTCTGGGAGAAAAAGTTAAAATGATGATTAGTGATTCTAAGCACTCAGAGATATGGCATTAAAAAAGAAGTCGGATTGATCAGCTTCAACCCCTGCTTCCAGAAAGGCCCAGGGGTTCAGATACAAATTTATTTCTACAAGTTTGATCCTGACTCAAAATTTTATTTTCAATGAAAAATGAATGCAAAATTTGATCTCATTTTTTTTCAAATACATTTTACCAAAAGAGAAAAAATTTGTCCCGATCTAACTGTTCAGTTAGATCAGAGACCCTGGGTAGTACAAACAATTAAACACTTGACTACCAGCCGAGAGGTTGGCAGTTCACACCCACCCAGGGCCACTTTGGAAGATGGGCCTGGAAATCTGCTTCCAAAAGGTCACAACCTTGAAAATGCCATGGAGCAGTTCTACTCTGCACACTTGGGTCCTCTATGGGTTGGAATTGATTTGATGGCAATTAACAACATCAACAACCATGGAGCTACCGTCCAGGGTTTAACACGTTGACCAGGAAGATTTGCTCCATTCTCTGTCCACTGCATATACTTCAAATTCTGGTTACTCAGAAATGCTATGTCCCTGGTCACAAATGGAACAAAAAAGAGAAGATATAGATCGTATACCCTTACTATTGGGAAAACATCTCAAAATGCATTCCCAACTGACGATGAATCATAGCATCTTCTTCCAAACACAGAAACATGTTAAGTGAGGTTCCTTTGGAAGATACATTACTACTTTCTAGCCACATAGGTTTATAAATTTTTTTGTAAAGTGAATCTGGTTTTCAGTATCATAAAATTGTATTTGTGATTCAAATCTTGTAAGCAGCATTTGGTGAATGATTCTGTAAACAATAGATGGATATTTCAATGTTATTAACTCCTAATTTTTCTGTATTAGTTTGTTCTGTTTTTCAAAGAGTGGCACACATGTGTGCACTGAAGACAGTAACCGACAAACTGAATAGTTTCTTGGTGATCTAGGATTCTCATCTGCATCAGGAAGCCATTTAGCTCCTGAGACAACTTTCCAAGGATGGAAAAAGCACAATGAGAAAAATAAATGTTGGTACTTACTGGCACAGAAGACTTCGTACCGCCAGAAGCCTCCATCATCACAAGTAAGAAGCTGAAATGAACTGTTTCTACTGTAGCCAGGGCGGCAGGTGTATCTCAGAGTAGCTCCTCTAACGAAGTTTGTCTCAGTCACCGCAGTCGTTGGAAAAGCAAACAATAAATTGGGTGGGGGACCACAATCACCTGGACACCAAAATGACAAGGAGTACCAAAAGTTATAACTTTGGACACAGTGTCTCAATATTTCTGTAGTAAAATTTTTAGAATGGAGACTATGCTGTTCTCCTCTGTCATAACCCCTATTTGTCCCCACTGTTCAATGAGCCAGTGAGGGATCAGTAATACGCGTTTGTTGATAATGATAAAGACAATGATAATTATAAATGATAATAATAACAGGCAGAAATTTTTCACTTCTTCTCTACTACATATGAGATAATTTATTTAAGAGTGATGACAGACATGGATTTCATCAGCCTATCAGATGCATCCACGCAATGCCAGGGTGCCCTACAATTTTGTCTCAACATAAAAATATTGTTTCATTAAAAATAACTACACCACGTAACATTGGTTGCCTCAGGGAAGGGAATCTGGGCGGCTGGGAGACAGGTAAGAATGACATTTTTAATTTATACCTTTTTGTACCTTCTGAATTTTGAATCATATGGAGGAGGAAGCATTGAGTCTTTGAAACATGAAAATCTTAATTCTGCTTCCCTTGCAAGAATTAAATACAGAACTGATTTACCTTTTAGGAGCCCCAGTAGAAGTATACTCCTCACCTTCCCATTCTGGATAAACATACAGCAGTGAATGTTTTTTGCAGTCAGACTGATAGATAATACAGATTTGTTTCAAGTCATGGTTGGGAGTCAGATTGTTATGGAAATTCCTGGTGAAGAAATTCTAGAAGGAAGTGTCTAGGAAACTGCCTCTTTCGTATGTAAAACAAATTCCCCTAAATTCCAGCCTGTCAAATAAACCCATTGTTGCTGAAGCTGGATTTCTGCTAGATGCTTAGTCATCTCTTATTAGTCTTAAAAATGAAAGTGTGGATGATCTCAGTTGATTGTTGCCAATCTGAACTCGTTCCTCATTACTCACCAAGCACAGTAGCCAAGAGAGCCACGATCACGATCATTTGGAACAGAGTTGCTCCACAGACTTTCCACAGCCTAGAGGAGGGCCAGGCTGCCATTTTCCCCTTTCTATGAAGGGTCCAATTTGGAGCTCTTGAGGGGTGCATGACCTGATGCACCTTCGATTCTTTTCTGCTGAGAGAACTCAATTTAGTAAAAAGTAGTTGCATTTCTATTTGTCTAAAGCACTAGGATAAATGCTATGGGAAATTATAGCCTAGAGTGGAAGACAAGACATGTGCACAAATGTTACAACACAAAAGAGTGAGTGTTGGCTGCTGCAGAAGCGTTCAGCTCAGAGAGAGTTTAACTCCCAATGGAGAGGTGGAAGTGGGCTTTACAGAAGAGGCTGTTTCTGAGTTAGGTATTGCTGTAAAAGTTAGAGAGTGGATTCAAGGCATGTTGGGGGAACAATAAATACTACCTCAAATTGGCTGGAAAGTAATGTGTCTGTGATAAAGAAACGGTAGTTAAGGAGAAGAGAGTTTACAGCTATGTCTGAATGGGATGCAAAGGCCAAGCTTAGGATTTATAGACTTTACAATGTAGGGAATGAAGATTCACTGCTTTTTTTGTTTTCTTTTGTTTTGTTTGTTTGTTTTTTAAGCTAGAGAGTGACACAATTTACTGTGCTTCAGGAATATTGCTATGGCAGATGTGTACAAAATAGATTGAAGGGGACAGAGAAGACAGAGAGATCGATGAAGATTATTGTAATTGGCCAAGTGAGCCACAGAGATTGAACAAGGAAATGATAGAGGAGTTAGAGAAGAGAGAACAAATGTAGAGAATTTTAAAAAGGCAGGAAAATGATGAGATAGGGGATGGAGTAAAAATGGTGGAGTAGTCAAACACACTAAGCCATCCTGCTGCAACAAAGATAGAAAACAGGGAAGGAATAGTGATATGGAGTGGAGGTTCCTGGCCAAATGACATGACTCAACGTGGACATCTTTGAATAAACTAATAACCTTGCACGCAGAAAGACACCTCCACAAAATTCCCAATAGGAGATAGAGGTACAGCGCAGACACACCCAGGGCTAAGTAAGACCATGTTTGCTGGCTGTGATTCAAGGAAGAGCCCAGACTCTCCCACCTGGTAACAACAGGAGCACATTCCCACAACACTTACCCTTCTGGTGAACAGCAGCTATAACCACCATATCCCTGCAACATCAACTGCCTGGAACCACAGTAACTATCCACCCTATTGCCTTCTTCCATCAAGCCCCCTCTACCCCTGCCTTCACCCCACCTCCTATTTATCTCCTCTGTCACACTGCCCTGAGGGGACCCAGCCCAGAGCCCAGGTCCTCCCCCATAAGCCCTGGATCCCACCCACTGTCTGCTGTGGGCCCACTCCAGATCCTGACCTGATTCACACTGTAGACAAATGACCATTTCCATGCTTGCCCCACACCCCACAGGACCGGCCCTGCTGTGTCATAGCTAAGCGACTGGCACTGCACACCCAAGCATAATTAAACACAACAAAAAAGCAAGATGAAACAAACAAACCTACAATAAATAAATATAGAAAATAATATCCGAATGTCTCAGAGACAGCAGACAATATCAAGACATATTTAAAAAAACAGGACAAGATGGCTCCTGTAAGCATCAGAATAAAGCCATCAGTTGACTTTCCAGTAGGAAGAAAAGGCAATGGAAATACATGATAGGGAATTCAAAATTCTAACACTCAGGGCTCTTCAAGAGATTAGGAAAGAGATCAAGGAAAATACAGACAAATTCAAGGAAAACACAGACAAAAACAATAAAAGAATTCAGGAAAATCACACAAGAACAAAAAGTCAAAATACACAATTAGAAATCATACAAAAACAGTGATTAGAGATCAAAAAGATTTAAAAAAATTTCAGAAATGGACAACACAATAGAAAGTTTTAGGAGAAAATTTGAAACAGTGGAAGACAAAATCAGGGAAACTGAAGACAAATCCATGGATGCCACTTTGAGGAAAAAATCAGAGAAAAGAATGAAGAAAACCTAAGACTACATGAGATACAATCGAAACAGAAATCTACTCATGATGGAAATTCCAGAACAGGGGGAGAAAATGGAAAACACAGAGAGAATCATTGAATATTTACTGACAGAAAACTTCCCTAATATCATGAAAGATGAAAACCCAACCATCCAAGAAGCTCAACCAACCACATATAGGATAACTTCAAAAGAAAGTCACCAAAACATATCATAACCACACTCCCCAAAACCAAAGACAAAGAAAGAATCCTGAGAGCAGCTTGAGAAAAACGAAAAGTCACATGGAAAGGGAAAACAATAAGACTAAGCTCCGATTACTCAGCAGAAACCATGCAGGCAAGAAGGCAATGGGATGATATATATAAAACCTTGAAAGAAAAAAAATTGCCAAACCAGAATAATATATACTGCAAAACTCTCACTCAAATATGAGGGCAAATTTAAGATGTATCCAGAGGTAAGGGGCAAAATGGCGCTCTAGGCAGAAGCACCACTCCGTCCCTCCACAGCAAAGGTCCAAAAAACTAAGCTGAACAGAGAATACAACAATCCTGAAACCTTAAAACATCAAATGAAGAGATAAAGAACTCAGCCAAACACCAAATGGAGTGAGAAAACTGACAGAGAATGGAGAGCGAGGAGAGATTCATGCAGAGGTCTCCTACCAGCTAACACAGCGTGGATCCGCTATCTTGGACTCCTATCGGAGAACAGCAAACAGGGGGTACGAGAAAGCAACCTCACGGAGCGTCCAGCGGGAGACAAAACAACTGGTAATTTGCAATATACGCTTTCCCACTGCCCACCCTTCTTCACCCCGACTCGGCCTCCTCTGCTTCCCGTGGCCACAATCTCTTGACTGGGAAACACCGGCTGCTTGGTTTCCACACACCCAAATGGGCGGCTGTCTGAGTGCCACTTGATGGCTGCTGGTGTTGCTTTTGTCCGCTTCTTTTGATTTCTTCCTTGACTCTTGCTACCTCCCCTACTTTCGCTCGAGTACCTGGCTCCATGCGCCATCTTTGCTTCTTCCTGAGGGGCTGCAGAGCACCGGTAATTTGTGATATATGCTTTCCCACTCCCTACACTTCTTCACCCACACTCGGTCCCCTCTGCTTCCCGTGGACACAGTCTCTTGTCCAGAAACACCAGCCCACACTAGCTGGCTCATTTGTTGGCTGCTAGTGCTGCTTTTTTTTTTTTCTGCTTCTTTTAATTCCTTACTTGCCTCTCGCCACCTCCCCCTCCTTTCGCTGGAGTACCTGGCTCCGTGCGCCATCTTTGCTTCTTCCTGAGGGGCTGCAGAGGTCCATTCAAGTGTGGAGCTGCTTCCCGGTCTGGGCTGCTGCACTGGTGGGATCGCGGGGTTTTCATTCATTTGTTTGTTTTGAATTGTTTCTTTGTTTTCTTTTCCTTTCCTTGAGTTGGGAGCCCTGTCTGGCCAGGCGGAGCTGGGTGGCAAGGAGACTCCCCCTCGGCTTGCACAGACGTGCAGAGGGATCCCTGAGGGCATTTCTTTTTTTGTGTGTGTGTGTGTTTTTTTTTTCTTTTCTGTATTTTCGGGGCCATTATTGTTCTATTTTTTTTAAATTTGTTTTGTTTTCTTTCCCTCTTTTTCCCTTTTTGTCTTTCTTCATTGATCAGTTTCTTGTCTCTCTATATCTTCCTTCTCCTTCTGTTCCCTGAATACCTGGTGTCATATACCTCTATGCCTTCTAGCCAGGCTGTACTGCAACACCTGAGAGCAACTTCCCCAGACCTCATAGCTGCACTGGTGGGATCCCTGGGAACTTTGCAGTTCTTTTACCTTTTGGGTTTTTATTTATTCGTTCTTTTCTTTTCTTCCTCTTCCCCTTTCTGTTTTTCTCCATTTCATAGTTTCTCATCTCTCCACTCAAACAGCAAGCTCCCCTAGCATTCTTTTTTGTTTGTTTGTATGTTTTTGCCTCCTGTTCCTCTCTCCTCTCTCCCATATCCATCTTAGCTCCACACATAACAATCTCCGTGCTGCATCCTGCCTACCTGCACCGTATGCTTGACATCACACCACCAAGCAGCACAGGCATGGCCTACTGGAAC
>NW_004443971.1:7882635-7898893 GCF_000243295.1 Trichechus manatus latirostris
AACTGGAAGAGCATAGTCAATGTCACTGAACTGTGCATGTAGAAATTTTTGAAATGGTGTATCTTTGGCTATGTGTATTTTCACCAAAAAAAAAAAGGTAGAGAAGTTAGAAGGTTGGTATGTTGTGGGGTTGTTAACCAATGTCATAAAACAACATGTGTACTAGTGTTTCATGAGAAACTATTTGTTCTGTAAGCTTTCACCTGAAGTACAATTAAAAAAAAAATTAGGATGTTTCCAGTTAAACAGAAATTAAGGGAGTTTGTAAAAACCAAACAAACCTTACAATAATTATTAAAGCGGATCATTCAGTTAGAGAAGTAACAACATCAGATAACAACCTGAATCTAGGACACAGGCTAGTATCAGCAAAATAGTGACCTAGGTAATGAACACTCAAGGATAAAACAAAACTAAAAGATTCAAAACAGGGAACTGGAGACTTCAGTCTGTAATGATGATGTCAGAACAATAAAAAGGGGAATACACAGTGTAGGTATAGAACTTTCAAATAGAGAGGAAGTCAAGGTGATATCAAGTAATAAAAGACTGGTTTAAACTTAGGAAAATAAGGATAAATTTTGAGATAACCACTAAGAAAGGTAACAAACCTACTTATCAAAATGAAGAAAAACATAAAGTTTCAGTAAACACAAAATCTACAAAAATGAAAGAAATGAAAAACAATTCACAAACAAAAGAAACTCAGCATAGGAGAGTAAGAGGAACAAAGAAAATATCATGCATCACAAAAAAAAAAAAAAAAAAACTCTGCAAAATGACAGCAATAAACTCACACCTATCGATAATCAGGAAACCCTGGTGGCATAGTGGTTAAGAGCTGCAGCTGCTAACCAAAAGGTTGGCAGTTTGAATCCACCAGGCACTCCTTGGAAATCCTACGGGGCAGTTCCACTCTGTCCTACAGGGCTGTTATGAGTCGGAATTGACTCAATGCAACCGTTTTGATTTTGGTTTTTATCAATAATCACACTGAATGTAAATGGATTAAGTGCACCCATGAAGAGACAAAGAGTGACAGAATTGATTTAAAAAATGACCCATCAATTTGCTGTCTACAAGAGACATATATTAAACCCAAGACATAAATATGTTAAAAATCAAAGGGTGGAAAAAGAATATCAAGCAAATCCCCCCCTAAAAAAAAAAAAAATGCCATCCAATTGATTCTGACTTATAGCAACCCTATAGGACGAGTAGAACTGCCCCCATAGGGTTTCCAAGGAACATCTGGTGGATTGGAACTGCAGACATTTTGGTTAGCAGCCATAGCTCTTAACCACTGCACGACCAGGGCTCCAAAAAAGCACCAAAAAAAAGCAGGGTTGGCAATACTAATCTCAGCTAAAGTAGACTTTAAGGCAAAATCCACCATAAAAGACAAAGAAGGACATTATATAATGACCAAAGGGGCAATACACCATGATGACATAGCCATAATAAATATCTATATACCCCTAACAGCACTGAAAAGAGAAATTGACAGTTCCACAATAATAGTAGGAGACTTCAACACACCACACTCGGTGAAGGATAGATCATCTAGAAAGAAATTCAGCAAAGGTACAGAAAAGATCTAAAGGCCACAATCAACCATCTTGACCTTATAGACATATATAGAACACTCCACCCAACAGCAGCAAAGTATACATTCTTTTCCAATACATGTGGAACATTCTCCAGAATAGACCACATCTTAGGCCACAAAGAAACCCTCAACATAATCGAAAACATTGAAATAATACAAAGCATCTTCTCTGATCACAAAGTCATAAAAGTAGAAATTAATAACAGGAAGAAAACAAACAAAAAAAAAAAACAACCAAATCTGTTGCTGTTGAGTCGATTCTCACTCACAGCGACCCTATAGGACAGAGTAGAAATGCCCCATAGGGTTTCCAAGGAGTGGCTGGTGGATTTGAAATGCCGACCTTTGGTTAGCAGCCAAGCACTAAACCACTGTGCCACAAGAGCTCCAATAACAGGAAGAGCAAGGGAAAAAAAATCAAATACATGTAAACTGCATAACACCTTGCTTAAAAACCACTGGGTAATAGAAGAAATCAAAGATAGAATCCAAAAATTTCTAGAAACAAATGAGAATAAAAGCACATCATACCAAAACCTTTGTGACACAGCAAGGACAGAGCTCAGAGGTAAATTTATAGCAATAGGTACACACATCAAAAAAGAAGAAAGGGACAAAATCAAAACATTAGCTACACAACTGGAACACATAGAAAGAGAACAGCAAAAGAAGCCCAAGTCCACCAGAAAAAAGGAAATAATAAAGATCAGAGCAGAAATAAATGAAATAGAGAATAAAAAACAATAAAAAGAATCAACAAAACCAAAAAGTTAGTTCTTTGAAAGGATCAACAAAATCGACAACCGCTGGCCAAATTAACAAAAGAAAAACAGGAGAGGAAGGAAATAAGCCAAACAAGAAATGAAATGGAGGACATTCCAACAGACCCAACTAAAATAAAAAGGATCATAACAGAGTACTATGAAAAACCGTAATCCAATGATTTTGGAAAACCTAGAGGAAATGGACAAATTTCTAGAAACACACTACCTACCTAAACTAACACAAACTGAGGTAGAAAATCTGAACAGACCCATAACAAGAGAAGAGCATGAAAAGTAATGAAAAAAACTTCCAACAAATAAACATTCAGGGCAAGATGGCTTCACTGGAAAATTTTACCAAACATTCAGAAAAGATCTTGCAACAGTACTATTCAAAATATTTCAGAACACAGAAAAGGAAGGGATACTTCTGAATTCATTCTATGAAGCCTGCATAGCCCTGATACTAAAATTAGGAAAAGACATCACACACACAAAAAATACAGACCAATATTTCCCATGAATATAGATGCAAAAATTCTCAAGAAAATTCTAACCTACAGAATTCACCACCATAAAAAAAAAAAAAATAATGCACCATGACGTAATGGAATTCATACCAGGTGTGCAAGGATGGTTCAACTGTAGAAAATCAATCAACCTAATCCACCACATAAATGAAAGAAAAAAGAATTACATGATCATCTCAATGCAGAAAAAGCATTTGATAAAGTCCAATACCTATTCCTGATAAAACTCTCAATAAGATAGGAATAGAAGGGAAATTCCTTAACATAATAAAGAGGATCTATACAAAACCAACAGCCAATATAATTCTCAATAGAGAGAGGCTTAAAACATTCCCTCTGAGAATGGGAGAAAGAAAAGGATGCTCTTTATCACCACTCCTATTATTTTGCTGGGAAGTTCTAGCTAGAACAATAAGGCAAGAGAAAGAAATAAAGGGCATCCAAATTGGTAAGGAAGAAGTAGAACTAACCCTATTTGTAGATGATATGATACTGTACATAGAGAAACCTAAAGACTCCACAAGAAAACTACTGGAATTAATAGAAAGTTTCAGGAGAGTAGCAGGATACAAGATAAACATACAAAAATCAGTTGAATTCCTGTATATCACTAAAGAGAACTAAGAAAAGGAAATCAGGAAAACAATACCTTTTATAATAGCCCCTAAAAAACTAAAATAGTTAGGAATAAATCTAACCAGGGATGTAAAGAACATATATAAAGAAAACAACAAAACCCTACTGCAAGAAACCAAAAGAGACCTACATAAATGGAAAAACATACCATGCTCATGGATAGGTAGACTCGACATAGTGAAATGTCAATTCTACCCAAAGCAATCTACAAATACAATGCAATCTCTATCCAAATACCAGCAGCATTCTTTAACAAGATGGAAAAACTAATCATCAACTTTCTATAGAAAGGGAAGAGGCCCTGGATCAGTAAAGCATTACTGAAAAAGAACAAAGTAGGAGGCCTCGCACTACCTGACCTCAGAAACTACTATACAGCTATGGTAGTCAAAACAACGTGGTACTGGTACAATGACAGCTATATCAACCAATGGAACAGAATCGAGAACTGAGATGTAAATCCATCTACCTACAGCCACTGATCTTTGACAAAGGTCCAAATTCCATTAAATGGGGAAAAGACAACCTTTTTAACAAATGATATGGGCAAAACTGGATGTCCATCTGTAAAAAAAAAAAAAGAAAAGAAAAGAAAAAAGAAACAGGACTCATATCTCACATCATACACAAAAACTAATTCAAAATGGATCAAAGACCTAAATATAAAACCAAAAACTATAAAGATCATAGAAGAAAAAATAGGATCGACTCTAGAGGCCCTAGTACACGGCATAAACAGCATACAAACCACACCTAACAATACACAAACACCAGAAGATAAGCTAGATAAATGGAATCTTCTAAAAATTAAACACTTATGCTCATCAAAAGACTTAACCAAAAGACTAAAGAGTGAACCTACAGATTGGGAGAAAAATTTTCACTATGACATATCTGACAAAAGTCTAATCTTTAGAATCTATAGGAAAATCTAACACCTCTACTACAAAAAGACAAATAATCCAATTAAAAAATGGGCAAAGGAAATGAACAGACACTTCACCGAAGAAGACATTCAGGCGGCTAACAGACACATAAGGGAATGCTTGAGATCACTAGCCATTAGAGAAATGCAAATCAAATCTATAATGAGATACCGTCTCACCCCAACATTACTGGCATGAATCAAAAAAACAGATAATAACAAATGTTGGAGAGGTGGTGGGGAGATTGAAACTCTTATGCAATGCTGGTGGGAATGCGAAATGGTACAACCACTTGGAAAACAATATGGCACTTCCTTAGAAAGCTAGAAATAGAAATACCATACCTTCCAGCAATCCCACTTCTAGGAATATATCCTAGAGAAATAAGAGCTGTCACACTAATAGACATATGCACATTCATGTTCATTGCAGCATTATTCACAATAGCAAAAAGATGGAAACTAAGTGTCCATCAGCAGACAAATGGAAAACCAAACTATGGTACATACACACAATGGAATACTACACAAGGGTAAAGAACAAAGAACAATGAACAGTGATGGATCTGCGAAACATCTCACAACATGGATGAAACTGGAGGACATTATCCTGAGTGAAATAAGTCAATCACAAAAGGACAGATACTGTATAAGACCATTATTATAAAAACACATGAAAATGTTTCCACGCAGAAAGAAATGATCTTTGATGGTTATGAGGGAGGAGCGGGTAGGGAGGGAAAAACACTAACTAGATAGTAGATAAGTGGTAACTTTGGTGAAGGTTAAGACAGTACACAATACTGGGGAAGTCAGCACAATTTGATCAGAGCAAAGTTATAGAAGCTTCACAGACACACCCAAACGCCCTGAGAAACTGAACTACTGTGCTGAGGGTTGGGGACCATTGTCTCAGGGGACATCTAGCTCAATGGGCATAACATAGTCTATAAAGAAATTGTTTTACATCTGACTGTGGTGAGGAGCGTCTGGGGTCTTAAAAGCCTGAGAGTAGTCATCTAAGATACATCTACTGGTCCCATCCCATCTGGAACAAAGGAGAATGAAGAAGACCAAAGACACAAGGGAAAGATTAGTCCAAAGGACTAATGGACCACAACTACCACCTCCACCAAACTGAGCCCAGAACAACTAGATGGTGCCAGGCTACTACCACCAACTGCTCTCGCAGGGATCATAATAGAGGGTCCCTGACAGAGCAGGATAAAAATATAGAACAAAATTCAAATTCACAAAACAAATTAATTAATTAAAAGACCAAGCTTGCTGTTGTGACAGAGACTGGAGAAACCCTGAGAGTATGACCCCTAAACACCCTTTTAACTCAGTACTTAAGTCACTCCTGAGGTTCACCCTTCAGCCAAAGATTAGGCAGGTCTATAGGGCCGACAATAACACACGTGAGGAACGTGCTTCATAGTTCAATTCATGCATAGGAGACTAATAGGCACACAAGCCCAAAAGCAAAGATGGATGAGAAAGCAGGAAAGGACAGGAAAACTGGACAAATGGAAATAGGGAACTCGGAGTGGAGAAGGGAAGAGTGTTGATACATGGCTGTGTTGGCAACCAGTGTCACAAAACAATTTGTGTATTAACAATTTGTGTGTTTAATGAGAAACTAATTTGCTCTGTAAATTTTCACCTACAGCACAATAAAAATAATAAAATGATGAGATAGAGGAAAGGAGTTGGATTACTATATATAGTGTGGAAAAGGGACTTCTTCATGGCAACTGTTAACAAATAAACCAGCAAGCAATTAAGCAATTTGCTGTTTTGAAAAAAATAATTTTGCAAATATATATATACACACATACACGTATATAAAAATATTATGACAAATGATGTACATTTTTTAATGAGACTATTTAAAGCAAAATCACTAATTTTTACTCTTCACTACCACCCCTTACCCTCATTGGTGAAAACAAAACATCCTAAGCTTACATTAGAAATAGTCTTTGTCCTCAGGGACTGTACGAAGTCATCTCTCTATGAGATATTGAATGTTGTCTTTTATTCTGATACCTCTGTTAGATCCATATGGCCCTACACTACCCATTGTCCTTAATTCATACTAAGCCCGTATCCATTTAGGTAAAGGCAGTTTCCTCAGTATTTCCCCCAAAGCTGTTTCTTTCCCACATTATGGGAAGGAGGGGATGTTTATAGTGGTCCTTCACACCATATGAAGGGACCTAACTTCTTCACTGAGTAATGACTCATGTAAGTTTCCTGTCTTTCTAAAACTCAGTTCTGATGAAGCCACTCCCACACTCACAGCTGCTGTCAGTGTGGGTACCTTCACACTACACACATCCTATCCTGTGAACTGTGTACATGTCCTCTAGGACAATTCCACCAAAAAATAAATTCACCTATTGAATAATTCACCAAACTAATAATTTACTAAAAATTTGGTTACAGAATTTGTACTGGGAGAATTGAGGTTGTCTAGAGGTTGCGGGGAGCCAGGACCAGAATTCGGGGTCTTTACATTTTCCCCTTTTTCTTCCATTTCCCTTTCGCTTATCCTAGTGCCCTCCCTACCTCTAGTCTCTCCTCTTCTTGCTTTAACAACCTAATGAAGCTGCAAACAGCTAGGGGTAAGGCATCATTGCACATAATGAAAACTAGCCCGTAAATCATCGGTGAAGTTTAAAAACTGTGTCCCACCCAATAAACACTGTTACAACTATAAAAACTACAGGAATAAGTTCCTTTAACTTTTGGTAAGTCAGTAAATTTAGTATGTTTAGTGAATTCTTCATTCAGTGAAACTGAGGAAAGAGATTTAAAAATGCCAATAATTTGACAGAAGAGAGAATTTGGCTGTAAAAAATTAAACAGATAATGATAGAAAGTGAAATTTTCCCATATAAATTATTGCAATTGTTATCATAGTCATAAGAAAAATATATACATTGAGCATACTCAGGAAATATTTATGAATATATTCATAAAAGATAGCCATAAGAAGATTAAATCCTTAGCTTCCAAGAAATGGAACAAAATATTTAAAGTGCTGCTAAAAAGAACATATACATTAGCTATAGTCAAAAAATACATTTATAATCATTGACTGTATTAAAATGAATATTTCTTAAAACAATGTTTTAAGATTTGATAAACTGGTCATTGGATAAATTCACCTAATTGATTTCTGAGAACTGATTCTTCAAGAATTGGCATTCACTCAACTGGCTTTTGATGAATCACTTTTCAGTGGTTTGGCCTTTGCCCTCATACTCTGGCTGCGGACAACATGGATCCCTGAAAGTTCCAAACTTTCCTACCTCCTTACCTCTGCCCACATCATCTGCCCTCTCCCCCTTTCCTCTCTAATTCCCACCCTTCCTCCAGTCCCATCTCCAATATCCTCTCCTATCCTCCCAGCCAGCCTCCATATTCCAGCTACAATTGAGTGTTTAACTAATTCTGACTTGGTTCATAACTAACATCTGAAGCCTGTCTTTACCAGTAGACCATAGCTACTTGGAGTCAGAGGGTGGATTGTTACTTATCTCTCTCTGCAAGTATCCAGCACTGTACCTCACACAGTTAAAGTGCTCAATAAAACTTTGTTATACTTAAATTCAAAAGCACCTAGAGATAAAATGTGTCTTAAGGAAAAATAATACTGTTTCATGCCCGTATATTGTTTATTTTGTTAAGATTTTAATTTATTTTAAAGCAAGGCACACACATCTGTATTTTAATGAGACTTGATGCCAGCGATTTTATTCTAGGCTCTTCTTCATCCTTAACCTGAAGTCATCATCTCATCAACCAGTCAGCAGAGGGCAGGAAAGGAGAGAAGAAATAAACAAAAAAAATTAGTTCTCCTCCCTCCACGGGTTATGAAAATAGAGAAAAGGCAGCCACACACTCATCCCATACACTGTGGTGAGGACTTTATATCACTCCCTGTACCTCAGCCTTACACCAAGGCCACAGCCACAGTGCTGGGGACAGAAGAGGATGGTGTTTGGCCAGGACTCTGGGCAAGGGCTCTGGAGTCAGACTGTGTGGGTCTGAATCCTGATTCCACCACATGGGAACTGTGTGCCCACAGGCAAGTTACTCCGCCCTTCTAAGCCTCAATTTCCTCTTTTATAAAATAAGAATAATGATTGTATGTGACTTTCAGAATTGTTGAGAGGGAGCTTTTCATGGTGCATGAATCAATGGCACATAGTAAACATTCAAAAGAAACTTTGGGGGCAGGTGTGATCAAATGGGAGTCGGAATGTGACTCTGCCAGCAGCAGAACTTACAGAAGTCAAAACATCATCATTGTAATAATGATTTAAAATTATAATTATGGATTGCTGAATAACTAAAAAAAAAAAAATCCAAACCCATTGCTGTCCAATTGATCCTGACTCATAGCAACCCCATGGGTTACAGAGTAGAATTGCTCCATAGGATTTTCTTGGCTGTAATCATTATGGAAGCAGATCACCATGCCTTTCTTCCATGGCTCTGCTGGATGACTTAGAACCTCCAACCTTTCAGTTAGGAGTCAAGGGTAAATCCATATGCGCCACCCAGGGGCATTGCTGAATCACCAGGTGACTTTAATTAATAAGCCCCAGTTCACAGGAAAGCTCACTGGACCTGGGCCAGCAGCCCTTGGTTCTGGTGTCCACTGTGGCCCTTAGAAGTGAGACCCAGGGCAACACCTGGAGCAGAGAGACACACTGGCACTCACGGGGACTGACCTAGGCCTTCTTCTTCACTCACCCTTCTGTAACCATCATTCATGAATCACTTGCATACCTCTAGGCCCAATTATCCCCTGTAGATGAAAAACTCTGCATGCTCCATAAATTCAATTGTTAAAAAAAAATCTTATTCTACCCTATTCCTTCCCACATCTAATCTTTATGCCATTCAGATCTTTCTTTCATTCTCTTGTTGCTACCTAGTGGAATTCCAGTGCTTAGCCTTAAAATTGCAGGCCTTTCTAAGTCAGTGAAAGAAGTCTCAGCCAAATACAAAGAAGTAAATATTTTCTCTTTCCCTGCAGCTGCAGAAAAGCAAATAATAAAACTGACACTAAAATGTTGTTTCTAACAGTGATGGTTAAAGTTGTGTGTCGACTTGGCTGGCCCATGATCCTCAGTGGTTTGACAGTTATGATGTAGTTTAGCAGCTATGTAATGATGTAATCACCTCCATAATGAGATTTGATATAATGTAATCACCTCCATGATGAGATCTGCTTTGAGCAGCCAATCAGTTGAAAGGGGGTTTCCTTGGATATAATGGACTTTCTAGCAAACCTTGTTGGCTTTTGCTTTGCTCTGAATCCTGCATTCAGATCCTCATCATCTTACCTCCCGTTCTTGGGACTTGAGCCACCAGCCTGCTGTCTTAATTGCTGATCTTGGATTTGTCAGCCCCTACAGCTACATGAGTCAGGAGAACTCCCCAGCCTGACACCTGACCCACAGATTTGGACTTGCCAGCCTCTACAACCGCGTGAGCCATTTCCTTGATATAAATCTCTTTCTCTCTGTAATATATATATATATATATACATATATATATATATATATGGTTCACTGGTTTTGCTTCTCTAGAGAACCCAGCCTAAGACATTTGGTACCAAGAGTGGTTCTAGAGAGTGGTTCAAGCGAAAGAGAGTTGTAAGGATGAGTTTTCTAAATTGCTTCTCAAGTCTGGTTAGCCTTAAAGATGTTGATGACTCTGCTTCCAGCAGTAAAGACGGCACTGCTAATCCATGGCATGAGGTGATAATAGAAATATGCAAAATATCACCATCAATAGATCAGGTATTGGTGAGAGGTAAGGCTCTGGGTGATTGCATGTTTGGTATTTTTCTACAATTTTGTCAGAATGAGAAGTGTCAGGAAGCTAGTGGTGAAAGAAAGATGAACTCAAGGCTTCAGAGTCAAAGCTCAAGCATCACATAAATGACCTCAAAGTTGCCACTCGTGCCCTGAAAGAAAGCCTTATTTCTTGTAGGAACAGAGCTGATATTGCTGAAAACCAAACCCAGACTCTTATCATAAGAGTAGCTGAATTACAATGCCAGTTGAATTCCCAACCTAGAAAGGTGTCTGAAGTTAAAGTAAGGGCATTGATTGGGAAGAAATGGAATCTTGAAAATTGGGATGCGGACATATGGACAAATAATCAGAAAGCAGGAGACACTAAGCCCCTAAATTTTGTTGAATCACTCCTGCCAACAAAACCACTAGCCCCTCACTCCTGTCTGATGAGATTAACCCAGCTGTGTTGGAAGAGCCTTTGTCTGAGCTATTGCCTGGGGCAGCAGCTGAGTCACCGCCTAGGGAGGCCACTGAGTCATTACCTGGGGCATCACCTGAGGCAGATGTCTTACTAGACATTGCTGAATGCTCTAAAAACACATCCCCACACTCATTTTTGCTTCTAGACCTATACAACTAGACTCAAGTTCCAGCAAGCCCCAAAAGGTGAAGTATAAAGTGTGACCCAGGAGGAGATAATGCTACACTGCAAAAGAACTGCTTGACTTTTCTAATATATACAAACAGAAACCTGGTGAATGTGTGGGAATGGCTATTAAGGGTGTGGGATAATGGTGCAAGGAACATAAAGATGAATCAGTCTGAGTTTATTGATATGGGCCCACTAAGCAGAGATTCATCATTCAATGTTTCCACTTGAGAGGTTAGGAGAGGATCTAATAGTTTATTTGGTTGGATCACTGAAGTGTGGATGACACAGTGGCCTACACTAAATCAAGTTGAAGTAGCAGACCTGCCTTGGTATACTGTGGAGAAGATATCCAAAGGCTTAGGAGAATTGGCATGTTAGAGTGGATTTATCAGGTTGGACCCAACAGACCCACCTATGGAATACCCAGAAGACACAACTTTCACCACAATGGTGATGAACAAAATTTATGAAGGCAGCCTCAGCCTCTTTGAAGACTGCTGTGATTGTTATTTTAGGTAAGTCAGATTTGACTGTGGGAGCTTCCCTAACTGAATTAAGACACCTAACTGCAATGGAGTTGATTTGACCTGGTGGTGGTAGGGGCCAAGTGGCGGCACTCAATTGACAAAGACAAGTTGGGCGTGGTTACCATAATTGACAGCAGAGTCAAAGCAATAATCAGAGTAGTCTGACTCATATGGACTTACAGCGTTGGCTACTAAGTCATGGTGTTCCTAGGAGTGATATATGAGAAATCTACTAACTATTTACTTGATCTGTACAAGTGGAAGAATTCTAGGTCAAGTGAATGGCAGTCCAATTCAAATCACCAGAATAGAGTCACGGCCCAGCAATCAATTCCCAGACTTGAGCCAGTTTATAGACCCACAAACCCTTGAATGAAGGGGAGGCTAGGTCTTCTTGAGGAAAGACCCTACTACACTGCCAAAAAATTACACTATTAATCTTTCTCCCAGCCTTCCCCAAAGGGATTTATGGTGTTCTACGAGAGCGACTGTTCATTAGAGAAAAGGAAATAATCAGACTTTTTGGGGATTACTGGATACTGGCTATGAACTGACACTAATTCTAGAACACCCAAAATGTCACTATGGTGCACCAGTCAGAGTGGGGGCATATGGAGGTCATTATTAATGGAGTCTTAGCTCAGGTTCATTTCACAGTGGGTCCCTGAATCCATCCTGTAGTGGTTTCCCGAGTTCTACAATGCATAATTGGAATAGACATACTCAGCAACTGGCAAAACCCCCACACTGGATTTCTGACAAGTGGACTAAGGGCTATTATGGTAGGAAAAGCCAAGTGGAAGCCATTAGAACTGCCCTTACCTAGGAAAATAGTAAGTCAAAAGCAATACGAAATTCTTGGAGGGATTTCTGAGATTACTGCCACCATCAAGGACTTGAAGGATAAAAAGGTGGTGATTTCACCACATCTCCATTCAACTCACTTAACTGGCCTGTGCAAAAATTGGAGAATGACAGTGGATTATCTAAAATTTAACCAGGTGGTGACTACAATTGCAGATGCTATTCCAGATATGGTTCATTGCTTGAGCGAATTAATATATCTCCTGGTACCTGGTATACAGCTGTTGATCTGGTGAATGTCTTTATTTCCATACTTGTTTTTAAGGAACACCAGAAGCAGTTTGCCTTCACCTGGAAAGGCCAGCAATACACTTTCACTGTCCTACCTCAGAGGTATATCAATCCTCCGGCCCTATGTCATAATGTAGTCCACAGGGACTTAATGACCTTTCTTTTCCACAAGACATCACACTGGTCCATTACACTGATGACATTATGCTGATTGGACCTAGTAAGGAAGAAGTGTCAATGACACTGGACTTGGTAAAACATTTGTGTGCTAGAGAGTGGAAAATTAATCTGACAAAAATTTAGTCACCTTCAACCTCAGTGAAATTTCTAGGGGTACAGTGGTGTGGGCCATGTTGAGCTCTTCCTTCTAAAGTGAAAGATAAGTTATTGCGTCTGGCCCCTCCCACAATTAAAAAGGACGCACAACACCTGGTGGACTTCTTTGGATTTTGGAGGCAACATATTCCTCATTTAGGTGTGCTATTCCAGACTATTTATGAAGTGACTCAAAAAGCTACTAGTTTTGAGTGGGCCCAGACCAAGAGAAGGCTCTGCAACAGGTGCAGCCTGCCTTGCAAGCGGCTGTCCCACTTGGGCCATATGATCTGACTGATCCAATGATGCTTGAAGCATCACTGGCAGATAGAGATGCTGTTTGGAGTCTTTGGCAGGCCCCTATTGGTGAATCACAGCACAGACCCTTAGGATTTAGGATCAAAGCCCTGCCATCTTCTGCAGGTAACTACTCTCCTTTTGAGAAACAGCTTTTGGCTTGTTACTGGACCTTAGTAGAGACTGAATGCTTAAGCATGGGCCACCAATTCACCGTGAAACCTGAGCTGCCCATTATGAACTGGGTTCTGACTGGTGTTGTCTGACTCACAGAGCCATAAATTCAGGTGTGCACAGCAGCACATTAGCATTAAATGGAAGTTGTATATACTAGATATGACCCGAGCAGGACCTGAAGACACAAATAAGATGCATAAGGAAGTGGCCCAAATGCCCATGATCCACTCCTGTCACACTACCTTTCATCTCCAAGTCTGAACCTATAACCTCATGGAAACTTTCTTATGATTAGTTGACTGAAGAAAAGAAAAACTCATGCCTAATTTACAGATGGTTCTGCAAGATATGCAGGCACCACTTGAAGGTGGACAGCAGCGTCACTACAACCCTTTCTCGGACCTTTCTGAAGGACAATGGTGAGAGGAAATCCTCCCAATGGGCAGGACTTCGAGCAGTGCACCTCTTTGTTCACTTTGCTCGGAAGGAGAAATGGATACATGTGTGATTGTATACTGATTTATGGACTGTGGCCAATGGTTGACTGGATGGTCAGAGACTTGGAATGAACATGATTGGGAAAATGGAGACAAGGAGGTATGGGGAAGAGACATGTGGATAGACCTCCCTGAATGGGCCAAAGAAGTGAAAATATTTGTGTCTCATGCGAATGCTCACAAAAGAGTGACCTTGGAAGAGAAGAATTTTAACAATCAAGTGCATAGGATGATGCATTCTGTGAGAACCAGTCATCCTCCTTCCCCAACCACTTCTGTCATTGCCCAATGGGCTCATTAACAAAGTGGCCACAGTGGTATGGATGGAGGTTATGTATGGGCTCAGCAACGCGGACTTCCACTCACCTAGGTTAACTTGGCTACAGACATTACTGAGTGTGCAATCTGTCAGCAGCAGAAACCAACATTGTGTCCCAATATGGCACCATTCCTCAAGGTGATCAGCCAGCAACCTGACGGCAGGTTGATTACATTAGACCACTTTCACTATGGAAAGGGCATCATTATGTTCTTACTGGAGTAGAAACTTGCTCTGGATGTTGATTTGTCTTCCCTGCAGGCAATGCTTCTGCCAAAACTACCATCCTTTGACTTACAAAATGTCTTATCCACCATCATGGTGTTCCACACAACATCATCTCAGATCAAGGGACTCACTTCAGAGAAAATTAAGTGTGGCAATGGGCTCATGCTCATGGAATTCACTGATCTTACAATGTTCCCCCATCATCCTTAAGCAGCTGGGTTGATAGAAAGATGGAATGGCCTTCTAAAGACACTATTATTGCACCAGCTAGGTGGCAATACCTTGCAGGGTTGGGGCAATGTTCTCCAGGAGGCTGTGTATGTTCTCAACCAGCATACAATATATGGTGCTGTTTCTCCCATAGCCAGTATTCATGGGTCCAGGAATCAAGGGGTGGAAATGGGAATGGCACCATTCACTATTGTCCATAGTGCCCACTCATAAAATTTTTGCTTCCTGTCCCCATGACCCTATGCTCTGCAGGTCTAGAGGTCTTAGTTCTGAAGAGAGGAATATTCCCACCTGGAGATACATCACTGATTCCACTGAACTGGAAGTTAAGAATGCCACCTGGCCACTTTGGGCTCCTTATGCCTCTGGATCAACAGCAAAGAAGGGAGTTACCATATTGGCTGGTGTGATTAATCCTGAATACCAAGAGGAAATAGGATTGATATTGCATAATGGAGTTACAGAAGAGTATGTCTGGAATGCAGGAGATCCCCTAGGGTGTCTCTTAGTACTACCATGCTCTGTGATTAAAGTCAATGGAAAACTAAAAAAAAACAAAAACAAAAACCATTGCAGTCGAGTCGACTCTGACTCATAAAACCCCTATAAGACAGAGCAGAACTTCCCCCATAGGGTTTCCAAGGAGTGGCTGATGGATTCAAACTGCTGACCTTTTGGTTAGTAGCCAAGTTCTTAACTACTGTGCCACTAGGGCTCCAACTGAAAACAATTTGGACGTGACTATTAATGGCCCAGACTCTTCAGGAATGAAGGTTTGGTTCACCCCACCAGGCAAAGAAACACGGCCAGCTGTAGTGCTTGCTGACAGTAAAAAGAGTATGGAATGGGTGGTGGTAGAAGGTAGTTCTAAATACCAGCTATGACCACAAGATCTGTTGTAGAAACAAAGACTGTAATTGTTATGAGTGTTCTTCCTTGTATGTGTGCATCAAATATTTTTGTTTTCTTCACTTATAAAATATAAGATGCAAACAGTGCTAATGTCTTTTATGTTGTACAAATGTTAGTTATATCATGTTAGGCACAAGTATGACTTTATAATGGTCTGTGTTTAGAGATTACGTGTGGTTTAAGGAGATGCGTGCAGGTGCCAAGCTAACAAGAGGTGGACTGTGATGGTTAAGGTTGTGTGTCAACTTGGCTGGGCAGCTATGTAATGATGTAAACACCTTCATGATGAGATCTGATATAATGTAATCACCTCCATGATGAGATCTGCTATGAGCAGTCAGTCAATTGAAAAGGAGTTTTCTTTGGGATGTGGCCTGCATCCAATATATATGGACTTTCTGGCAAACATTGCTGGCTTTTGCTCTGCTCTGAATCCTCCATTCAGCTTGTCATCATCTGACCTCCAGTTCTTGGGACTTGAGCCAGCAGCCTGAAGTCTTAACTGCTGATCTTGGATTTGTCAGCCTCCACAACCCATGAGCCAGCAGCCTGCTGTCTGACCTGCTGATCTTGGGTTCATCAGCCCCTGTAGCTACATGAGGCAGGAGAACTCTCCAGCCTGACACTTGACCCACGGACTTGGACTTGCCAGCCTCTACAACCCTGTGAGCCATTTCCTTGGTATAAATCTTTCTCTCTCTCTGTGCGTGTGTGTATTT
>NW_004443971.1:7898993-7902883 GCF_000243295.1 Trichechus manatus latirostris
CTAGGACCTCCAGCACAATGTTGAATAAGAGTGGTGATAAAGGGCATCCTTGTCTGGTTCCTGTTCTCAAGGGGAATGCTTTCAAAATCTCTCCATTTAGGATGATGTTGGCTGTTGGCTTTGTATAAATGCCCTTTATTATGTTGAGGAAGGAATTTTCATTTTACTTCTATTTTGTTGAGAGTTTTTATCATGAATGGGTGTTGGACTTTGTCAAATGCCTTTTTTGCATCAATTGATAAGATCATGTAGTTCTTGTCTTGTGTTTTCTTAATGTGATGGATTACTTTGATTGTTTTTAGGGCTCCAGTTCTAATATCTCATTAGAAAATGCAAAAATATGTTGAGAGAAAAGTAGCCAAAGCTGGAGAACTTGGATGGAAGTTCTATAAACTCATGGTAAGGGAGATGTAGGAGATGATGTAAGGGCAGTTTTCAGTCACACTGAAATGAGATAATCCCTTCCTAAACCTGGAGAGAGAGGAGAAGAGCTAAAAAGATGGGGTGCAAAGGCATGGCCTGATTCCTACCCATCCCCAGCCCTCCACCCTCCCACTCTTTGTATTATAGCCCAGGAAGGAGGATAGGAATCAGAAAACATATTCGGGGATCTCAGAGCAGAGGAACTTGTGACCACTTCATGCATAGAACTCTGGGTAAAGGAAGTCTCCAGAGGACCTTGACCAAACATGGAACAGCCATAGTAGAACAGGAATGTCAGAATGGCAGGTTTGGGCAGATGAAGAAACTGAGATCACATCCACAGATTTCCATGGCCAAGAATGGCAAATAAGAGATCCAAAAGTACACACATGCCCTAATTTGAGTCAAAGAAGTTTGAAAGGACTGGAAGACGTCTGAGGTCAAGTTTGGAGGGCACAGAATGTGCCTCACAGTTGGAGGCCATGGCAAGGACCATATTATCAAATGCCAACTGTGATTGTTAAGATCATGTGTCAACTTGGCCAGACCATGATTCTCAGTAGTTTGACAGATACTACGTAATCATCTTCCATTTTGTGATCTGATGGGAGCAGCCAATCAGTTGAAAGGGGAGTTTCCTGAGGGGTATGGCCTACATACAATATATATGGATACTCTGGCAAAGTTTGACCTCTCGATCCTGCATCTGACTTGTCATGCTCTGACGTCCAGTTCTTGGGCTATGAGCCAGCAGCCTTCTGCCTGACCTGCCAATTTTGGGTTCATCAGTCCCTGCAACCATATCAATCAGGAGAAGCTTCAATTCTGATGCCTAACTCATGGATTTAGGACTTGACAGACTCCACAACTGCATGAGATATTTCCTTTAAGTAAATCTCTCTACATATACATTTATATATACACATATATACTTATATATACACACACACATATATATATATACACATACATATATATATATATATCATTGGTTTTGCTTCTCTAGAGAACCCAACCTAACACTCTAACAAAGGAGTTTCTGGAATTTAGAGATTGTAGCTCTGCCACTTGAAAGTAACCTTTAGCCATGCAAAAGTCTGCATGGGGCCTCCACCTGGAATCCAGAGAGTTTGGCCAAGACCCAGAGTCTGGAGGGCAGGGTCATTGCCTAATTGGTCTCAGAAAACAGAGAATTATTTTCAAACCTTGACAGTTAATGTAATGTGTTCTGCTGAGTTTTGGACTTGCTTGGTGCCTGTTATCCCTCCTTTCCCTCCAATTTCTCCTATTTATAATGGAAATATCTACCTTGTGCGTCTTCCACTATTGTACTTTGCAAGAAGATAATGTGTCTGTTAGATTTCACAGATGAAGAGGAGCTTTGCCCCAGGATGGAATTTGTACTTGGAGTTGATTTAGGGCTTGTAGGATGATATGATGATATCATGTGGCAAGAACATGAATTTTGGGGGGCCAAAGCATGGAATGTTATGGATTGAATTGTGTCCCCCCAGAATGTGTCGACTTGGGTAGACCATGACTCCCAGTATTGTGTAGTGGTCCTCCATTTTGTGATATGATGTAATTTTTCTGTGTTGTAAATCCTAACCTCTATGATGTTAACTAGGCCGGATTAGAGGCAGTTATGTTAATAAGGCAGGACTCAATCTACAGGATTATGTTGTATCTTGAGTCAATCTCTTTTGAGATATAAAAGAGAGAAGTGAGAAAAGAGGAGCGGGAACTCATTACTACCAACAAGAAGAGCCAGGAGCAGAGTGTGTCCATTGGACCTGGGGTCCCTGCACTGAGAAACTCTTAGACCAGGGGAAGACTGATGACAAGGACCATCCCCCAGAGCCAACAGAGAGAGGAAGTCTTCCCCTGGAGCTGGTACCCTGAATTCAGATTCTAGCCTCCTAAACTGTGAGAGAATAAATTTCTGCTCCTTAAAGCCATCCATTTGTGGTATTTCTGTTATAGCAGCACTAGATAATAAGACAGATGATCTTTCTATTCTCTACAAACTCTGGAATTCTGTAATTGCCCACTTAAAAACTATGACTATCCTAGCAAATGCCCTCTTATTTCAATGACATTATTACCTCTTAAATTCCTATAGAGATGAAACCAGCTCAAGAACTATGCCAACAGGGTGGGTCTCTTGTGAAAAACACAGTCAGCACTTGCCAATGCAGTATAATCTGAAAGACACTGGGAAAATCCTCAGCTCCATAATGCGTCCTTCCATTAGAGATTTTCCAACCAGTTGCTGTAGAGTTGATTTTGACTCACGGTGATCCCATGTGTGTCAGAGTAGAACTGTGCTCCATAGGGTTTTCAGTGGATGATTTTCTGGAAGTTGATTGCCAGGGCCATTCTTCCATAGCACCTCTGAGTAGACTCAAACCACCTACCTTTTGGTTAGCAGCGGAGTGTGTTAACCATTTGCACCACCCTAGGACTTCCCATCACAGATTCTTTTTATTTAGGTTAATGTATTTTTCTTGTCTAAACTCCCCTTCTAAAATTCATATACACATACCTCTGGAAAGGATCGCATTTTTCTCCAGTCTCAGGTGGAATGTCTCCTTTCTTACACCTTGCTCTCAATTGTATCACTTGCAGACTCCAGAAGGAAATTCCTTGCACACTCACCTGCAATCCTTATTAGAACTCCTTTTTGTCTCCCTATCAGCTCCTTTCCTTCTGTGCTCATATTATATAAAAATATATTTCTAAGCTTAATACAAACTTTTGATGCCTCTGCCTCACCTGGATTCGGTACTTTTCATTTTCCCTGCATTACCATATTTAGGGGCAGAAGAGGAGTCAGCAAAAGAGAGGAGTGGTTGAAGAATGAAGACCAGTGTGCTGCCTAACCAAGGGAGAAGGGAGTTTCAAGAAGACAAGGTCATCACTTCGCCAAAGAAGACATTCAAACGGCCAACAGACACATGAGGAAATGCTTGCGATCACTAGCCATTAGAGAAATGCAAATTAAAACCACAATGAGATGCCATCTTACCCCGGCATTACTGGCACGAATCAAAAACACTGGAAATAACAAATGTTGGAGGGGCTGTGGGGAGATCGGAACTCTTTTGCACTGCTGGTGGGAATGCAAAATGATACAACCATTTTGGAAAATGATATGGTGCTTCCTTAGAAAGCTACAAATAGAAATACCATACGGTCCAGCAATCCCACTCCTAGGTATATATCCTAGAGAAATAAGAGTCATCACTCGAATAGACATATGCACACCTATGTTCATGGCAGCATTGTTCACAATAGCAAAACGATGGAAACAACCTCGATGCCCATCAACAGATGAATGGATAAACAAACTATGGTACATACACACAATGGAGTCCTATGCAACGAGAAAGAACAACAATGAATCTGTGAACCACCTCATAACATGGATGAAACTGGAGGACATAATGCTGAGTGAAATAAGTCAA
>NW_004443971.1:7903746-7928705 GCF_000243295.1 Trichechus manatus latirostris
AAAAAAAAAAAAAAAAGGTCGAGAAGGGAACAGGTTGACATGTCATGGGGTTGTTAACCAATGTCATAAAACAATATGTGTACTACTGTTTCATGAGCAACTATTTGTTCTGTAAACCTTCCCTTGAAGCACAATAAAAAAAAAAGAAGAAGAAAAGGTCATCAACATTGCCAAATTTGGAAAGTGGGAGAGCAAAAGGAGGTGAAGATGGCTAAGGCTTCCAGTTTCGGAAATTGGGTGGAGTAGTCCAATGTTCTTCTTATGATGTAATCTAAAGGTCTTTGCCGTCAAAGGTGGAGGAGATGTGAGGGGTTAATAAAATCTCTAAAAGAAAAATGGAGCAATTTTACAGAATGTAGACATTGAAAACCAGTTCTCCTGCATCCAGTTCCTCAGTGAACTCCTTTGGGAAATCTAACTTACTTCCTGTCTCAACTCTCCTGTGTGGGGAGACAGTGAAGGACCAACAAACCAAAACACACATCTTTCACATACAATAGCAAAAGCACTTAGCTGTCTTACCCTTCCATGTGTCTGAGCACTGCAGTGTTCAGTTCTCCTTCAGTTTATTTTACGAGTACCCATTATTACTGCCCCATTTAAAATGAAAAATTGAGGCTCAGAAGGGATTAAAAGTATTTTCAAGTCATACAACCCATACTCTTTCCACTACATAATGAGGTACTCCTGAAAAGATTTCTGCTGAAAACTCTCCCAAGTTTTTGTCTCTGTCTTATTGTTTGAGTACTACATTCCTTAAAAGGCCAAACCCCAGCCTTTCCCCAAAGATACCCCAAGTATTGGGGTAGGTGATCCACTGACCTGCAGGTTGATTAGGAAGAAGTGGAAGACTCTATCAAGGTGACTTGGGTAGTTTCTCAAGGAAGAAAAGTGCCTTGATCTCTAATACTAGTCCCTCCCCAGAGTAAAGTTTATCAGAAAACCCTAAAATTGGCTAGTAATTGCTCCACCAAAAAGTCCCGGAATTCCAGCCATGTGGTTGGCTGGTCAGGGGTGGCTGAATTGAAATGGATAGGCAGAGATACTCCATTGGCCCAGTGAATGATTAACTGCAGACGTAAAACGGCAGTATTTACCTAATCTTTTCCTTCCTCTTGACTAGTCCTTACTCTTGATAACATGTTGCAATAGTTTATTTTCTCCTCTGCCAACCATTTCCCCTAAATGGAAAGGTAATTTCATTTTGATGCCAGGATTCTTTTTGTCTTTTCATAAACACAAGAAGGTTACACAAAATGTAATCCAGCTAGCCTGTAACCCTTGGACACTTGAAGTGTTCAACAAGTGAACCATTTTCCATGATGCTAGATCCAGCAAGCTTTCTTGGGGCTCAGGCACTGATGATCTTGCCCTGTATTGGTCTCTATCCTACCCCAAGAAAGTACAAAACACAGGGAATTTAACAAATTGTGTTCCTGCTATGTGCTGAGTTGCCTAGAACATACTTAGTGCTCAATAAATGTTAACTATTACCACCATGAAGCCCTGGTGGTGCAGTGGTTAAGAGCTTGGCTGCTAACCAAAATGTCAGCAGTTTGAAACTACCAACTGCTCCTTGGAAACCCTAATGGGGAAGTTCTAACCTATGCTGTAGGGTCGCTATGAGTTGGAATTGACTCAAAGACAGTGGACTATTTTTTTTTTTTTTTTTTTGACTACCACCACCCACTACTCATCTGTCAGTTTATCATACTGTGGTTGCTTGAGTGTTGCTATCATGGTGGAAGCTAGCCTACTGATATTTCAAATACTAACAGGGTCACCCATGATGGACATGTTTCAGCAGAGCTACCAGACTAAGACAGACTAGGAAGAAAGACCTGAAGATCTACTTCCAAAAATTATCCAGTGAAAACATTATGGATCACAACTGAATATCGTTTAATATAGTGCTGGAAGATGAACCCCCTAGGTTGGAAGGAACTTAAAATACACAGTGCCTGCAACAAGGGACTCCAGCATACCAACAATTGTGAAGATGGCATAGGACTGGGAAATATTTTGTTTTGTTGTATGTGGGGTCGCTATGAGTTGGAGCCAACTTGATGACAACTAACAATGATTACCACCACCGCTGGTACTACATGCTAGGCACCAAATGACCTCCAGATGTTGGTCTGTTGTTGAATATTGCTCAGAAAAATGTAATGAAAGGTTGGTCGTATTTATTGTCACATAGATCTAGGAAAGACCTCAATCCCTGACACTTTCCAATTAAGCTATTAATCCTTAGGAGATTACTATTAAAAAGTAATTCTTCCAGACAACTTGACTTTTTCTGTAGTGAACACTACAAATCCCATAAAGACTTTAGAAACAAAGGAGTTGAACCACAGAGGGTTGAAATAGTCATGGAAGTTTTGACAGAAGATGTGTGATTTGGACTGGGGTTTAAATGAGAAGTAGACACTATTAGAGGCAAAGAAAACATGAGGCATATCACAAAGGTGAAAGACTAATTTGACTACAAATGGGTATAGGGGAGCATTCCTGTTTTGAGAGCTAAATTGGAGGAAGTATCATCTTTCAAGTTGGGTCTTTAAAATACCATTTCCCGTCTACTGGTGTCCTTTTCTTTGCCTTCCACAGTGACTGTTCCAAACTTTTCTCTCTAGGTCACCAGACAATCTTAATCTCAGTAGATGATCTTGCCTCTTACTTTACTAAAAATCATTCTATATTACTTTCTATGCACCTCAGATTTTCTCTCCTTATTCACTCCTGACTCAGAGGAGATTTCTTTACTCTTTTCCTACCTCATTTTCAATGTATCTCCCACCCTGAAATATTCCCTCAGTCTTGCCAAAACCTAGAGTTCCTTTTTTCTCCTTCAGTAAGATGCCAAACTTTTCAAAAGCATAGCCTATGCTTCCTGCCTACTCTTTTTCATGAATCACTCTCCCTTATTGTCCCGCAATCTATCTTCTACCCATCCTTCTTCTGACCCACCTCTGTGAGGCATTACCTTATCTCCAAAGACAAAATTTCTTTCATTCATCTTTTATGATTTCTCTGCTACATTTGACACTGCTGAACATTTGCTTTCTGAAACTCTTTTCTCCTTTGGCTTCCATTACCCTAAACTTTCCTGGTTCCCCTATCTCACTAATAGTTCTTTCTTAGTTGTTTTTACTTCATCTTTCTCATCTCTAAGTGTAGAGATATATCCCAGATTCTCCTTTCTAAAAATTTTTTCTCTTCTTGTCTTTATCTTCCCTACTCTCATGGACTTAACTAAACTCTACAAGAAGATTCAAGGAGCTGTGGTAGCACAATAGTTAAGCTCTTGGCTGCCAATTGAAAGGTTTGTTGTTAGAACTCACCAGCTGCTCCGAGAGAGAAGACCTGGTGATATGCTCCTGTAAAGATTACAGCTGAGGAAACACTATGGGGCAGTTCTATGCTGTTATATAGGGTCTCTATGAGTCAGAATCAACTTGCTAGAACACAACAACAAAAGAGGACTACTCCCATAACTATATCTTTAGCTCTGATTCTGTCCTAAACTCAAGACTTTATATATATATATATATAACCCATTGGACATCTTGTAACTACCTCACATTCAGCACATCCAATTCATTTCATTTCATTTCCTGCCCAGAAGCGTCACCTTCTGACCCCTACATGAATCCAGTTTCTCTGGAATAGAATTTCAGACTCACCTTTGAACGACTCCTCTCTCTCACCCTCCAATGTTCAATCAGTTAACAAGTTGTTTTGATTTTAATTTTGCAATGTCTGCTGCTTTTTTTCTATTTCCACTGCCATCCAACCAGTCTCTTGGGTGGACTATCCACCCATTGGTTTCTCAGTCTTGATTCTTTCCAAACTGCAGCCTATACTAACCCAACCAAACCCAATGTCGTAGAGTCAATTCTGACTCACGGTGGC
The DNA here is from genome assembly GCF_000243295.1 of Trichechus manatus latirostris. NCBI lineage: Eukaryota > Metazoa > Chordata > Mammalia > Sirenia > Trichechidae > Trichechus > Trichechus manatus. The sequence goes on from NW_004443971.1 coordinate 7,907,662, forward strand.
TCCATATGTTACAGAGTAGAACTGCTCCATAGGGTTTTCTTGGCTGTAATCTTTATAGAAGCAGTTTGCCAGACCTTTCTTCCAGGGGCCACTGAGTGGGTTCAAATGCCAGCCTTCAGGTTAGCAGTTGAGTGCAAACCATTTGCACCACCTAGGGAACTTCCAACCTAGACTACGTAACTGTTATAAGAGAAACCCCCCTTTATAAGCTGTCCTTATCACTTCCTTGCTTGAAAATCTTCCATGTCAACTCACTGCCTACAAATAAAGTTAAAATTCTTTTAATATGCCATTCAAAACTCTCCATAAACTGGCTTTAACTCATCTTTCCAGCCTTCTTTCCCGCCACTTACCATGTTTCATCCAGGCTCATCCAGGCAATGTGCTATTCCCTAAATATGCCCAGTTATCCTACCTCTATCTTATCATAAACTCTTTTCAGGATTTTAGCCCTTTTTTTGTATTAAAAATTCATTTGAAAATATTAAAGAAATTAAAAAAATAAACATATAATTTCACCATTCTAAGACAACTGTTTTCATCTGAGTAAATCATTTTTATTCTACAAGAATCAATGTTTTACATAAACACAATTATAAGTATTTGTTATTCTGTGTTGTATTTTCACTTAAGATTATAACTTTAATATTTTCTGTTTCTTCATAATTATCACCATAAACTCTGCATTATATCTGATACACCATAATTTATTTTAAAATGTCCTAAGATTTAACATTTCAAATGCTCACAAGGTCTTACTGGTATAACCAAACCAAACCCACTGCCGTCAAGTAGATTCTGACTCATAGAGACTCTATAGCCACCTTGTAGGACAGAGAGAACTGCCCCATAGGGTTTCCAAGGCTGTAATCTTTACAGAAGCAGACTGCCACATCTTTCTCCCGCAGAGCCACTGGTGGGTTCAAACTGCTGACTTTCCGGTAAGCAGCCGAAAAATCTGCTGCACCACCAGAGCTCCAATAGACAATATAGACAATAATATAATGAAGTGTCAATTAAAAATCATTTTACTCCAATTAAATTAATCCTAGGGGTTTATTTACTTGGTTAAAGAGTTTATGACACTCTTACTTCATTTCCCAAACATTCTCCCCACCAGGAACGTCTTCCTCCCTAATCTTTATCTCTAAATTCTACTCACTTTTGGAAGGCTCAAATAACTATGACCTCTTCCTTAAAGATTTTTCTGCCTCCTCCTCCCACAAAGAAGTGGTCCTCTTCTTATCTGAACTCCCATAGCACTGTTCTTTGAAGAGTATGTATTTCATTTAAGCACCCTGGAGCAATGTCATATGTACTTCTGTCTTAAGTGTTCTAATAGATTGTAGACTGCTTGAGAGCTCAGTCCATTTCTTATTCTCCTTTGTAGTTACCTAGAGATTTTCTGTTCTTTCAAGCTGTCTGTGTATTTTGGTTATATTTTGTCCAGAATTCCTACGTGTTTCAAGTGAGGTCAAGGTGAGAGATGGAAGAAGCTTGCTCTGTCAGCTCAGTTAGACATATTAACATAAAGCCTTAGGATTCTTATTTCTTCTGCTCTCTAAAAAAGAAGCGGAAGAAATATATTCACATGTGTTGCACAACCTCAAGTCTACCATTGCAGGGCTGAGTTTCATCCAAAAGAAATACTGAAGAAGATTTGGAAACCAGGTTTCATAAACAGGTTATAGGGGAGATCCTGGAGAGAGTTTGTTTCCTAACTCTTCTTCTGTCTCAATGGGTCATTTTAAGGATATAAGTTCTAAGGCATTTTCTCAAAACGAGAGGTTAATTTTTGCCTCATAGTTTTTGGTTAATTCGAGGTTAATTTTTGCCTCATAATTGGTGTCTCATATTAAAATGTGAGGCACACTCTGAGCTGAGATCCAAGCTTTCCCATTCTCCCTACAAACAGGAAATGAAATCCGCCACTCCCCATTAATATGTAGCTGGTTCTGGTCTTAAGAAGACAACCACAACACTTGACCTTTCTACATTCTGAGTGCAATAACGACAAAAACAACACACACAGAGTGCATTATACAACTGCATTCGGTTAATATGAAGTTGCATTTCACACAATGAGAAATAAATCTGATACCGATTTCAGAATCAAGAAGAAAGTTTATTCATAGGTGCATTTCTATTACCCAGTCTATTCAGCTACAATATCCAGGCAACCTTTTTGCTACCAACTCAGCTTTTCTCATCTCCAGAGAGTATTTCAGTTCCTCCATTATGAGGCCACTTTTCTCTAATCTTTGCATAAAGTTCTCTGTGGCTTGACAAAGATCCTTACTCTCCTGAAAGGCAAACTGAAAAAAGAAATTTTTTAAAAGTTACAATTGAAGAACTGAGACCCAGCTGTATACTCAGTTATATACTCTGAACATATAGCAGTTAGGTCCCCGAATGGGGGCTCAGAAAAAGGGGCTTAAGTAGGGATCTGGGTCTTCAACATCATGAATCATTTGTATTTTCTGGCTCAAATATATATATATATATATACACACATATATAAAATAATACATATATTAATAGCATCCCAGTATAAAATATAAACCAAAAGAAGAGTTTCAATGAACATTGATCTGCTCAGTATTTTGGGGAGTCTAGAAGGATTTTAAAAACTTTTCACAGCAGTATTTCCAAGTCTCAGGCATTGAGTTTATGTACCTTGCTCTCTCTATACAGGCACACAAAATAACATCTCTGACCAATAAGGACTTGTAAGGAATTTGTGATGATGATAGTAAATGGAAACTTCTTTATATAAAAATGTGTATTAATGTAGTAGTCCATTCACTCCATTCTACAGTCAAATCAAGGCCAATCAACCCATTCAAAAACATCATTCCAAACTTAGTATGTGCCAGGAACAATGGCAGGCCCAGAGATACAGCTGGGAACAAGTCATCATGACCCCACTACTTACAAGGGCCTTCTCAAACTCAGTCTTAGGGGCTGGTACACAGACTGGAACGGCACCGCTCCACTCCCCGTCGATGCACTGCTGGTGCTGGGTGCCCACCAAGTGGTACCTGAACAGAAATTAGGGTGCAACTACACTTAGCCTTCCCACTTTCTGAACTGGGCAGCTGAGCCTGGTTTTATGTAGCTGTACTTCATACTGTGGTAAAAACGTGCCCCTGAGCCTTAATGCATGCTCAAGTTATCTCAGTATTACAAAATAATTATAAAGTAAAACCACTTTCCAGGGGTGGGAGTAGGGGGAGCCAAGTGATGATCAAGCCATAGAATACAGAGAGCTGGGAAATTCTGAACCTGTGTGTGTAAAGGTTTTTGAGTGGGAAGAGTGAGGGAAGAAGTACCTGATTATTCAATAACCTCAGAGAGTATCTGTCATCTGTGCTCTAAAAAGGAGTAGAAAGTTAGAGCCATCCCTCAAATAAATCTCAGTGAACAGACTAAAAGGGAGCAGTAGCTTTTAATCAGAAAAAAATGAAAGTTGACTGCAAAGTCCATTGGAGGTATATAATGAGATTGTCACACCAATGAGGTCACATGCCTCTGAGTTCATAAGATTAAGTCAAGAGAAAGAAAAGGCTAGGTGATCTGTATGCTGGGTGACCAAACCAAATCGGTGGCCATCAAGTCAATTCTGACTCATGGTGGCCCCATGTTTTGCAGAGTAAAACTGCATTCTGTAGAGTTTCCAATGTTGTGAACTTTCGGAAGCAAATCCGCAGGGTCTCTGGCTGGGTTCCATAGACAACTTTTGGGTTAGTAGTCGGGAGCTTAACAATTTGTACCACCCAGGGACTCCTGCTGGGTGACCAGGCAGTCTGAATTTAGGCTAGACTTTAATTAGGATGCTTTAAAGATGTGCACTCTGAATCTATTTCTGTACTTTTGTGTGTTCTGTTTTTCTGTAAGTTTTTTGGTCTGTGGTTCTTAAGAAAAATACGCATTTTTCATACTTTATCTTGTTTTAACAAAGGGAAAAAAATGATAAACTGATTAGGATAAATAGCGGGATTGGTATGCCTCCTAAGGACTGGTAAGAGCTAGTAGTAGGCTAAAGCAGCTCTCAAACACGGAATGAGCCCAGAATTCTGAAGCAGTAGGAAATCAGGAAGCTAGGTTGAAAAAGATTGGGTCATTCCCAAAAACAATGCTCCTAGCCAATCAGCAAGATCATATTTCTGAATGGCTGCATTACACTTACCTCTTTTCACAATAATAAGTAATGTTAGATCCTGAGTTGAAATCACTTCCTTCAAAATAGCCATGAGGTGGATTCCCAGGAGGGTCACAGTCTCCTGAGAGAAAGGGGTACAGAAATGATCGAGTTGAGAAGGCCAGTTAAACACAATTCGCAGCTCCCCCTAAGGGCAACTGTCTATGCCAGCACCGGTCAGTTTGATAGCACATAAAGAACTTGGGGACGTGTCCTCTAGGCATTTCCTTCTGATCTAAATCATATTTGTCCATGTGAAAGACCTCTCCCCCACCCAGTTCATTCTCTGAGTCATTAGGAATTTGGGAGTACTTTCTGACCGGCTGGAGCTCAAGGAAGGGAAGTTTAAATTATAGAGACGCTAATTGCTAGTGTACCAGAAAGAAAAAAATAGATTAAAAGTAGAGGCTGAAGAAGTAACTCCCTAAGACAAGAGAGAAAGGAAGTGGACTCAGAAGAGAGGTTGGAACAGAGCTGGGTAATATGGGTGTTCAGATAAACAGGAGAACAGAGCTGGGAGGAAAGGGGATGAGTCTGTGTAGAATTGTGGAAAGAGAGCTGGGCGAGGTACTAGGAGTTACGAGTTTTGATTCTAGTTCTTCCACTAACTATGTGGCACCAAACAAGCCACTTCATCCCTCTCATCTTTCTTCCTAATCTATAAAATGAGCAAGTTAAATAATATCTCTAAGGTCCCTTTCAGCTCTGAGATTATATGAGTATAAACAAATTGATCAAGAGGAAAAGTTATATTAAGAATGGCTATCATTTATTATAACATAAAAGTATTCAAAATAGTTGAGTAAAAACAGCAAATCATAAATGATCATGAATAATATTATTTTTGTAAAACAGTCGCACGCAAGCATATATGAACCAAGCATATATGAACAACAGAAGCCTAGAAAGTGTTATGTCAAAGCACTCATCATTCTTTTCGCTGGGTAGTAGGTTTGTGGGTAAGTATTTTCTTATTTTCTGTATTTTTCTACAGCAAAGATGTATTACAGGCAGTCCCCAGGTTATGAATGAGATCGGTGAGATCCATTGCTAACTGTGTCTTTAAGTTGAATGTGTAGGTAAGTTGGAACCGGTGCAGCTGGTTCCTATTTAGCCTTACCTTAGGGCAGGAAAAGGCTCGAAGTCTTTTCAATGATTTAAAAGCTGCACGTGCAGCACGTCTAGGTGATTATGATGAAGAATTTGTTGCGAGTAGGGGGTGGTTCAATCATTTCAAAGTGAGGGCAAATTTACACAACCTTAAAGGGCAAGTACAAGTTGTCCGTAAGTCAGACATTCTTAATGCGAGGATTTACTGTATTTTACTGTCGTGTTGTGTCCTTGAGTTGATTCAGACTTATAGCAACCCTACAGGACAAAGTAGAACTGCCCTGTAGGGTTTTCTAGGCTGTAATCTTTATGGGAGCAGATTGCCAGGTCTTCTCTCCCGCAGAGCACTGGGTGGGTTCGAACTGCCTACCTTTTGGTTAGCAGCCAAGCACTGAACCATTGCGCCACCAGGACTCCTCATGTATTACTCCAGCAGTTAATAAATAATTTTTAAAAGGTCAAAGATTGAGTTCAAAAGCTGAATAGAGGAAAGGAAAAATAATTTCTATGCATTGATTCAGGAATACCAGGTCAGAAAGGGTCTGGGAACTTCTAACAGCACAGTTTTGAACTGCGGGAGATGATGTGCACCCTGAGTCTAAACAGAAAGGAATCCGATTTTTTCAGGGACCTAAAGTAAATCGACAACATTGGTTTGGTTTTTGTTTTTTAACAAGCTTCCTAGATTTGAGCGATGAAGTACCACAAAAAGATAGCGATACCGTGTTGGGAGCTAGAATACAAACTACTAAATTAAAGCAGAGTAAAACAGAAATGGCCTGGAAGAAATGAACAAATACTTTAAACCTGTGCCAAGCTAATGGTGTAAAATGATACTACAGTGAAACCAGCGAGAGCCAGAACTCAACCGGCTTGCCTCGTTTTTCCTGGTCTCTCAAGTTTTCTGCCTTTGACAGGGTGCAGTCTTACCACTTTCCTACTGCTCATTTTAGTGCAAAAGTATTTGAGTTTTCCTTCTCTGACAGATTTCCACCTTCACAGGTTCCAGCTTCCACAGGTTTTACTGTATATGATTGTAATTTACTGCATGTATTATGTGTGTACGTTTTAAGTCAACACTAAATTTTCTTATTTAAGAGCATATGTAGTTTGTGCTTCTAAACTGCCTGTCCATTTGATATTTTAATAGCTAAAACCAAAATACATCCAGTTATATTAATTTACACCCTCATCAACATACATAGCTATTTCCTCATATCCTGAATGATGTTAGATATCAGTATTTTTAATTTTTTGACAATCTGACAAGTAAAAAAAATTGTATCTAATTTTAATTTCCATTTATATAATTACTAATAAAGTTCTATAGCCTTTCATAAATTTGGGGAATATAAAGGCTGTTTGGGGACATACCCATTGCCGTCGAGTCAATTCCAACTCATAGCGACCTATAGGACAGAGTAGAACTGCCCCATAGAGTTTCTAAGGAGTGCCCGGTGGATTCGAACTGCCGACCTTTTGGTTAGCAGCTGTAGTCCTGGCGGCGTAGTAGTTAAGGGCTACAGCTGCTAACCAAAAGGTCGGAGTTCGAATCCACCAAGCGCTCCTTGGAAACTTAGTCTAAGGGGCAGTTCTACTCTGTCCTGTAGGGTCGCTATGAATCAGAATCGACAGCAACGGGTTTGGGTATTTTTGGTTTGGGGACATGGTTTTGGAATTGTCTATCCTCAAAACTTTGCCATTTTTCTGTTGTGTTGTCTTTCCCTTACTGATTTCTAGGGGCTTTTTGTACATTAGAAATATTAACTCTTTAGCCATCAAATATATTACAAATGTTTTTGCCAAGTCTGTTACTACCTCTTAATTTTTATGATGTTGTTTACTATATAGAAGTTTTGATTTTATAATGTAGTTAAATCTGTCCATTTTTTCCTTTTAACTTCTGAGTTTCTTGTTACTGCTTAGGAAGGCCTTCTCTGCCTCAAGATAGTAAACATTGTCTCATATTTTATTTTCACAATTTAATAATTCTGCTTTGTAAATTTATATAGTTAAAGCCATTTGGAATTTATTTTTTATATAGTGTGAGCTAGAGCTCTAATTTCGTTTTCTTCCAAACAGATAACTAATTATCTCATTACTATTGAATACAGACTTTTCTCACTCATTTAAAATAAGCTGTTCTACTTTTCTGTGCCTGTAAATCGACTCGAAGTCACCTAACAACAACAACTTCGCTGCTTTAATTATATATTAATCATAGAACTTATAATTTGCCCTTTTAGTGCTATTTTGCTTATAGTACTTTATGGTTTCCTCCCTTTTGATCCAGCCAACTGTATACATTACTTACATTTGGAAAAAAAAAAAAAAAAAAAACTATGTTCATATATTTATCCTTCCAAATAAGATTAAAAATAAATTTTTTGTTTCAGGTATTTATTTAAATTTCAGATTCTGACGAGGATTGCACTGATATCTTTGTAATACTAAGCCTGTTCATCCAGAATTATGGCAAAGCTTTTCTTTCATTCAAGTCTTGTTATATGTCCTTCAGTAAACGTTCACATAGGTCTTGTGACTGAGATTATTTTTACATTTCAATATTCAACTAATGATTATTAATATAAAGTAAAACTGTTTATTTTCAATATTTATTTTGTATCCAACTGTGACGGTTAAGGTTATGTGTCAACTTGGCTAGGCCATGATTCTCAGTGGTTTGGCAGATATTATGGAATCATACTCCATTTTGTGATCGATATGAGCAGCCAGTCAGTTGAAAGCTAATCCATTTTCCTGGGGGTGTGGCTGCATCCAATATACATGAATGTTCTGGCAAAGCTCTCACTGGATCCTGCATCCGACTAGTCATCCTCTGATCTTGGGATGTGAGCCAGCAACCTGCCATCTAACCTGCAGATCTTGGAATTTGCCAGCTCCCACAATCCCATGAGCCAGGAGCCTTCCACTTTACCTGCCGATTTTGGGTTGTCAGCCCTTGCAACCATGTGATTCAGGAGAAGCCTCCAGCCTGACAACTGACCCATGGATTTTGGACTTGCCTGCCTCCACAACTGTGTGAACCATTTCCTTGAGATAAATCTCTCTCTCTCTCTCTCTCTCTCTATATATATATATATGTATATACATATATTCACACACGCTTCACTATTTTCTACTGTAAGAACCAGCCTAAGACACCAACCATGTACAACCATGTATTAAATTTTTAGTAGAATTTCTTTGATCTTTTAAGTATATTTTGTAAATACTAATGATACTCTATGACCCAACAATCCTTCTCAGAATCTATTCTATAAAAATAATAGCATAGACAAAAAGATACCCATATGATAACACTCACTTCAACACTTGCTATAATAGTAAAAATATGGAAATAAAGTAAATGTCCATTAATATGAGAAATGTGGAATAAATTATGGCATATCCACAGGCAGTCATTAAAAAGCAGGAGATAGAGCTACATGTATTGGTCTGAAAAAGATGCCCATTTATATTGTTTTATGAAAAAAAGCAATTAAAAAATATATAGTAAGGTGTTTGAAGGTGTGTGTGTAGGTATATGTATGTGTATGTGTTTATTTAAAATGTCTGCATAAATAAAAGATCACAAAATAAACACATCAGACTGATTACTGAGAGGTGTGAATTGTAGGAGTAGAAGAGGGAATTTCACCTCTTATTTTATATATCTTTTTAATGAATGAGTTATGGAGCCTTTTTTTTTCTGTTTTGTGTATTTTTCAAATAATAACTTTAAATCGTTACCTTGAAATAAAAAGTCTAATGGCCCAACTACCCTGCATTGGACCTAGTGGGACAGGAATATTCCTTGAGAAAAGAAACAGGTGTGGTTTGGATTCATTTCATTGGAATGTATCACTTGAGTTGAGATTTGGTTCCTGTGAGCTCCACTTGTTTGTAGTTGCCTGCTAGACCCTACATCTTTCCCAGATACAAAAAAGAGGAAAGCATCTGTTGTGGATTGAATTGTGTCCCCAAAAAATATGTGTCATAAATCTTAACCTCTATTATTGTCGATGTAATTCCATCTGATAATAGAGTTTTCTTTGTTATGTTAATGAGGGCATACCAGTGTAGAGTGTGTCTTAAGCCAGTCACCTTGAGGTGTAATAAAAGCAGATTAGGCAAAGAAGCAAGCAAGTATGAATGCGGGGAAGATAGATGCCACATGGAGATCTCCAAAGAATGGCAAGAAAAATGCTAGAAAAGCTAAGACAAGCATTTTCCCTCAGAGCAGACAGAGAAAGCCTTCCCCTAGAACTGGTGCCTGAATTCAGACTTCTAGCCTCCCGGTGAGAAAACAAATTTCTGTTTATTAAAGCCACCTGTTTGTGGTATTTCTGTGATAGAAGCACTAAGACACTAAGAATTGCAGGGATGTAGCCAATGCCTAGGAAGTCACTGTTAATCAGTATCTTTGGCATTCACCATTGTTTCTCTTGCACTTACTACTTTGGCAGATGGGAAGGGGAGGTGCCCAGGTGTGGTCTTCTAGACACTGGCTCCAACTGCTGCCCTTGAGGATATAGTGATCGTCGCATTGAAATGTGATTTTGTCGCTCACCTTCACAGGCCCCAAGGAGTTGAACTCACCATGAAACAGCACAGGGTCAGGACAGTGGCCCACTGAAGAAGCAAACAGGCAGTGATCTGAAAATGCTAGGCTGAAGCCTGCCATCGCAAAAGTCAGACCTCTTTGGGCTTCAGTGAGAGCACAGGAAATGAGACCAAAAGCAGCACATTTTTAACAGGGACAGGTACATGGTACCAAACCTTATCAGTGCATCATGAGAAAAGACTAGGTTGACATAAGTATGGCAGAAAAGGTCTTAGTCATGCATAACAATCACATGAATTGACAACTGAATTTACTAAAAGTAATTAAGCATATAACTGGAAATTACCAATAGCATGTTCATTATCCTATTATGTTAAGCCTTGCTCAAAATTCTTGAGTCCTATGTTGATTGTTTTGTTTTGTTTTACCCATGATGTAGAAAAACAGGAGAGAATTCAGAGGGATGTGAATTTGATAATATGAATAAAAGATAAAAATATTCACGTGCTTTATTGTAGAAAAGAAGGTATAAAGGATAACTAATCCAGTTATTCTTAAAAATAGCAGTGATAAAGAGGATACAGACTACTTATTCTTCACCTTTACAAAGGATACCACAAATGAGCTTTGCAACCTTGAGCAAGTCACTTGGTTCTTGGTTATCGCATTTGTAAATTGAGAACATAAATTTTTCCCAGTTCAAAAGTTATATGATGGGTGAAATAAAATGATATGGCATATTTATTCCAAAGTAATAAGTGAAAGTATAGATGAAACAAGATTAGTCAGGTGCTGATAGTTGTTGAAGCTGGGTGATGAGTACATATGAATTAATTTTACTCTTCTGTCTGCTTTTGTATGTTTGAAATTTTCTATAACCTAAAATGTTTGAAAGTTGTATGAGATTCAGCAAAATTGAAATAAGCTTAAAGTATAGCCAAAAAAAAAAAGTTTTAATATATGGAAAAAAATCTCTCTTTCCCATAAGGATGATTGATTCCATTAATTCAATTAAACTAATAGTGATCGAGAGCTGATCATATACCTTCTAAGAGATGTTCCATTTCACTCTTCTGTCAACTTTTATATGTTTGAAATTTCCCATAATATGAAAAATTTTAAAGCTGTATGAGATTCAACAAAACTGAAATAAGCTTAAATTACAACAACAACAAAACAGTTTTAATATATGGAAAAAAGTTTTCCTTCCCATATTGATAATTGATTCTATTAATTCAATTAAATTAGCACTGATCAAGAGTTGATCATGTACCTTCTAAGAGAAGTTCCATGACTTAAGGTACTTTAAAAATGGATTCCTAGAAACTGAGTAATTTTTTCTTATAAAGTGTTAACGCGGCCTACTGGAGGCAGGACACGATAGAATACAGTGGATGACAAAGTGAGTAAGGAAGCAGGAAGACCAAACTTACAGAGGCACGTGGGAGTAGGGGCATCCCACTCCTTAGAGGCATTACAAAAAAGTGTTTTCTTTCCTACCAGATGATAGCCCTTGAGACAAAAGTAAGTTCCCAGAATCTGTCCTTCCACCTCCTGTGCAACAAAAATGCTATTGTTCACTGAGGGAAGCTCTGGACAGTTCTCCGCTAGAAGGAAAAAGAAAACAGATTGACTTGGCATATCATGTGCTGTGAGGAAGTTCCTGTTAGATTCCCCCAACCAAGCGTTCTTTTTGCTGGATTATTGATTCTGATTCTGTCTTGTACTCTTTCATGTCCATGTACATACACGTACCTCCCCTTCCCAAAATTTCCAGTTTTATTTCTACAAAGATAACAGGAATTTCACTCAAATTAAGCTACAAGCTACCCACTCCTAAAGAAACAACCCCCTTCCCAAATAGCAGTCCTGGAGTTTATTAACAGGTAAGACCTCTCAGGATTTTGAAATTGGTACTTTTTTTTTTTTTTTTTTTTTTTTTCTCCCAGAACGAAAGGGAAAGTTAAACTGGTAATCACCCACTTAAGAGAGGAGGATCATCATTAAATATTTACTAAGTCCCTACCAAGTGAAAGACATCAGACCAAGAATTTGAGATTTTTCAATAAAGGAAAAAATAATCTCATTACAACTCTAAACAGAATACATCATAACCCACAAGCTGATATCGAGTGCCTTGTAAATGGAGCTTAAGGAAAAGCATACATACCATCTGAGGCAGAAATCAGCCATACAACCACAAGATAGCACACAAATTGAAAAAACATCTGGTGATCAATTACTTGACCCAGGCTGGAATTAACCCAGCCCAGACACCTGATTTGAATCGGACTAAATCTTCTGATCTTACTGAAGACCAGACAAACCACTTCCCTCCTAGAGAAGAGGTTGTTCTGGTCTCCCTTCCCCTGAGGATACGAAAAACAAAAAAACAAATCCAACCACAGGAAATAAGAACAGCTGTAAGGAAGGTGGTACAGGGAGGTACTTTGCAAAATCACAAAGGAATGGAAAAAGAGCTGCTAAATTTTAAAACTCAGTTTCAGAAATTGCCCAGTTTCTGGGAATGCAAATTCAGGTGACCAGTCCCCTTTGAACTTCTGGTTTATCCTTCCACACAGACTTGGCCAAATCGTGTTGCCATGACATTGACCTCTGTCAATGTTTGCCAGTGTTTACAGTCCATCTTCTGTAACTCTCTCCAGCACCGGGGGTGGAGGGGAAGGTGCCAACCTTGTTCATAACTCTTACAGCAATTAGTTGGTTCTCTGTGCTTTAAATATAAACTCAGGGTAACAATTCCTACAAAATTTTTGGTTTCAATAAAATAATAAATATAAAGCACCTAAGCACAATAGTAAGTTCTCAAATACTATTCTCTTCCCTACTCATTATCATTACTTTGTAATAATTCTTTTATGTCTTTCTCCCACAATAGACTCAACTCTAAGACAGAGATTTTGCCTCATTTGTGTTTGTGTTTCCTTCCTCTTCAACCCATCATGCAAAGCAGAGTTGTCTGCTAAATGAATATAAGAAATGTAGGAATAAATGAAAAGAATATAGTCAACTGGAAACTATCACATTCCCTAAAATCCATACTGATCATTTATCAAATATTGTATGCTGCCTTATTTTTTTCATACCTTATCTTTGTTTAACTGTGAATTCCTAGAGAACAAAAGTATAATTTTCAAAAAGTTAAAAACATGATACTCATGTAAATACAAAATATAAAATTTATTCAATTCATTAATTAATGAAGGAACCATTCAAATGTTAAGACAAGTTCTAAGGAGAATTTGAAGAATAGAGATTTATATAGCCTGTCAGTCAAAGGCATTCTTAAATGGCTTTGCTAATAGATGTAAAACTGGTTGGTATCCTAGAGGGCAACTGGTGTGCAATGGGTTTCTCTTTATATATGGCCTTTTTGACCTTGGGTTTATAATTCTGCCAAAATAATTGGCTGGGCCACAATCTTGCAAGGGATTGATTAGTTTACTATGCAAATAAGGTAAGTAAAACCCTTGCAGGGATTGGTTGTGTACTATGCAAAGTGGGTGACTGAGGGGATTGGTCTACTGAGGTGATTGGTTGGTTCATGGTCTTGCTGAGGGAGGGGCACACCTTGAAATTAATAAGGAGCTTGCTGTGTAAGCAGCTTGCCCAACAGAGGTTTTTAGAGAGAGAGAGAAGGAGCTGTAACCCTGAAGATGGCAAGAAATGACGTGTGATGGCAAGAAGTGCCTGAGAGACAGCAGAGCCCAGCGGTAGTAGGCCTGAACAAGGCCCAGTGGCAGTAGACGGGAGTGAAGGGCCTGCCTGTGGACATGGCCAAGGAGAAGCTGAGGGCTGCTTTGGTTGGAAGCTGTCCTGATTGACAAACTCTATCTTGCCTCCTAGGCTGTTCCTGTTACTTCCAAGTTGATCCTAATCCCAAGTTGTAACCTGTTAAACCGAAACCAAACCAAACCCGTTGCTGTCAATTCTGACTCATAGAAGCACGATAGGATAGAGTAGAACTGCCCCATAAGGTTTCCAAGGATCAGCTGATGGATTTGAACTGCTGACCTTTTTGGTAACTTGTTACCTCCCTCAATAAACCACTTAATTGTAAGTACAGTTCACAAATTCTGTGAGACATTGCAGTGACTTACTGAACTCAAAGATGGGAGAAAGAGTACTGAGGGGAGGAGGAGGAGTTGGTGTTAGAGATGACAGAGTGGTATAGGAGTTTGGAGAAGTTGGACATTTGGGACATCTTTAACTTCTGCCTCATAGGAACCAGCTTTGTGTTGATTCTTATTAAAGGGATCATTTGTTTAGCAACAAACTGTAATGTTTGGAAGTAGCTTTTTGATCTAATGGAAATTAATTGTATCTCTAATGGATAAAATTTTTTTGTATTATTCTCAGATAAGAATCGTTTGCATTCCTGTTTTCTACAAATTGGCTTCTACTCCTACAAAGTTCTAGAAGAGTCCACTTAATAGAAAGTCAATCAAAATTGCTCAAGCTATGGAATCAATAATTCCTAGAGGGTCTACTAGACAATGTTCAGTAATCCATTGAAAAATTACTCCAGTAATCTCTTCTTGTCTAATCTCAAATTTTGAGTGATTTTTGTTGGCACACTACATATTCTACTTCTTCAGGAATACCTGTTCCTCACAGTGCTTTATATAGAGGTATGTACATAAAGTTTGTACATTAAACAATTGATTAAAAAAGTGAAAGAAAATTTAGTTTAGTACTATGTAAACAAAGACATAAAACAGAGCATTTATTACAGGAAACTATTGCAAATAATTCTTTATCTCAATGGTTTATTTGATATTCAGAATTACAAGGACTTTAGAAAGATATTATGTTGCTTACACTGTAGTCTCACTAATGTTTCTCCATGATTGTATAAATATCCACAGTAAGTAGAGTATATATTGTTGGGTGCCGTTGAGTTGATTTTCAACTCATAGCAACCCCATATGACAGAATAGAACTGTCCATAGGGTTTTCTAGGCTGTAATCTTTACGGGAGCAGATTGCCAGGTCTCTCTCCTGCAAAACTGCTGGGTGGGTTTGAACTGCCAACCTTTCAGCTGGCAGTCCAGCACTTAACTGTTGCACCACCAGGGCTCCTTATATAGAGACTACAAATATTCTTACAAATTCAGGTCATGAGCCCTGGTGGCACAGTGATTAAGTGTTCAGCTGCTAGCCAAAAGGTCAACAGTTCAAGTCCACCAGCCACTTCTTGGAAATCCTATGGAGAAATTCTACTCTGTCATGTAGGGTCATGATGAGTCGGAATTGACTCGATGGTTTGGTTTGTTTTTTTGCTGTCAAATGAGTTAGAAGAAAACTGTTTTGAAAATTTTTGGATTTTGAAATTAAAAGTAAGGGGTCATGGGCTTATATATTTTAAGTGTCCCAGGTTGGATAAATTAGCAACTGTGCACTCACAGGCTCTTTTACTCTCTTGAACATTAAGGACAATTTTGAACTATTCCAGATTGTTTCCTGGAGAACAGGGGTAATAGGTGGAGTGAAGGAGTAAACTGTACTCAAACTGGTTTGATTGCTTTACAATGGAATGAGCAGACAATAATTAGTGGAAGAGACCAGAAGGTGAGATGGGAGGGTAGAAATACACAAGTCAGCAATACTTGGGCTGGGGGAAGAGTTGTGGGAAGTCACACAAGGGGCAACTGTGGTGTGTGAGAGATTCTAAGATAATTAGGGAAAGATATTTTAGGAAGTTCTATGGATATTATCGGGAGAAAGATGTGGTAGCATGCTTCCATAAAGATTTATGGCCCTGGAAACCCTATAGGGCAGTTCTACTCTGTCATATGGGGTCACTATGAGTCAGAATCAACTCAATGGCAGTGTGCTTGGTTTTTAGGTATGGGTGTTATAAATGGATTCCCTTTGGTCTTTGTCAAAAGAATTCAGAAAAAAATTACACTGCTTTTCCAATTATTTTTCTTGATGTTTCTTGAGTGCCTTACCAAGAAACATCTGGGCTAGAAAAGTAGCCTTTATGTGGATTATATGAGAATAAAACTAATATTACTTTTTTAAAGGTCAAGCTGTTCATGAAACATTGTAGAATAAACTGTGGAAGAGCCCTAAAATCTAGGTGCTTGGCCTAGGAATGGCTTCTGCCTAAGATGCAGGCTGAACTCCACCTTGTTGCTTACTGCTCACTGTAGGCTGTTCTCAGAAATCACACGATGAGGTTTGTTCCAGGAAACTCATGTTGAAAATTGCAATTGCTTGCTCAAGTTAAATATCAACCAATTAGATGTAGAGAATATTCTAAAATCTTTTGTGGTTTCCCCAGTAACTGCTTAGCATACAGCCAATCAAATGTTTTGCTGTTAGTTCCTTGTAACATGTAACCAATCAGAGAATTCTGCTGTTAGTTCTTCATATACATGTACTTAAACTCTTTGCTTTGGTAGAGCACTTATTTTCATTTTGTGGACTTTGCATTTTCCTGATTCGAATTGCTTCTGTTCCTTCCATAAAAGACTTCATTTTTACAGAGACTCAAATTGTGCACTTTGACATTTATGGTGTTAGAATTGTGGGATTCAAAGGTGCATTCCTGTGGCTGCCCCCAAAGAACCAAGGAACTGGGCTCTGGTACCAGCAAGCCAATTGGTTTTCTACTCTGTGGCCTCTGGGAAGTCACCATCAGATAAATAACCTCTGGAATCAAACTCCACTCTCCATTGCGTTGAGTTCTTCAAGATTTATTGGAGGATCTGTTTTTATCTGTCTCTTGCAAGAGATTGTTTGCCTCTGCTAGTGGCAGTAGTGTGAAGTTCTGGTAAATTATTGTTGTAAAAGTTTTTGAGTTTGTGGAATCTCGGGTTCTATAAGCCGCAAAGAAACCAAGGGCACAGGATAACCAGTAAAAACCATTAAGGTGGTCACCAGCCACAGAACAGTTAAAGACTCCCATGACAGGATAAGCTGAGTCATGAGATGGGCCAGAGATTTATATTGCCCACCAGCTACAAGCAAAATTTCATGCAACAAGCCACATGTTGTTTTAAGCAACACACCGTCCAAACCTCCCAGCACTTCCTGTTAGGATTTTGTGAAGTCCGGGAGTCCTAAACTTTAAACAAGCTCAAACCTTCTTTAAAATGGGAAATGACATACCTAGGGACAATGCAGAATTCCCTTTTGGGACTCCTGCTCACTATATGGATAAGCACTATGGCTCTGATGTCTGCTTATACCTATCTGCTTGTCATCACCTTACTAAGGACAGTCTGAAAATTAGTGACCATTTTGGATTTCTCTTGATTTATCTAAACCAGTTTTTTCTGTGCAGCAAATTAGAGAACAAAGGCTCCCAAATGGGACGCCTACTTAGATTGGTATCTAAAGGCCTCCAAGACACATTCAGATAGTGAGACTGTCACCTTCTAGAATATTGTTTGCAAATTAATTAAACAAAATAAGGAGCTACAATGTCAAAACCCTGCTTCTACTTCTTCTGTCCCTTTGATACATTCCAATTAGAGAGGCTAGTATATTTCATATAAGAGACTAGGTCTCTAGCCAGCAAAATTAATTGGGTTCAGAAGGAATGAAACCAAATTTCCAACCTAATTCTTAACATTTGTCTTAGTTATTGTCTTAGTCATCGAGTGCTGCTATAACAGAAATACCACAAGTGAATGGCATTAACAAATAGAAGTTTATTCTCTCACAGTCTAGGAGGCTAGAAGTCCAAATTCAGAGCATAAGCTCCAGGGGAAGGCTTTCTCTCTGTTGGGTCTGGAGGAAAGTCCTTGTCATCAATCTTCCCTGATCAAGGAGCTTCTCAGTGCAGGGAACCTGGGTCCAAAAGACATGCTATTTTCTTGGCTCTTGTTCTTTGGTGGTATGAGGTCCCCATGTCTCTCTGCTCACTTCTCTCTTTTATATCTCAAAAGAGATTGGGTCAAGACACAACCCAATCTTGTAGATTGAGTCCTGCCTCATTAACATAGCTGCTGCCAATCCTATCTTACCAACATCATAGAAATAGGATTTACAACACATAGGAAAATCACATCAGATGACAAAATGGTAGACAATCACACAATACTGGGAATCATGGCCCAGTCAAGTTGACAGATATTTTGGGGTGACACAATTCAGTCCATTACAGTTATCTAGTGCTGCTTTAACAGAAATACCACTGGTGGATGCTTCAACAAACAGAAGTTTATTCTCTCACAGTCTAGGAGGCTAGAAGCCCAAATTCAGGGTATCAGCTCCAGGGGAAGGCTTTCTCTCTCTGTTGTCTCTGGAGGAATGTCCTTGTCACCAGTCTTCCCTGGTCGAGGACCTTCTCAGTGTAGGGACCCTGGGTCCAAAGGACGTGCTATACTCCTGGCTCTTGTTTCTTGGTGGTATGAGGTCCCCATGTCTCTCTGCTTGCTTCTCTGTTTTATATCTCAAAAGAAATTGACTTAATACACAACCTAGTCTTGTAGATTGAGTCCTGCCTCATTAACATAACTGCCTCTAATTCTGCCTCATTAACATCATAGAGGTATGATTTACAACAGATAGGAAAATCACATCAGATCACAAAATGGTGGACAACCACACAATACTGGGAATCATGGCCTAACTAAGTTTATACACATTTTGGGGGGATGCAATTCAACCCATGACAATATCCTTGATAAATAAGCCTGGATTTCCCCCCTACTGGGATGCTGGTTTGGGCTTTATGTTCAAAATATTATAAGCTGAGTATACTAGAAGTAATTTGGAATTTCAGTGATCACTTTGGGAAAAAGAGTTCCCATTTGCCTTGTCCTTTCTTTCCTCTGGGAAGCATTTGTTTTATACTCAGGTTTTGTCAGAGGGCCTGATGTCCCTCCATCTGGGACTCTGGAAAATTAGTAAGTTTATCTAGAACCTGTTTTTCTGTTTAATTGAGTCAATGTTACCCAAAAATTACTGTACACATTTTAAGAATCTGGTTTTCCCTTGTTTGTCTTCTGTAATATTGAATACACCTTCTCCTCATTTATCTCATTATCCAACATTTCACGTTTACGACAATAGTAAAAAATCTGCTATTCAACTATTATGAGCATTAGTGATGTATGTCTTCCGAGGTGTGAGGTGAGAGAATCACTGGCTTTGATGGTTAAGGTTATGTGTCAACTTGGCTTGGCCATGATTCTCAGTGGTTTGGCAGTTATGAAATGATGTAATCTGGCAGTTATGTAATGATGTAATCATCCTCCACTTTGTGATCTGATGTGGTCATCCTCCATTTTCGCTTAACACCGATTCTGCATAAAGACGTAGTCTTTAGAACATAGCCATGTCAATAAGTGGAGAGAGGATGTATAAGCCTGTGTTTTGAGCTGACATCACAGACCAGTGAATTTATGTGGTTTTCCTGTCTTGTTTTGTGTCTGGGTTTCTTTCTTGTCTCAGGAATGACAGTTGCTAGGTTTTTACTCATAAAGTATGCAAAAAACGAAATTATGAGAACATAATAATTTCCTACCTCCAGATGGTACTATTATATTAGATTATAACATTTATTCTAAGAACTTACTCTGATTGGTTCAATGATAAATAAGCACTTATATAAATTGAATAGTCCTACTATTTCCCAGGAATTAATGAAAGTGAATTCATTCAGACAAAAAGTTTTTATGTTTTGTAGTGTGTCAACTTAAGAGCAGTTTCCAAGATCTTTTTAAGTAACTTAGGCTAGATTGAGTATATAGAATGTGTTTTGTTAAGGGAAAAGATAGTAATTTTGTCCTAAAGTGAAAGAGAATAGTTGTCCCAAGATAAGGAAAGAGAAAAACACGAAAAAAAGAATTTGGATGGATGTGGAAGGTTGTGGAATGTTAGAAGAAAGTTAAATAGAAAGTTGTGATAAAGAGAAGGCAAAATTGCTTACCAAGAGAATAGTAAAGGGAAAGAATTTGTTTATCTCTTATGTTTCAAAATACCTAGACCCACTTGAACATATGTAAATGAATTGGGATGACCAATTCTTGTCTTTGATCATGAGCCAAAGATAGGGAGGGTGGGGCAGGATCAGGCCTCTTCAGCCCCCAGTCTCTGAGGCCGTGTAGCTCCAGGGAAGCTTTTGAAGGACCCCTCCCAACTAGGTGAAGATTTTTAAGACAAAAGAAAATCAGAAAAATACTGTCTTGCTATAGTTACAAGAAATTTGGTGGATGCCTATCATAAAAGAATTGTAAACAAGTTCTCTCCATTGTAGAAGAATTCTAGGAAGCCAAAAGATGGAAATCAAAATGAGACACACCTGAAATGAAAAGGTAAAAGTTTGAATGAAAATATAGACCATTTAAACAAATTTTATTTCAACAGTAATTATGTTTTAGTTTATATAGGCTTAAAAAAATTTCAAAGATCTTTAGGTAACCTACTGATACTACATTCACTTAATAGATATTCATTATAATTTAAGTTTATATACTTTTGCTTTTTATGCCACAGAAGAAATACCTATATTTAGGTTTGTTAATGAGTGTGTTTATTTTTGCCACTTAAAGGATGGTAGTATGAGAGATATGCAACAAAGACAGCCTTTAAAAGATTTATTAAAAGGGAATTTATTTGATATGGTCAAAGTTCTATTTGCTGCTACTAAGAGTTTAATGGAGTAATTTATGACAATTTTTAAGAGCTTTTAATGTCAAATAGCAAAGAATTCATGTTGTCAGGAGAGATCAGTCCCTGGAGAAGGACATCATTCTTGGTAAAGTACAGGGTCAGTGAAAAAGAGGAAGACCCTCAATGAGATGGACTGACACAGTGGCTGCAACAATGGGCTCAAGCATAATAATGATTGTGAGAAGGGTGCAGGACCAGGCAGTGTTTCATTCTGTTCTTTATAGGGTCACTATGAGTTGGAACCAACTCGACAGCACCTAACAACAACAACAACAACAAAGAATTGGGCTTCTCAATGTTAAGATAACAAAATTTTCTTTGATTACTGGGTTGAAGAGTTAATTTATTCTTTGTGTAATCTGCGCCAAAGGCGAGCGTTCAGCCTTTCATCAGAATAAGATTCCTGACTCAAAAACCTTAGCTTTGAGAGGTTCTGGCAAAATGGCACTCTAGGCAGAAGCACAACACCATCCCTCCACAGCAAAGATCCAAAAAACTAAGCTGAACAGAGAA
>NW_004443971.1:7928805-7930625 GCF_000243295.1 Trichechus manatus latirostris
TACAACAATCCTGAAACCCTAAAACATCAAATGAAGAGATAAAGAACTCAGCCAAGCATCAAATGGAGTGAGAAAACTGACAGAGAATGGAGAGCAAGGAGAGATTCATGCAGAGGTCCCCAGCCAGCTAACGCAGCACATATCCACCATCTTGGACTCCTCTCGGAGACCAGCAAACGGGGGTATGAGAAAGCAGCCTCATGGAGCATCCAGCAGGAGACAAAACAACCGGGAATTTGCAATATATGCTTTCCCACCCCCACCCTTCTTCACCCCAACTTGGTCTTCCCTGCTTCCCGTGGCCACAATCTCTTGACCGGGAAACACTGGCTGCTTGGATTCCACACACCCGAACAGGCCGGCTCTCTGAGTGCCATTTGTTGGCTGCTAGTGTTGCTTTTTTCCACTTCTTTTGATTTATTTCTTACCTCTCACCACCTTCCCCTCCTTTCACTCAAATACCTGGGTCTGTTCGCCATCTTTGCTTCTTCCTGAGGGGCTGCAGAGCTCTGGTAATTTGTGATATACGCTTTCCCACTCTCTACCCTTCTTCACCCACACTCGGCACCTTCTGCTTCCCCCGGATAGTCTCTTGTCCGAGAAACACCAGCCTGCACTAGCTGGCTCGCTGAGTGCTATTTGTTGGCTGCTAGTGTTGCTTTTTTTTCTGCTTCTTTTGATTTCTTCCTTACCTCTCGCCACCTCCCCCTCCTTTCGCTCAAATAGCTGGCTCCGTACACCATCTTTGCTTCTTCCTCAGGGGCTGTGGAGCTCCGTTTGAGTGTGGAGCTGCTGCCCGGTCTGGGCTGCCGTGCTGGTGGAATCCCAGGGCTTTGGTTGGTTTGTTTGTTTGGAATTGTTTGTTTGTTTTCTTTTCCCTTTCTTGAGTTGGGAGCCCTTTCTGGCCAGGTGGTGCTGCGTGGCAAGGAGACTTCCCACTCGGCTTGCACAGACGTGCAGAGGGATCCCTGAGAGCATTTCTTTTTTAATTGTTTTTATTTTCTTCTGTTTTTTGGGGGGCCTTTCTTGTTTGTTTGTTTTTTAATTTGTTTTGTTTGCTTTTCCCTCTTTTTCCCTTTTTGTCTTTCTTCATTGCTCAGTTTCTCGTCTCCCTATATCTTCCTTCTCTTTCTGTTCCCTGAATACCTGGCGTTGTACACCTCTACACCTTCGAGCCAGGCTGTACTGGAACACCTGAGAGCGACTTCCCCGACCTCATAGCTGCACTGGTGGGATCCCTGGGAACTTTGCTGTTCTTCAACCTTTCCAATTTTTATTTATTCATTCTTTTCTTTTCTTCCTCTTCCCCTTTATGTTTTTCTCCATTTCATAGTCTCTCATCTCTCCACTCCAATGGCAAGCTCCCTCAGCATTCTTTTTTGTTTGTTTGTATGTTTTTGGCTCCTGTTCCTCTCTCCTCTCTCCCATATCCATCTTACTGCCAAACATAACAATCTCCCCGCTGCATCCTGCCTGCCTACCTGCACCGTGCGCTTGACATCACACCACAAAGCAGCACAGGCACGGCCTACTGGAATCTGCCCTGCACTAATTACTGACCCACTCTGGTGGCTGTAGTAAGTGCCATAAACAACCCGTCCCAGTAACTCCTCTTCAGCTAGACCTGCCCTGCCATACCATACCTGAGTGACTGACCCTGCCAATTGGAGAAGGAGGTGAAAAGTATTGTTCCCACAGATGAGCAAACAACAAAGAACACACAGTCCACCTGCTCAGACATAGTCAAATTAAAAAAAAAAAAGAGAGATGAAACAAACAAATCTACAATCAATAAATGAGAAAAATAACTACTGAATGCC
>NW_004443971.1:7936919-7944233 GCF_000243295.1 Trichechus manatus latirostris
ATGTGTGCTACTGTTTCATGAGGAAGTATTTGTTCTGTAAGCGTTCACCTGAAGTACAATAAAAAAAAAATTATACCCAGTGTAAGACCACAGGTGAAAAGATTGATGATCAATGTATGGAAAGAAACAGATTTAAAAAATACCTCGTTGTACATAGAATAAAGCTGAGTAATGTATTATGTTAAAATAATAAAATAAGCAATGATAAAAAATATAAAACCTTAGCTTTGAAAAAAGCTAAGGCTCTTAGCTTTAAGATCTTTGGTTAAATAGTTTAGATATTTTTTCTCAGTTACTTATGATAAACTCCTAACAGCTCTGAAACTTCATGGAAAGCCACAAAAGATTTGTTCCACTTTATAAAAGAAAAAATACTGAAAAAGAAAAAAAAAAAAGGTTTATTTAATGTGTTATGAATCTCATGAGACGTGTATTGTCAAATCAGGAGAAATATCAAATTTTCTTTGAGTTAAAATTTGTATGTCAATAATGTTTGCCTGATATTAGTGCATAATATTATGTCATAATTTCATTATTTTAATTGCTAAATTAGCTACAACTTTGTTTCCCTTGAATCTAATCATCAAAGCCAATAGTTTTAACTGGGGAATTCATATCATTTACGCATGAAGTTTTTGTTACTATTCAAACATTTCGAGACTTGATAATCTTGATATATTCTTGGCATATCTTGACTATATGGGATTGTGTTTCAAGATTATTATGTGTTATATCTGAAGCTCTTTAAAAATAAGGTTAATCATTATGTTCAGGTATATTTTTGTCTAAAGTTTTTTAAAATTAAACTTTATTTGGCTTTGCATTAGTTTTGTAATTAATTCCTGTTAAGTCTTTTGATTTTAATAAATATTATTATTATAAGTTAATCATAGCTATATTAAGTTTTGTCATCAGCAGATAAGTTTTTACTTTACTGACTTGCTGAAAATGCTCGACCAAAATATTTCATCAAAATTGGACTATATCAGGCTTATGAAGAGGACGATAATATTTCAAATGTGGATATTATTGGACTAAATCAAGATTTTGAAGGCTCTTCTGTAAAAACTAATAAACTTTTCAGACTGCTGTTGATCCTGAATTTCATGGAACAAAATTAACTACATAGGACTGAGTAAAATAAAAGATCTACCATAAAGTTTTTATGAGACTAGTACCGATGTTCAATTTTCTATTTTCTAGAAACAGAAAAACATTTTTATTTTCCTTTCCCTCTTTTAATACAAGAATCAGTTATTTCTGTAACTAATAACATGAGTACAGAATATCCTGTGGATTAGAAGATGCTATGGCACATGTCAAAATTTGGACTAAATATATTCAGAATGATTTAAATGATTCTGCCCATGGACTCCAAGAAGCAAATACTGAAATGACTATGACAGAAATAATTCTTCAAAATCAAATGGCCCTTGACATCCTTACTACTGCACAAAGAGGTACCTATGCCATTATTAAAACTGATTGTTAACATTGAATTTTAACAAACCTGTTTCTTCCTTAACTGATATTATTCTCTTTTTTTAGAATCTTTCTCATCATTTCTGTAATTATGAAATGCTGCATCTGCCATACTCAATTCTGCTTTGAAAGAATATTTTTCACAGGTTATGGAAGCTTTGATGACCAGAAGTCATAATCCCAAAATCTACCTAATTTTGCCCCAGAAGAATATATGTTGGAAAAGACATCAATTGAAAGACTTCTTAGAAGCTCGCTAGAAAGTTCCATACTTAGTCCTTCTTACTAACCCATGTGCTGCCAAATTACAGAGAGTTAAACTTGGATTCACCTGTCTCAACTGAAAAAGATTAAGCATCCCTGGACTGTTCAACCTACTGAAGAACTTAAGCTGAAGTTAAAATGCCCTTGTGGTGGAAAGAATAGTCCAAAGGACTAATGGACCACGACTACCAAAGCCTCCACCAGACTGAGCCCAGGACAACTAGATGGTGTTCAGCTACCACCATTGGCTGCCCTGACAGGCATCAAAATAGAGGGTCCCAGAGAGAGCTGGAGAAAAATGTAGAACAAAATTCTAACTCAAAAAAAGACCAGACTTACTGGCCTGACAGAGGCTGGAGAAACCCTGAGAGTATGGCCCCCAGACACCCTTTTAGCTCAGTAATGAAGTCACTCTTGCGGTTCACCCTTTAGCCAAAGATTAGACAGGCCCATAAAACAAAATGAGACTAAAGGGGCACACCAGCCCAGGGGCAAGGACTAGAAGGCAGGAGGGGAGGAAAGCTGGTAACAGGGAACCCAAGGTTGAGAAAGGACCGTGTTGACATGTCATGGGGTTGGTGACCAATGTCACAAAACAATATGTATAACGAGAAGCTAGTTTGTTTTATAAATCTTCATCTAACGTACAATAAAAAAAAAAAAAAATGTCCTTGTGGCCAGAAGCAGATGACATCTGAAGTAGACGACTAATTCCAAGATCGTGAACAAGACTTCATGCAACCTGCTGAAATTTTGGGGGACTTTGTTTTGTGGTTATTGGTATTCTTATGATAGCTGCTTTATTACACACTTGTGGTATTATTCCCTGTTTTAATATTTTATATTTTCCATGCAAGTAATTGAAATGGTCAGATTCTGCTTAATACTCATAGCCTTTGAATAGGTTTGTTTTAGCAACTTGGATTTATTTCCCGGTGAGGATAAACTTATAACTGAAGGAGGTATTTGTTTTATAATAGCTATTATTTTTATGCTCTTTACCTTGTTACATTATTTTTGGTTAGCTTTCCTTCACTATGAAGCTTTCAATAAGTATTCTCTTTTTGTCTACTGTGACTCTCACTAAGACTTGGAAAGAAAATTCCTTTATTAGAACAGCTCAATCAGTAGCTAACATTGGTAACCTGACTAACTGCTGGATTGGCCACCCTATTCCAAAATCAGGAGATGACAATTCTGGTTAGATAATAGAAATGCCCTTGATTTTCTTTTTAGCCCAGCAAGGAGGAATCTGCAGTTACCAGTACTTTTTGTTACACTTGGTAAACACTTCTAGAGAACTAGAACAAGAAATTACATAGGTCTACCAAAAAGGCTTCTTGGCTTCATTCAGTACCTCCAATGCCTATTTTTTTTTTTTTTTTTTTTTGCTAGTTTCCCAATGGCATTGGTTCCTGGATGAAATGTTTATCAAATGCTTGTATTAGCAATGCAACAACACTGGCTATGCAAGAAACAGCAATTCCTTGAAGGATAGTTTGGTTCTTTACCTTGGTCAGTATGTTCCTCTGCCAAGTATTCCTGTTAATTTGGCCCTGCTCTCACACACCCTTCCTAAAAGGATCACAGAAGTAGAAGCCCAAGCTATGGTATGGTGAAGAAGGACCAGATGATGCCCAGCTGCCCTTCATGGGTAGTGTCTGGGGTCTTAAATTCCTGCTATAAATAGACAGTCATCTAATGAGCAAGGAAAGTAAGTGCATACAGAAGAAGGCACTCTTATAATTGTAATCAGTGAATATTTATGGAAATTTTTGATAATAAGGGGGATTATGGAAGAGCCCCAAAATCTAGGTGCTTAGCATAGGAAAGGCTTCTGCCTAAGGTGCAGGCCGAACTCCATCTTGTTGCTTACTGCTCATTGTAGGCTGTTCTCAGAAATCACATGATGAGCTTTGTTCCAGGAAACTCATGTTGATAATTGCAACTGCTTGCTCAAGTTAAATATCAGCCAATCAGATGTAAAGAACAATCTATTCTAAAATCATTTGTGGTTTTCCCAGTAACTGCTTAGCATATAGCCAATCAAATATTTTGCTGTTAGTTCCTTGTAACATGTAACCAATCAGAGAATTTTGCTGTTAGTTCCCCATATGCATGTACTTAAACTTCACTGGCCCACCCGAGGTGGAGCACTTAGTTTCATTTTGTGGACTTTGCATTTCCCCGATTTGAATTGCTTCTATTCCTTCAATAAAAGTCTTTACTTTTACAGAGACTTAAGGTGAACTCTTTGACAAAACTTTGATTATGACCCAAGATGGACAAACACTACAGCAAGATCAGGCTTGAGGAATAAAAAATACTCTCCCCTTTAATTACGACAGCTTCAGTTCTACGAAGACTGCTCCTTGCCTTATTATATCCCTTCAGACTTGCAATAAAGTCTCAATTCCCTATTGAGGCAAATTGGTATTCATTCCCCAACATCCATGCCCCTGTTCTTTAGTGATTAAACCCCAACTATAGCTGGCACAAGGCCACCTGGAATTAAAAGAAAAAAACATTTCTAGTCTCCCTTGCAGCTATATATGCCCATTTGATTATGTTTTGGCCAATGGAATGTAAGCATAAGTGTCATGTATAATTTCTAGGAAATAATCCCTAAAGGAAATTTGTGTAACCATCTTGCCTTCCTGCTGGTGGATTACAGGTATGATCCCTGTAGCTTGAGTAGCTACTTTGTACTGTGAGGTAGAATTCAACATGTTTTGAGGATGATGGGTTAATATGACAGAAGGGACCTGGGTTCCTGATAATTGTAGAGCCTCTGTATCCATCCTAGACTGAGTATCTCCAAATGTCATTGAGGGTGAGAGTTAAAAAAGAGAAACTGAGGAAGAGGGATTGATAGAGTCCTCTAAGTACATAGGAAAACTCAAAAGGTCACTGATCAATGTGGAATGCACTCAAAAACAGATAAATAGGAATAAGGAGACACAATGGAACAACAAACCCAAAAAACCAAACCCATTGTCATCAAGTGGATTCCAACTCATAACGACCCTATAGTCACAGTGACTATGAAATCATGTAAGTCTTCTTTTTTTGACATCTGTTAACAATAAACTTGCTTAAAGTTTATTTTGTTCAATGAATTTAACTTTACCCAAAAATAATTTGGTCTTTGTTCCTGTTTTCTTAGAAAAAAACCTTGGAATTTTCTGAGTAGCTGAGGTGACTTTATTATTTAAAACCTCTTTACAACACTTGAGGATATGTGCAAATGAATAGAGGCTGGCCAGGCCACAAAAACAACCTGGTGGCCAATACCAACTAATCTCAGTGTTATGGACTGAACTGTGTCCCCCAAAATATGTGCTGTGAATTCTAACCCTTTCACATGTGGATATAATCCCATCTGAGAATAGAGTTTTGTTATGTTAATGAGGCCATATCAGTGTATGGAGTGTCTTAAACCAGTCACTTTTGAGATATAAAAGGAGTAGTTTAGGCACAGAAGCATACAAGCAAAACTGGGGAAAGACTGATGCCACGTGGAGAACTCCAAGGAACTGTAGAAAAGAAGCTGAAAGAGACAAGGATTTTCCCCCAGAGCATAAGAGAGAGTCTTTCCCTAGAGCTGGTGCCCTGCATTTGGATTTGTAGCCACCTAAACTATGCGACTGGAAACCCTGATGGCGTAGTGGTTAAGAGTTTGGCTGCTAACCACAAGGTCAGCAGTTTGAATTTACCAGGTGCACCTTGGAAACTCTATGGGGGAGTTCTACCCTGTCCTATAGGGTAGCTATGAGTCGGAATCGACTCAACAGCAACAGGTTTGGTTTTTTTTTTTTTATTTTAATTGATTTACTTTTGTTTCTTGTTGTAGTTTAAGTGAAAGTTTACATTTCAAGTTAGTCTCTTATACAAAAGTTTATACATATATTGTTTTGTGACCCTAATTGCTCTCCCTATACTCTGACAGCACACTCCTCCTTTCCACCCCTGATTTCCCATGTCCATTCAAACAGCACCTAACCCTCTCTGCCTTCTCATCGCACCTACAGAAGCTGCCCGTTTAGTCTCATATATCTGCTTGAGCTAAGAAGCACGTGCTAAACAAGTATCACTTTATGTCCCACAGTCCAGTCCAATCTTTGTCTGAAGAGTTGGCCTCGGAAATTGTTTTAGTTCTGGGCTGATAGAAAATCCGGGGGCCATGCTTTCTGGGGTTCCTCCAGTCTCAGTCAGACCATTAAGTCTGGTCTTTTTACTAGAATTTGAGTTCTGCACCCCACCTTGCTCCATCAGGAATTCTCTGTTGTGTTCCCTGTCAGGGCAGTCGTTGGTGGTAGCAGGGCACCATCCAGTTCTTCTGGAATCAGGCTGATGAAGTCTATGGTTTATGTGGCCCTTTCTGTCTCTTGAGCTACTACTTCCCTTGTCTTTGGTGTTCTTCATTCTCCTTTACTCCAGGTGGTTGGGATCAGTTGATGCATCTTTGATGGACTCTTGCAAGCTTTTAACACCCTAGATGCCACTCACCAAAGTACGATGCAGAACATTTTCTTAACAAGCTTTGTTATGCCAATTAACCTAGATATCCCCTAAAAGTGTGGTTCCCAGACCCCCACTTCTGCTACTCTGCCCGTCGAAGTGTTTGACTGTATTCAGGAAACTTCTTAGCTTTGGTTTAGTCCAGTTGTGCTGACTTCCCCTGTAGTGGGTGCTGTCCTTCCCTTCATCTAAGATGATTCTTATCTACTATCTTGTTAGTGAATAACACTCACCCTCCCTCCCCACCCTTGTAACGATCAAAGAATGTTTTCTTCTGGGTTTAAACCTTTTCTTGAGTTCTTATAATAGTGGTCTTATACAGTATTTGTCCTTCTGTGACAGACTAAATTCACTCAGTGTAATGCCCTCCAGATTCCTCCATGTTATAAGATGTTTCACGGCTTCATTGTTCTTTATCGTTGCGTAGTATTCCATTGTGTGGATATACCATAATTTGTTTATCCATTTGTCCATTGATGGGCACCTAGTTTCTTTCCATCTTTTTGCTATTCTGAACAGTGCTGCAATGAACATGGGTGCGCATATATCTATTCATGTGATGGCTCTTATTTCTCTAGAATATATTCCAAGGAGCAGGATTGCTGGATCATATGGTACTTCTATTTCTAGCTTTTTCAGGAAGCGCCAAATCGATTTCCAAAGTGGTTGTACTATTCTACATTCCCACCAACAGTGTATAAGTGTTCCAGTCTCTTCACAACCTCTCCGGCATTTATTATTTTGTGTTTTTTGGATTAATGTTAGCGTCATTGGGGTGAGATGATATCTCATTGTCGTTTTGATCTGCATTTCTCTAATGGCAAATGACTGTGAGCATTTCTTCATGTGTCTGTTAGCTGCCTGAATATCTTCTTTGGCGAAGTGCCTCTTCTTATCCTTTGCCCATTTTTTAATTGGTTATTTGTCTTTTTTTGTTGAGGTTTTGCAGTATCTTGTAGATTTTAGAGATTAGATGCTGATCAGATTAACAATAGCCAAAATTTTTTTCCCAGTCTGTAGGTTGTCTTTTGACTCTTTTGGTGAAGT
>NW_004443971.1:7946520-7977519 GCF_000243295.1 Trichechus manatus latirostris
ACTTTTATGGTTTTATGGACAGAAAAGATGTTTTGTAATATTTTCATGCTTTGGATTTTGTTAAGGCTTGTTTTATGTCCTAATATGTGGTCTTTTCTGGAGAATGTTCCATGTGGGTTGGAAAAGAAAGTGTACTTAGCTGCTATTGGGTGGAGTGTTTGGTATATTTCCATGAGATCATATTGGTTGATTGTGGCATTTAGATCTTCCATGTCTTTGTTAAGCTTGTTTCTGGATGTTCTGTCCTTCACCGACAGTGGCGTGTTGAAGTTTCCTACAATGCTCCTTCAATGCTCTTAGAGTTTATGTATTTTGGAGCCCTGTCATTGGGTGCATAAATATTTATTATAGTTATGTCCTCCTCGTGTACTGGCCCTTTAATCAATATATAGTGTCCTTCCTTATCCTTTGTGGTGGATTTTACTTTAAAGTCTATTTTGTCAGAGATTAATATTGCCACTCCTGCTCTTTTTTGAGTGTTATCTGCTTGATATTTTTTTTTTCCATCCTTTTAGTTTGTTTGTGTCTTTAAGTCTAAGGTGTCTCTCTTGTAGGCAGCATATAGACAGATCGTGTTTTTTTAAATCCATTCTACCACTCCCTATCTCTTTATTGGTGCATTTAGCCCATTTATATTCAGCGTAATTATTGATAGGTATGAGTTTAGTACTGTCAGTTTGATGTCTTTTTTGTGTGTGTTATTCACAGTTTCTTTGTTCCCCTTAATTTTCTGTGCTGAGTTGTTTTTCTTTATGTATTTTCTTTTCATCTTTTTCATTGTTGTTGATTTTGTATTTGCTGAATCTTTATATTTTTGTTGTTTTTTATTTTGACTTGTAGGATTGTTAGTTTCCTTTGTGGTTACCTTAATATTTACCCCTATTTTTCTAAGTTTATACCAGTCTTTTGTTTCTTTATGGTGCCTTGACTTACTCTCCATATGAAAAATCTATGTCTACATTTTTTAAGTCCCGCTTTTTTGTTTTAATGTTGTCATCTTTCACATATTGACATCTGTTTCCCTTTTTTCAGTGTTTTATCTTTGATTTGTTTTTGTGACTTCCCTATCTGGGTTACTATCTGGTTGATCTGTCCTGTGTTCTAGTCTTGGTTTGTTATCTGATATTATTGATTTTCTAACTGGCGGACTCCCTTTAGTATTTCTTCTAATTTTGGTTTGGTTTTTGCAAATTCCCTAAACTTTTGTTTATCTGGAAATGCCCTAATTTCACCATCATATTTGAGAGACGCTGGCAGTTTTTTTTTTTTGTTTGTTTTTGTTTTTCCTTTGAGGCTTTATATATGTCATCCCATTGCCTTCTTGCCTGCATGGTTTCTGCTGAGTAGTCCGAGCTTATTCTTATTGACTCTCCGTTGTAGATGACTTTTCGTTTCTCCCTAACCACCCTTAAAATTCTCTCTTTATCTTTGGTTTTGGTAAGTTTGATTATAATATGTCTTGGCGACTTTCTTTTGGGATCTACCTTACGTGGGGTTCGATGAGCATCTTGGATAGACATCTTGTCATCTTTCTCGATATCAGGGAAGTTTTCTGCCAACAAATCTTCAACAATTCTCTCTGTATTTTCTGTTATCCCTCTCCTCCCCCCCGCCCCGTTCTGGTACTCCAATCCCTTGTAGGTTATTCCCCTTGATAGAATCTCACATAATTCTTAGTGTTTTCTTCATTTTTTAAAATCCTTTTATCTGATTTTTCCTCAAATAAATTGGTGCCAAGTGCTTTACCTTCAACCTCACTAATTCTGACTTCCAATGCCTCAATTCTGCTCCTATGACTTTCTATTGAGTTATCTGACATTTTATTGTTAATCTTCTGGATTTCTGATTGCTGTCTCTCTACGGATTCTTGCAGCCTGTTAAATTGTCATTATGCTCTTCTCTAATCTTTTTAATTTCCTATATTTTGTGTTCTGCATTTTGGTTAATTTCCTTCCTAATCTCTTGAAGAGTTCTGTATACTAATCTTTTGTATTCTGCCTCCAGTAATTCCAAGAAATTTTCCTCCTCTGGAAAATCTCTAGATTCTTTATTTTGGGAGCTTGCTGAAGCCATCATGGACTGCCTCTTTATGTGATTTGATATTGACTGTTGTCTCTGAGCCATCAATAAGTTATTATATTTATTTATTTTATGTTTGCTTACTGTGTCCTAGCTTCTTGTTTTGTTTTGTTTTGATATGGCCAAATAGGCTGCTAGTGTGAGCTAACCCAGTCACCAGCACCCTTGAAGGTCCAATGTCCTGCCCCCAGTTGGCCAGATCTGCCACTAAGTATGTGAGCCTAGGAGTCCATCTACTCCTCCTGTATGGATTTAGCTCAGGTGTCCAGGTTGTCGGCCACCAAGTGTGTGGTGCAGGCTCTCACATACAGTTCTAGACAGGCACGGGTGATTGGTGTAAGCAAAGGCATCCAGCTGCAACAGGGGGACACAGGCTGAGCAACACAGGTGGCTGACAGTCACCCTGAGTGTGCAGGAAGAAAGCGTGTCCCTGTTCCCTAGAGCACGTAGATGGGTGGGCTTTACAGCCAGACTATGAGCACCCAGTGCCGTTGGTTGTAAGGACTGAGGGCACCTCTTATTCTTGGGCCCCTGTAGCAGGTGGCTAGGTGGCGTGGGTGGAGCCACCAGTCCTCAGGCCCCTGATATGGGTAGGTGAAGACCCTGCTTAATGGGCAGAGCAGGGTCAAATATCACGAACCTACCGCTTCACAGCTGAAACAGCTGAAGTTAGACTTCAGGTATACACCCTGTTGTACTGCGGTAATGGGGGCCTATGCTGTTGAAATGGGCCCACACAAGTCTACACAGGGGAAAAGGCACTCAAAGTCCGTGGATCCCTTAATGTCTGAGCCTAGGCAAAGGTGCTGTGTCTAGCCTGGGTTCCTGGCTTAGGGGAGCTGGCAGATTATTTTTTCCCATTTGTTTGTTCACTCTCCAAGACTGGGAGAATGGCTCAGGGTATGTGACTGGTCCTACTTCCGGCCCCGGGGACTCAGCAATTGCTGAAGCCAGTCTGGGACCCAGTGCAGAGTAGGGAGTATGGAGATAAATGGGAGAGAGATTTTTTCCCTAAGAGGGGTGTTTTTGATCCACGTGGTGGGCCAGTTACAAGTACTTATCTTTCGCCGATCAAGGACTGCTTCTCACTGGTTCTGGATGGCTGAGTAGACTCTCTGCCACTGGGTCTCTCCCAGTTTGGAAAATGCCTCCCGAGCGCCGCTGTTTGCCTGCCTCACTGCTCACCCACAGCTGATCCGGGCTGAAAGGCTCACGCTCTCACTAAGTCAGGGCTGGCAACTCCTCACTGCTTCCAAACCATGTCTTTCTCCCCCTGCCACTCAGTCCAGTTTCTCAACTTTGCCTTTGATGTTCAGGGCTCCTAGATTGTCATATATAATCCATTCACTTGTCTTTTTGGGTCTTTGTTGTAAGAGGGAACACTGGAAGCTTCTGACTACTCTGCCATCTCAGCCTGGCCTCCCTCTGGTTTTTTTCTTTTTTTTTTTTAACTGTGAGAAAATAAATATCTGTTTGCTAAAGTCACCTACTTGTGGTGTTTCTGAAAAAGCCTCACTAAGAAACTAAGACACACAGAAAGAGAAAGGAGCATGATTCAAATTAGTCCTGTTAAGATTATCCCTTTTAGTTTATTTTCTACTCTGTATTTCCTCTTTTCTCCTTCACTGTAACTGGCCTAAAATGAGTCTCCTTGTTTTTATGCAGAGAGAGGTCTCCTTGTTGGCACTCAGATTAACTGCTCAGATAAACCCTATATGCTTTGTGCTTTGGTTATTTTGACAGTTTGAATCATCTTCTGTCAATGTATAAGTCACTGTTATTTTGGGTTTGCTGATACCTTCAACTAAACCCAACTCTAATCTGAAATACCAAAAAATACAAAAAAATAAGAGTCAACCAGAGTTTGAGTGAAATTACCCAGGAATTTAAATTTGGAAAAGAATGTTTAATAAACTTTACTAAATTGTGCCCTAGGACTCTTCCTCATCCCACCCATAAATTCTAAAAAGGCAACAAACAAGGACAGAACCTAGAAAGTGAAAACCGACTATAAACAATGAGGTTAGCTGATCACTAATGGACACCCTGGTGGATAAACAAGCTCCTCTTCAAGTAGGTTGGATGCTGGGTGAATAGCATTAAAATTTTTGAGGCAAGGCTCCTATTAGGCCTGGAATGCTGCTTCCAAAGAGCGTCTATGCTTCTGAAATTATTTCACTTAATTGCAAGGAGAAACTCACCTATAGAATCTGCCCCGGTTTTCAGAAGTTAGGTACTGCATGCAATCAAAAATGGTATTTAAAATGCCTATGGGAATTCAGTAGAACTACTGTCATGTGGGGTCTCTATAAAGTAAAATCGAATTCATTAGCACCCAACAGCAAGGCAGCTGACATTGGCTTGATGAGAATAAAAGAAAGATTTTAAAGTACCTTGAAATTTTTAAGAAAAAGAAAGTATTACTCTCCATTCATACAGTGAGCTATCTCCTTAAAATTTATTCAAATTCTTAAATATTCTAGTGTCCAGTAAAAAAGCAAACATTTCAGTATCTCATACATTCTCCTCCTCTGCTTAAAATAGTATCAAATGGATGTCGCTTGATTATTTTTTCTCTTACACGTCAAAAGATGGAAATTGATTTTTTCTTTGCATGTCAAGGAGAGAAATGGAGAAGGATGGTGAGGTTATCATGTACCTTCTGGGTCCTACCCTGGGGTTCAGGGATGGGTTTCAGGAGTCATGACCCCCCTAAAGCTGTATATGCGCCTTTTTCTTGGGAGAGGGTCCTTAGCTTTTGTCAAATTCTTAAATGAGCTTAAGACAATGAATGTAGGTTGGATGGTGCAAAAGAATACTCCTCGAAACAATTAAATCATGTGAAGTACCAGTGGAGTCGTCACAAATGAGGGCAAGCTAGTGAGCCTGAAGGCTGCATCTCCTTACAGAGTCCTGAGTGATGACATCAGGAAGTTTAAGACATGATGTAATAATTAAGGCTACAGAAGAAAAGCAAATAATGACTATCACCTAACACTGGAGTACTCTCTGAATAGTCATTTTCTAATCCTGATACAGGCATACCTTGTTTTATTGAGCTTCACTTTATTGCGCTTCCCAGATATTATATTTTTTACAAATTGAGGTTTGTAACAACCCTGCGTTGAGCAAGTCTATTGGCGCCATTTTTCCAACAGCATGTGTTCACTTTGTGTCTCTGTGTTACATTTCGGTAATTCTCACAGTATTTCAAACTTTTTCATTATTATTATATCTGTTATAGTGATCGTGATCAGTGATCTTTGATGTTACTATTCCAATTGTTTTGGGGTGCCACGGCAAACTTAATAAATGTTGTGTGTGTTCTGACTGCTCCACTGACCAGCTGTTTCCCTGTCTCCCTCTCCTTGGGCCTCCCTATTTCCTGAGACATGACAATATTGAAATTAAGCCAATTAATAACTCTACAATGGCCTGTAAGTGTTCAAGTGAAAGGAAGAGTCCCACGTCTCTCACTTTAAATCAAAAGCTAGAAATGATTAAGCTTAGTAAGGCATGTCGAAAGCCAAGACAGGCCAAAAGCTAGGCCTCTTGTGCCAAACAGCCAAGCTGTGAATGCGAAGGAAAAGTTCTTGAAGCAAATTAAAAGTGCTACTCCAGTGAACACATGGATGATCAGAAAGCAAAACAGCCTTATTGCTGATACGGAGAAAGTTTCAGGGGTCTGGATAGAAGATTAAACCAGTCAGAACATTTCCTTAAGCCAAAACCTAATCCAGAGCAAGGCCCTAACTCTTCAATTCTGTGGAGGCTGAGAGAGGTAAGAAAGCTACAGAAGAAACGTTTGAAGCTAGCAGAGGTTGGTTCTGAGGTTTAAGGAATGAAACTGTCTCCATAACATAAAAGTGCGAGATGAAGCAGCAAGTGCTCATGTAGAAGCTGCAGCAAGTTATCCAGGGGCTGTAGCTAAAATATTTGATGAAGGTAGCTACACTAAACAACAGATTTTTTCAATGTATATGAAGCATTCTTATATCAGAAGAAGATGCCATCTAGGACTTTCATAGCTAGAGAGGAAAAGCCAATGCCTGGCTTCAAAGCTTCAAATGACAGGCTGACTCTCATTATGGGCTAATGCAGCTGGTAACTTTCAGTTGAAGCCAATTCTCATTGAGCATTCTGAAAATCCCAGGGCCCTTAAGAATTATGCTAAACCTACTCTGCCTGTGCTCTATGAATAGAACAGCAAACCCTGAGTGACAACTACCTATTTACAACATGGTTTACAGCCCACTGTTGAGACCTACTTCTCAGAAAAAAGATTCCTTTTAAAATATTACTGCTCCTTGACAATGCACTTGGCAAGGGGATTAATGTTGTTTTCATGCCTGCTAACACAACATCCATTCTGCAACCCCTGGATCAAGGAGTAATTTTGACTTTCAAGTCTTATTATTTAAGAAATACATTGTGTAAGGCTACAGCAGCCAAAGACAGTGATTCCTCTGATGGATCTGGGCAAAGTAAATTGAAAACCTTCTGGAAAGGATTCACCATTCTACATACCATTAAGAACATTCATGATTCATAGGAGGCGGTCAAAATATCAACATTAACAGGAGCTTGGAAGAAATCGACTGCAACCCTCACGGGTGACTGAGGGGTTCAAGACTTCAGCGGAGGAAGTAACTGCAGATGTGGTGGAAATCACAAGAGAACTAGAATTAGTATAGCCTGAAGATGTGATTTACTGCAATCTCATGATGAAACTTTAACGAATGAAGTGTTGCATCTTATGGATGAGTAAATAAAGTGGTTTCTTGAGATGGAATCTACTCCTGGTGAAGATGCTGTGAACATTGTTGAAATGACAAGATTTAGAATATTACTAAACTTAGTTGATAAAGTTTGAGAGGATTGATTCTAATTATGAAAGAAATTCTAACGTGGGTAAAATGCTATCAAATAGCATTGCGTGCTACAGAGAAATTTTTCATGAAAGGAAGAGTCAATCGATGCAGCAAACTTCATTGTTGTCTTAAATTGCCATAGCCACCCATAATCTTCAGCAACCATCACCCTGATCAGTCAGCAGCCATCAACATGGAGGCAAGACCCCCTCCACCAGCAAAAAGATTACAACTTGCTGAAGGCTCAGAAGACGGTTAGCATTTTTTAGCAATAAAGTTTTTTTTTAATTAAGATATACACATTGTTTTTTTAGACATAATGCTACTGAACACTTAATAGACTACAGTATAGTGTAAACATAAACTTTTATATGCACTGGGAAACCCCAAAATTTGTGACTTCCTTTTATTTCTATATTCACTTCATCACGGTGGTCTGGAACTGAACCCACAGTATCTCCATGGTATGCCTGTATTTTGTTAGGTGACCAGCTGCATTTAAATATAGTGAGATGTGTGTCTGTTTGGTCCTCACTGTTACAAATCTTACCATTTACTTTGTCCTGAAATATTGGCGTTGACAAACTCCTAGTGTTGAAATGTGTCTCTTAGCATACTCAATAGGGTCTTAATTTATCTGTCAAACAGTGCAAATGATTCCAGACACCCCCAGCCTTCTACAGATGAGGTTTGTTGGCTGAATCAGACACTTGCAAAAGCACCTTGAGATCTTTATACCCTTGACACCCTCATTACTGTTACTCCTCTAGATACACTGCTAAAGCTCAGTAAGTTTATCACTATTTATCCCACTCTCCTACTTAATGTCAAACTTGGGAAATCCATAAATCATCTTCATTCTATCAGAGCTCTTGAACTTACTGAATTTACAAAAGCTGTACTGTCATTAGGAACATTTCATTTTGTCCCTATTGCTACTGGCCCTAGATAGTGTTGCAAATTCCTTTGTCAAACACATTTAAATAACTATTATCTTATCATGGTTTTGGTCAATGTCATACATGAGAGGGAAAGCATCCCTTGTAGGGAGGGATGGGTTACAGACCTGCTATTAACCTTTTCCTTTCTAATAATCAACTCTAGAAAGAGGGCAGAGATTTTGTTTTATTCATTGCCTGACAATAAACAGGTGGTCAGCATGTATTTCTTAAATGAATAAAACTAGGATGTGGCTAATGTTTGGCATTAATGATCCCACTGATAACACTCTGAAATGCTAGTAGTACTTGGTAAGGACAGGAGTCACCAATTAAAAACCAGTCATGGGAAATATACATATAATCTAATAATTTGAGAATCATCTTAAACTAGTTTCAAATGCATTTTGGACAATGTTATGAATATTTTGTGTATGTATAATGTAACAGATGTTACTTTCTTTTGTGTGTGATTTAAAAAATTAATTACATTTTTTAATTGAAAATAACATTTATTACATTTTCTTATTACAAAAGCAATACATATTACTCATATTTTCGAGCACGGTTTTATTATATCCAGGAGATAGACTTTTCTCTGGAGAAATGCATCTCTTGATTTACACTTATAATAAAAATCAATGAGAAAAAAAGTATTCAAAAGAAGTCCACTGTGCCATAACATAGTTATTATCCTTCTAAAAAAGACAGATACCTATATTACGGAAATTTAAAGTAATACTATGGATATTAGACTTAAAACATCAATCTACCTAATTTCTACCAAACAATGACAACAAATTACATAACATTCTAATTAAATACATGCAAACATTAATATGGAAACTTAAAAATGCCTTTTATGGATGGAATAAATAACTAAATAAAAACATCTGATAATCAAGACAGTATATTTTGGTGCAGAAACCCGCACCACAAGAACAAAATCATTACAGTACAGCATGCTACAAGCAGCCAGATGAAAATCATCTGCTATAGAGCAGAGGCAGGAGCCTGTCTGAAGGTAGCTTTGTGTGTATAAAATAAGCTCCTAGCTGCTGGATGCTGAACCGCCTGCAGCCCAGCTCATCACATCCTGGGTAACAGAGCCCTGGATCGTCCACCGTGTAAAAGAACCATTTGAGAAAAGCTGCTTTTCATTACTTTTCTTGCTACTCACCCTCCTGCCCAGCAACTGGGCCTGTAAGAGGCGAAAAAAAAGATTTTGCTTTGGGGCTCCCACGTCCTCCTTCAGGAGTGAGTAGTGACACATTACAATCACATTTACACAGATGTATTGGTACATTTGACAATCACTGATCTAGGGAATTGTTA
The DNA here is from genome assembly GCF_000243295.1 of Trichechus manatus latirostris. NCBI lineage: Eukaryota > Metazoa > Chordata > Mammalia > Sirenia > Trichechidae > Trichechus > Trichechus manatus. The sequence continues at coordinate 7,955,744 of NW_004443971.1, forward strand.
TCTGGTTTTCCTTAAAGGGAAACCAAATGACTAATGCACTGAGGGCTAAGCTCTCCCCTATTCCCCGGTTTTACCCCAGAGGCTAGCTGACCACAACAGCGACAACTAGCTGGGAGGTAGGCATCAGACTGGCTGTTTTTGAATCCACAGCCACAGCCTTCTTAGAGATAGCATCAGTGACAGACCCTGCGGAAGGGCATGTCACCACTCACGTGTTCTGAAGCCAAAAGAAATCCCTGGTGAAGCTGAATCCCAAGGAACCTTCTTTACTTTTTCATGTGATATAAATGACACTCTACTTTTCTCTCCAGCCCTCATTCCCAACCACCTGGGAGAATCACATTAACCCTCTTCAGCTATGAGGCACACAACATCAGGTAGAAAATACAGTAGCTACCAAAGAGAACTTAGAAGATGGGTACCCATTTTGAGGAGTTTTGCAGTCACATCCGGCCTTCGAGGGGCCTGGAAGAGAAAAACTTCTCTAAATGGAAAGGCTGCTATTCCGACAGCTCTTCCATCACTGCAGAAGAGAAGTGTTAGGGAGGAGAATGTCTCAGATACCCTCCATTCATCTAGTGAAATCTGTCTCGTTTCCAATGTGGCAAAAGGTGACTGCTAACGTATGTACGTTGGACTCTAGCCTGTTTGCCTGGAATGGGTGCAGAGTAGAGACCAGCTCTTACTCCACAGAAAAGCTTTCTGGAGTTCAGCCCTCTCACTTGGAAACAACTGAATGTGAAGAGATGCATTTGCACTTTCGGCAAACAGCCACCAGGGAACACAGGCTATCACAGGGAGGATGAAAAATGCCTAAGGAGAGTAAGATTGGCCACCTTGGGCCAAACCCAACAAAGAGATAATAAAAACTAACTGGTTCAAGCTATTAAAGGTTTCGAGGTACAGGGAAGTTAAGTCTTTCAGTGTAACTGATATTCCCATTAGACACTGGGGGAAGAAATGTGGTGACGTTTTCCAGGCCTTGTTCTTGTGGCCCCAAACGTCCAATCCCCCATTAACTTCCTGTTCTAGCCCCTGTGGAGCTGGTGTCCCAAGCTTTTCAGTAGATCCCAGTTCCCCGGAGAGGTCCTGCCTCAGCCTCCATATCATCAGCAGTGCAGTGTGAGGGGTGCCGAGGCGGAGTGCCTCTGCATGGCCAGCTTAGCCTCTGCCTAGGAGCCAGAGAGGAAGAGAAACAAAGCCATTAGACCACCACCAGGTGATGAATAAAGACGAGTAGAGCAGAGCTCCTCCTTCACCCTCCCACCGCTCCCCCAACCCTACCTCCTCATACACTCATGGACACACTCCTGTGCTTGCACATGTACCTTTACTCTGGCAGTCAGACCAAACATAATGGCATAGCCATGGGCTCCTTTCCCAGAGAAGCCAACCTCGTGGTCATGCTGGACTAGGTGCTCCTTTCAGACCTGGACCACAAGCTACATACCCAGCATATGACACAGAAGCTGAAGGGATCCCTGTGGTAAGAGGAGAACACGTAGGGTACCTCAGCCAGAAGACCACGCCAAGGTGAGACTGCAGTCAGCAGCTACCTGGCTTCTGAGGAGGGTCCCTACCATTAGCTATCCCAGTCCTTTCTGAAATCAGTCATCAGAGCAGAAATCAACTTCTTCCCAGAAGCTGTGATTTAATGTTTTACTGTGTGGAAAATTCCTCCCCTCAGCGCAATGTTTCTCAAATGTTAAACGTGTACATGAATCACCTAGTGATCCTGTTAGAAATGAAGGTTCTGACTCAGCAGGTCTGGGACAGGGCCTGAGAGTCTGCATTTCTTACAGCTCCTGGTCCTTTTTACCTTAGCATAATGAGGAATACGGCATGAGAATGACAAAACTATTCCGCCTGTACTCCCTGTCCCAGAGGAAGTTAAAGGCCATTTTAACCATTGGCTGTCATCAAGTCACAAATCGGCAACCATCCGTTAAAAGGAACAGCCCACTGAATTCTAAATTATCTCCAAAGTTTTTCTTTACAGTAGATAATATGATTACATGGGAGTCATAGCACAGTATAGTTAAATAAAGTGTTCTTCTTCATTCTTGTATAAGCACCAACAGGTACACATAACAACCCCTACTGGGGTTCATGTGCCTTCTATAACGTTCTTCCCATCTTTCTCCAGAAGGTGGTGGAAGAGAGCCATGGCTACACCAAGGATCCCAATCACACTGGGAACTTGCTTTCGCTTGTCTGTGGCTCGACCACTGCGCAGCATGAGGCAAAGTTTCAGGGTGCGGGAGTGTTTGGGGGGCAACACAACCCAAAATACAAAACAAAAACCCAGAAGCCTTCTGATAGGTTCAAGTTACTCAGCAATTTTATTTACCCATTCTACACACAGAGAGAGAAAAACACATTTCAAGTACAGTTATATACACCTTACGTGGATCTGGGTGGCATGTCATGATATCAATGCCACTGGATTAAATCAGAATGCTGTCAAAGACTTACATTCCTTCTTTGGACAGAGCCGTGCCTAGGAAATTTACAGCAGACCTCTATTTCTTGGCTTCCCAACCCAGTCCATTCCCACTCAACCTACTGGCACTCAGTCCTACTTCCTCACCCCTCCAAAGGGTACAGCTTGTGAGCAATCTTGCTTTTGCCATAGTAAAACCATCACCATATCAGAATGAGTTGATCTTGTTACTTCAACACAATAGAAAATGTACACAAGCAATTCCGATACAAAAACACTGAGTAGGTAAATACTGGTCACAGACCTCCAATAAAAAGGCTATTGGGAAGAATGCTTTTACCAACTCTTAAAATCAATTTTTGAATACAAAATTTCCTTTGCATTTTATTTTATTAGATCAGGAGTAAAAGCCAAATGCATGGCAGACTAAAAATAGCAATATTATCCAATGGGATGCTCCATTCCATAACAGGGAAAGCCGAAGGACATAAAAGGTTTCAGAAATGAAGGGTGAAAGTGAAGTCCTGCCTAGAAGCGGGGGACTGGATGAGATGGCTTCAAATAGGGGTAACAATTTCAGACTTTGAACAGGCATCCCCTCAGCTGAGTTCACAAAATACCGCACAAGTAAAGTACAGCCTTCATCTCTTACAAAGATGAGAATTTGGCCCACTACTCTAAAAGAAATGTCTATTAAAAATCATAGTGCTTTTTACTGAAACAAATGTCTACTAAAAATCCATAGTGTTTGCTTCCCTCTAAAGCAAACATGTGGAGTGTTTGGTTCCTTTCTTTGTAGGACATGGGCTATAGACAGAGAATTACAACAATATGCATACACTACCAACCCGTACAATCAGAAAACAGGCAGACTGTCAGCAAACAGGCACTACAAGAGTCAGTCAGCACACAGATCCTTCTAGACTGTCAGTCAGTCAACACAGAAATCTTACTAGAGTCTGTCAGTCAGTCAGCACACAGACTTTACTAGACTATCAGTCCATCAGCATACAGACACTATTAGAGCATCAGTCAGTTAGCTAACTGACTATTAAGCATACAGATACTACTTGAGACAGTCTTTTGGACACTATGAGTCTAAATTAAATCCCTGGACACACTTCTGGTATCTGTGTCATCCCTAGGGGAAGTTGGGAGATCTATCCCACCAATGTTGCAACCTGGCTTAATTGTTATATATTTAAAAAAAAAATAAAAATTTTTTTTTTCAAACACAAGTCAAAACGCATACTGGACAATCCGGGCAGAGTTACCAAATTTCTTCACAATAAACACAGCATGGCTTCTGGGCTTGGCAGAAGACGATGGAATAAGACTATATAACCCCAAAACAGTTCTCAATTATGAGACACGTTTTTCCTTATTGTTTCGTTACCCCAAGCACCAATGACTTTCTCTAGAATTCAAATCTCCTGCTCACAGAAAAACCAGAAGACATATTCCTAAACAGCTATATCATACGGTTCTTCGAAATGCCAGGGCACTGAAGATCAAATGTGGGTTGCAAAGAGAGATACCCAGAACTCTACGTGAAAAATTCAGCCATTCGGACTAAGAGTACAACTATATTGTATCCCTAACTTTTTACAAAACAAATCCAAAGACAATGATACAGGGCAGACCCCTAGCACAACGTATGTTTTTAAAAGTTTTCCACATGCTGCTTTCCAGCTTAATGTAAAACCATCCCTCTACCAAAACAAAACACAATACAGTTAATAGGTAAGAGCTAAATTCCAATCAGGGGGTTAGGAGATAGGAAAGGAAATGAGCTCTCTAACTCCCTCTTTAGAATTCCTCATTCAGCTTTGAAGCAAGGAAAAGGAAAGAGAATAGTGATTTTCCTTCCCCATTTTATACTAGTGGATTAAACAACATCCTCACCTATTTCTCCTATGATAAAACTTAAAGCCTCACCAAAGGGTTCTCTGCAGTCCACCCTTCCTTTGTAGGACTGTGATATAGACACAATCATAGTCATGTGAGTATGCTACCAATCGGTTCAAGGAAGACAAACAGGAGAGGACAGGAAAGAAAAGATGGGAAAGAAGACTTCTCTAGGATTTGGTGAATGGGAATTCCAGAATACTTAACTGTGCTCATGAGGAACCTATACATAGATCAAGAGGTAGTCGTTCAAACAGAACAAGGGGATACCTCGCGGTTTAAAGTCAGGAAAGGTGTGCATAAGGGTTGTATCCTTTCACCGTACTTATTCAATCTGTATGCTGAGTAAATAATCTGAAAAGCTGAACTATATGAAGAAGAACAGGGCATCAGGATTGGAGGAAGACTCATTAACAACCTGTGTTATGCAGATGACACAATCTTGCCTCCTGAAAATGAAGAGGACTTGAAGCACATACTGATGAAGATCCTTCAGTATGGATTATACCTCAACTTAAAAATTCTCACAACTGGACCAATAAGCAACATCACGATAGACAGAGAAAAGACTGAAGTTGTTAACAATTTCATTTTACCAGGATCCACAATTAACACCCATGGAAGCAGCAGTCAAGAAATCAAATGATGCTTTGCATGGGGCAAATCTGCTGCAAAAGACTTCTTTAAAGTGTTAAAAAGCAAAGATGTCACCTTGAAGACTAAGGTGTGCCTGACCCAAGCCAGGGTGTTTTCAATCGCCTCATAGGCATGTGAAAGCTGAACAATGAATAAGGAAGACCGAAGAACTGACACCTTTGAATTACGGTGTTGGTGAAGAATATTGAATATACCATGGACTGCCAAAAGAATGAACAAATCTGTCTTGGAAGAAGTACAGCCAGAATGCTCCTTAGAAGTGAGGATGGTGAGACTACATCTCACATACTTTGGACATGTTATCAGCAAGAATCAGTCCCTGAAGGACATCATGATTGGTAAACTAGAAGGTCATCGAAAAAGAGGAAGACCCTCAATGAGATGGATTGGCACATTGGCTGCAACAATGGGCTCAAGCATAACGATTTTGAGGATGGTGCAGGACCGGGCAATGTTTCACTCTGTTGTACCTAGGGTTGCTATAAGCTGGAACTGACTCCACAGCACCTAACAACAACAACTAGGATCTGGAGTAAAAACTCTACTCAATTCTATAATCTCCTTGCTTCTTTCTGCTGAAACTTCTCTGAAGGGATCTTACTCTAAAAACTGAAGGATGCTGAAACTCTTGCTGTTGTCAAGTTCCAATTTCTCGAGGCCAGTGGTGCAACGGTTAAGCACTCGGCTGCTAACTGAAAGGCTGGTGGTTCAAATCCACCCAGCAGCTCTACAGGAGAACAACCTGGCGATCTGTAAAGATAACAGCTGAGAAAACCCTATGGGGCAGTTCTACTTTGTCACATGGGGTTGCTGTGGGTCAGAATCAACTCACCGGCATCCAACACCAACATCCATAGCATCTGAGAATAATAAAACGACCTCAGGTGCCCTTTTGGGGGATGCAAACTAGTACAGGGGAAGCATGGAGAAGTAATCATCAGGCTGAAAGCCAACATCAACATCCCAATGAGCGGCCTTCAATGCCAGGGTTTATAACAAGGTAACACAATGCTACTGTTTGAAAATTCTCCTCACTAAGAGTAGGCACAGCCCAAATCCGGAGTCTTTGGATCAAAGTACTCCCTCTTCTCTTTAACTCTCAAATCCTCTCATCTCACAGCAGGAGACAGGACTATACCTACCTCCTGGGCTAAAGATGTCACCAGCCGAGCAAAGCTAGTCAAGGTAACCTTAAATGAAAAGTGCCACATATATCTCCTATCCCACACATCTCATTCTGGCATAGGATCCCATCTGTCCCATTGCCATCTCCCAACTCTTGTAGTCTCAGTCACAGGACATGAGAAAAGTCAGAAGAAGCAATCTGTACTCCCGCTCCAACGTCAGCACTTACAGGCTCAACGTGCTGCTCTTCTGCAAATGTTCATTTTTATATAAATTATATGCCCTGTCGCTAAAATATCCTCCCAGAGGAAAAGAAGCTTTTCTTCTACTCCTTTGTATCCTTCCCCATCAGCACCCTCACCCAACTCTAAGCCCCACAAACACAGACACTAAGTACATCATTTATAATGGCTAAACAGAAACACCAGGTTACTTTAAGTCTTGGACACAATTTCAAGTAGAATCTAGGTAAGCAACCTTTGGAAACTGGTTGTGGTGTCCTACTCAGTGTGTAAGAGTAAAGGACTCAAGGTCAGAAGCCAGCTGCCCGAGAAGAAGACCTTTCTCATCCTACAGGTGTCACCCCAGTACCTCTCCCCAGGCTGCTTAAAACCCCCAGCTATTATCCAAGAACGTTTATTTAATTTAGTGATTTATTCCACGTCACATTGCAACATAAGGGTTAAAGATGAAACGAGAACCTAGCATATCCCTCTAAAACACAGCAGTCTGCCTTCTAAGGAGTTATTTCATTTAATATTGGGCTTTGTCCAAACATCTAATTCCAGACAGCTGTCCTTTCAGAACCTCAAAGAATTCAGAATTCCTAGGTTGACGCCTTGTCCGACAACTACAATCCCAGTACTGCTGCACACACCTTCATCAAGTGGAGTTCTTAACCTCGGGTATGAGTCGGAATCATCAGGGAAGCTACTTACACACATGTCCAGACCACACTATTCGAGATTCTGAGTTAGTGCTACGCCTGTTTCCAAACTTCTAAAGCAGATTCTAACAAATACTCCCAGATGAGAACCGCTACAGAAGGTCCTCTATTACCAAACAAAAAACAAAACAAAACCAAGTGACATTTAGAAAAACAGTTCACTTGCTCTTTCCGCTTACCTCTAAAAAATAAATTCTTAACTTCAGTGTAGGGGAATCACCCACCTCTTTTAAAAAATCCCACGAGAAATCTAGAATTGCTCCCCAGAAAAATCACACGTATTCATATATTTTGCATACGAAGTAGTGGGGGAGGGTTTGAGCCAGCGCAGACCACCCAGGGGTTAAGGATCCCTGCTCTGTGTATTTCCTGTTTAACCCCACAAAGAAAATAAAATGATTGAAGTGAATACATAAGAGCTAAGAGGGGGAAATAAATACAAACAGTCAAAAGCTAGATCCCAAAGGGTCCCAAGGATTCTTCCGGACTTCAAGATGGGGTAGTTTTTCCTAATGAACAAAGGAATACCCCCATGAGAGAGACTGCTCATGCAAATTTTTTCTTTTTTTACTTTACTTAAGAAGGAGAGTATGCTGAAAATTACTAGGAAATAATAAACAGCTTTAATGAACTCTTCTCTGCCTTTTGCCTCAAGTAATTCAAACATCAGCAGTGACTCCTGAATCTAACTCTATCCTTCTAACAGCCCAGAGGTCACTGGCTTTGGCAGGAAAGCTGCTATGGTTTGTAAAGAACCTGGAAGTCACTGGAGAAAAGACTGGATTGCCCTAGAAGAGCCCTGCAAGAGTGAGAGGGACCACCGTACTCGCCTAACCCCACTCCACAGCAACCAAGAGACCTTATATCAGGCTCTTCAAGTTAAAAATACAAACCAAGATACTTCCCACACACTCAGAGCCAGCTTCGCCCAGGAAGAGAAGACTTAGAGGACTGTTTCTCATGAAAGGAGGCAAGAACTCTGACCCTATGTCCACTTGCATGCTCCAGAGCATTCTGTGGATGTTCTGTAGCCTGGGATGACCCCTGCAGGAGAGGAAGAAGGGAATGAAAAGGCTCCCCCAGTGCACTGCAGACAGCACTCTTCGAGCCTCAACTTCTCTTGTTTACCGCCCTTCCTTCCTAGACAGACACCACAATGTCATGCATGACACTGGATAATCCAAAGGGCAGATGAGCAAGGGGGAAGAAAGCAGGCAAGTAAGGACAGAGTAAAACACTCATTCAAAAGACAAACAGAAGTGAAGGAACTCCCACGTCACCAACACAAGGAATCAGTGAGTTTAGACACCAGGGAATGGAAGAAGAACCAGGTGTATGGGGCATGCTTAGCCTCAGCCCCGGCTGTGCCAATCACCCAGGAGTGTGTCCCTTCCCCTCCTCCGCCAGGCCACCCCATCTGAGGACCTGTCCTAAAAGACCCAACTTGCCTCCAGGTGGGGAGATGTTTCAAACTGGAGAATTCTACAGTTGGTCTGAAAACACACGGCCTCATGTTCTGTGCTAAGATTAACGACCGAGTAGGGGTGGGGAGTTGGAAGTTAAATGACTCCTTGGTGATTAGTGAGGAGGGCAGGAGGCCAAGGCTGGAGGGAAACACATGGTTACACCACCGGAATGCTGACTTGGGTCTTCGGCTGGTCGGCCCCTTCTTGCATGTCCAGGGCACGGAGAGGGCTGAGGGGCTTGAGGGGCTGGCTCCCAACACTGTAATTTCTCGGGCGCCTTACTGTATCCGAACTGGACAGAGGCGTAAAGCTGTTCCTTCTCATCCTTATAGGGGTTTGGTTCTTGGGGAAGTTGTTCTGATTGGAAACGGAGGGACACCACACAAATGAAAGCCAAGCCAAAAGCTCACTCATAAAGCTTAAATAATGCTTGTGACCACAACCGCATCCGTCACTCCTGCTCCTCTACAAACAGGGTCCCCCGTAAGACACAGGACATGTCTCCTAGCCCCAGGAAGCTAAAAGGGTTGTAGAGGGAGAAGCTCGTTGAGCATCAGACTCCAAAGCAGAAAACAGACCCAAAGTAAGGAAGGGCTTACTTAAGATCACACAGACCACCAGGGGTACACCTAGAAGCAAACTGAAATCTCTCGACCCCACCTTACAGCCTCCTCAGGACCCAACTTTCTAACAGGAGAGCTTCCGGGGGAGGGAGGGATCTGCATTTCATTTCAGTCAAACACTTTCCGTATTTAACTGGAATTCCAGGAGCCAACTTTCAAAGTTAAGACTCATGAAAGAGGAACTAACTAAAAATAATAATTCCAATATCTCTTCCTCTTGGAAGCAAGCAGACTACATAGGACATTTGTTCTGGATCTGTTTTCCTTTCGTACATAAAAGAACTCCCAGTCTCTTGATGCAAAAGTTCAAAGACTCAAGGTGGCAGGGAACCTGGCGTGTTCACCATGGGAACATACTTACAGTTGGCTTGTCGCGGTGAGTGTTCACAGCCTCCACATGAAGTTTAACTGTTTCCACTTTGCACCCTGAGGAAACAGAGAAAAGAGAAGGGTCCTTATAGAAAAAAGCTCAAAGAAATATTCTTTAGTTTCAGTATGGGAAAACATACCTAAAGGTACACAGTATTCCCAAGTACATACATACATACGTACATACGTCCCTTTAAAAATGGAAGACAACTGACAACAACTTTCCTAGCATACAGAGGTGATAAAGCTAAATTTCTAGCCAAACTTCAGAGAAAATTCAAATATCCTGCCCTTCCTCAATTCCCACCTCCTGCCCAGGTCCTCATAGTTACCATAGGCCACTGGAGTAAGTTTGAAGATGGTATGGAGAGGGCACCTCAAGTATGGTAGCTCATCTGAAAGCAGAAAAGAGCAGGTGAGGAAAGTCTCTCAGTGTCATGGAGTAAGGTCAAGTTAGCGGGACAGAGCATCTAAGGGGCTCAGAATGAGTTTTCTTTACCACCATCTAGAGTTGTACAACTCACCCCCCTCCCTTTCAAACCCCAGACAACTATCAAGAAGGCCACCAAAGAAGCCACCCAAGCTACTGTGTGGTTAAAGAAGGAAATAAGTCAATTTTATTTTAGATCCTTCCATGCAGGAAAAATAGGAGTTAATGCTACAGCCAGGGTCCCATGGAAAGGAAGACTGTGGCCCACCTGAGTACAACAGAGGCCAATCTGCTGGCTTCCCAGCAGCTCAGGTAGATCAGGAGGGGCAGGAAGTATGAGAAGGCAGCAGCACTTCTTACTTCTCCACCCAGAAACAACTGCCCTACGCTGAATTCAAAGAATGCAGGTGCTTCTAAATTATCCCTTCCTCTTGGCCAAAGCTGCCAGGAGCATCACCTCAGCGCCAGTCCTTTAGCCAAGCAGGATGGAGGCGCTCCAGCAGCAGCCCCACGCCATTGCTGGCTTTTGCACCAGCAGACTACATTCAGCAAGTAGTTGACTCAGTGGCTGCTGGGAGTCCCACACTGCTGCCTGAAGAATGCACTCCAATTTGAGCAGAAGAGGGGAAGATCTCGTTGCCAGGGATCCCGGTACCACCCCAAGCCCTATCCTCTCTCCATGGATGTGTCTCCAGGCCCTTCCCTCAAATGGCACCTGCACTCTTATCCAAGAAGTAGGCCAGGAGGCAGCGCATGACAGCTTGGTGGGAGATAACAAGGACATTGCCCTGACGCTCCAGCTCCATGATGACAGGCTCCAGCCGCTGCACCAGGTCCTGGTACGACTGTGGGGAAAGTGGGTAAGTTTGGGAGGAGGCCAGGCACAAGCTGGCAGCATGTCAGTGGCTGGGTCCCAGAGTAAAGAGGTGACTTCTCCCTCTCCCCAGCTGGCTTTCCTCCTGGAGGCTCAGCAAGTTCGTGTCACCTGCTAACTCCCCCTGAGCCTGACAGCTCTTGAGAATACTCAGACCTTTCAAAAGCAAGATTCCAACCAAGAAAACTACTGGTCAGACTTTCCAGAGCCATTGAGGCTGGATGAACCCCCTGAAACTACTGCCCTGAGATTATCTTTAAACCTTAATCCGAAACTAACCCCTGAAGTCGTCTTTGAACCAAACAGTAGTTTAGCTTAATTAGTAAAATATGTCTGCCTTCAGCATCGTGCTCTTTTAAAGAATTATCTATGTGGGATCAAATTGGCAACAGCAACTCAAAAAGGATAATGAAAGTGGTTGCACAACTTGAAGAATGTAATCAATATCACTGAATTATACATGTCCAAATTGCTGAAATGATGTATCTTCTGCAGTGTATATTTTCAACAAAATAAATACATATATACATACATACATAAGACATGCATGAGCAAAAAAAAAAAAAAAAACAAAAACAGGAAGAGGAAGTCTGAACTCAACCTTTTTCAGTTTTTTCCTTCCATAGATTAATAGGCAGCGTGAAAGGCAGTAAGAAGTTCCCAGTGTTTCCCTGTTTTACACCTTTGCCTTGCACATCCCCAGAGTATGAAGCCACTTAGACCAGGAAATAGCCTAACCCACTGAAGATGATAAGGAAAGAATTCGTATCTTCTACCTTTACTCAGTGACTATACCTGCCAGGTGGGCGTGGGATGGAGGGAACGGAATGTAAGAAGAAACACTGTGTTGATTTCTGGTTGGGGTGACAAAAATGCTTGGGAAACAGTGGTGCTGGTTGCACAACACTGTGGATGTAATTAATGCGTGGATGTAATTAATGCCACTGAATTGTGCACTTAAAATGGTTAAAATGGCAAATTTTCTGTTGTTTATATATACATATTAAAATATATTAAAACTTAAATGTGATAATTTAAAAAAATCATGTTGTTTCTTCCACATCTTAACACACAGAACATCTTCATTGAAACTTGTCACTCATTTCCCTGGAGATCTTAACAAATTAACAAGGCATTTGACTGCCTAAGCTGAATTAAACACAGTATGACCCAAAGGCGAAAGGATAAACCAAATGGCCCCTAAACCACCCTTTCTGGGACCCCAAAATCACATTCAATCCTCCCCATATTAAAGTCAAATCCTCAGCAAAAGGTGGGGCGATCGCACCGCGTGGGGGCCTCACCTCCCCACCGGGGTACCGGTACAGGTATTTCTCCTGATCTCGAAGAGCGAATTCTTCTGGGTACTGCTTCTCAATCTCTGCATAGGTCATCTCCTCACACACGCCCTGCAAGGAGCCACAAGGGTGTGAAGAGGTAGACAGACCAACACCAGCCCCATCCCACACAAGGACGGCACTGAAGAATGCTGGTTTCTTACTACGTGCCAGGCACTGTGCTGGGTCCTTTCACACATCGCCACTGACTGGCCAGGAGGGTGTCTGGGACTCACAGGGCGAGGGCGCCACAGAGAGCAGGTGGCTTCTCTGGCTTAAGCAGCCACTATCTCCTACTACTGTGGGAACTTACAGGTCACGAAAAATCAGCAGGATCAAAAGAAGCAGAAGTGGGGAAGGAGGGGGAGCTGAGGGTACTGGAGACTTTTTGTAGGAGGGGAAAATAAAAGAGTACAAAGGAAGAAAAGAGATGTCTTCTTTTGTCTTTAGGGACAGAGAAAGTCAAGACAAAGTTTGGAGAGGACTTTTGCAGAATAGCTGATCAAGAGCTCTAAGCAGAAATTAAAGACATGAGTTGTTAGCTATTTCTGTTTCCCAGGAAAAAATATACAAAGGAGTAGAGTAAGTCCTTGGTAGTCCCACTCTACTTAGGTGCCAGAGTGATCAGGTGAAAGCTAGTTTAGGCGCCATCATTGGCACAGCTGCTAGAAGCATACAGGAAGCCCCAATTATGAGTGCAATTACCCCCACTTCCCTCCCCCAATGCCTGAACTGACCCTAGATTCAAATTTTCAACTAGGTGGTTCTAACTTTCTAGCTGAAACTGCCCAGATGGTGTCTTCTGAGAGTTCTTGCCTGGATAGGAGACTCTTTTTGGCTTTTTAGCTCTTGGAGCTTCCTACTCACAGCATCGATCTCGTTCAGAATCTTCCACTGCTCATAGGTCACCCCCAGGGATTCAGCAGTCTGGATTGTCCTCTTCAACTGGCTTGTCCACACTTTGAGGTCCACTATCTCCTGTTCCTCAAGAAACTTCCTTAGAGCCTGGGCAAACTGGGGTTTGAAAATAGAAATTTTAAAAAGAAAGAAAACACACACACATACACACAACTTCTAACTCTGCTCATAAAGGACAATATGTATGGCCACGGTCAAAACCTGTAAGGTGCTGCAGTTATTATAAACCCAAGAGGGAATGAACTTCAACTGGAGCATCCCGTGCTGTGCTAGCGGCATGAAGTGTGCCCAATAAATATCTGATGGCTGAATGATCACAGCAGAAACGGTTCCAATTTACCCAGATTTCAATACAGAGCATGGAAACATCTTCAGCATTTGCTTCAATATCTGAACCCACAGCCTAAGCCCAAATGGGATTTAAGAAGCAGCATGGGGCTGAAGGAGATGACCTCAGGCATGACCTTCTTTCTAGCCCTAAGCCTAGGAAATCCAGCCTGCCAGGTAACTACTCACCTGCTTCCCGCGCACTGAGAGGCCAGAGTCACCCCCAATCTTCCCCAAGAGATTGAACTCGCTCTCCCCATGCCGGCAAAGGTAAATGGTGCGAGGCTGGACATGGATATTCATGAGGTAGTAGACTATCTTGCTCTGGATGTAGTCTTGGACTCGGTTCACTAAAAATCGCTGGCCCACGTTTATCACCTTGATGAAAGAAAGATCCCTGGGAAGAGCAGGGGGAAATAACCCTAGGTATGAAAATCTGAGGATCACAGTTGTTGTGGTTAGTTGTCGTCAAGTCGACTCTGACTCATGGCGACCCCATGTGTGCTCCACAGGGTTTTCAAGGCTGTGACCTTTCAGAGATAGATGGCCAGGCCTGTCTTCCCAGGCATCTCTAGTCGGGTTCAAACCACCAACCTTTCGGCTAGTAGTTGAGTGCTTATAACCATTTGTGCCACCCAACGGTTCCTCAGTTCCTACTCCACTATTGCCTAACTGTGTGAGAATAACAGCAAGAGGGGAAAGGATTTCCACAGTTACTTACAGGCTCACAGCAGTTCTGCTTCCTCTCCTTTGTCATACTCCACCCACATTTATGAAGCCAAAATGTTAGAAATGGATTACTCCTCAAGACTTAGATTAAGTCAAGTTTCCTCGACTTCTAGTAAGTCAGGACGGTATAACCAGTGTCAATACTGTGCCACGCAATGTAGATAAATATGATAAACAGAATTCAGGTTTCCTGTCAGGGGCTAGACAAGATTTGGCCTGAAGATTTTGCTAACCCTGAAATTTGTTGAAATGCACCAACTCCCCTCTGAGGTGGTCAAGATCTGGCCAAAATATGGTACCACCAGCAATGAGGTGAGGGGAGGAGATGCCAGAGCTACTGACAGATCTCTATGCATCTACCCAATCAAGTCTTTCTCAAAGGTACTTCCACAGACCATACACTTTGTGGCCATCATTTAATTGTTCTCATAAAAGCAGCAAGTGCTTACTAACACGAAGATTCAGAAAAAAACAAAACAAAGGTAGAATGACACAAACAACCCTACGACCAGAGATAGCATCTATAAATACTTTTGATACATATAAATATTGCTCTAATGTTTTTCTAGGTAGGACTTCGGGCTCAATGAAGTATATACTATTGTGCCATATTAGGGCAGCAGTTTTCAACGTCTGTATTAACAGAACACTTCCAAATGCTAAAATACTGGGCAATCCAACTGAAGGACCTAAAAGGCTCAAACCATAGCAGCTGTTGAACAGAGTGTCATGCCCACTTGTCTTGCCATTTGCCTGTCCTGCAGGGCTGTACCCGTATTTGAATAGAGCTGTTAACTGCCCTGTGCTCTTTCACAAGGCCACATTCTCGCATGTTTCCAAGCACATATCATGTTTCTTTGGCATGGCCTTGATGTTTCACTGTGGCTCTTACACCTCACACACACAAGTTCATCTGTACAGGCATACCTCGGAGATATTGCTGGTTCGGTTCCAGACCACTGTAATGAAGTGAATACTGCAATGTAGCAAGTCACACGAATTTTTTGGTTTCCCAGTGTGTATGAAAGTTATGTTTACACTATAGTTTATTAAGTGTGCAACAGCATCATGTCTAAAAAAAACCAATGTATGTACCTTAATTAAAAAAATACTTTATTGCTAAAAAATGCTAACCATCATCTGAGCCTTCAGTGAGTTGTAATCTTTTTGCTGGGGGAGGGTCTAGCCTCCATGTTGATGGCTGCTGACTGATCAGGGTGGTGGTTGCTGAAGGTTGGGGTGGCTGTGTCAATTTCTTAAAATAAGACAACAATGAAGTTTATCACATTGATTGACTCTTCCTTTCACGAAAAAGCTCTCTGTAGCATGCGATGCTGTCTAATAGCATTTTACCCACAATGGACCTTCTTTCAAAATTAGAGTCAAGAAAATCCTCTCAAACCCTGCCACTGCTCTATCAAGTAAGTTTATGTAATATTCTAAATCCTTTGTTGTCATTTCAACAATGTTCACAGCATCTTCACCAGGAGTACATTCCATCTCAAAAACCACTCTTTGCTCATCCATAAGATGGAACGCTTCATTCGTTCAAGTTTTATCACGAGATTGCAGCAATTCAATTACATCTTCAGGCTATACTAATTCTAGTTCTCTTGCTATTTCCACGGCATCTGCAGTTACTTCCTCCACTGAAGTCTTAAATCCCTCAGTTATCCATGAAGGTTACAGTTGATTTCTTCCAAACTCCTGTTAATGTTGATATTTTGACCCCCTCCCATGAATCACGAATGTTCTTAATGGCATCTAGAATGGTGAATCCTTTCCAGAAGGTCTTCAATTTACTCTGCCCAGATCCATCACAGGAATCACTGTCTATGGCTGCTGTAGCCTTACAAAACGTATTTCTTAAATAATAAGACTTGAAAGTAAGAATTACTCCTTGATCAATGGGCCGCAGAATGGATGTTGTGTTAGCAGGCATGAAAGCATCATTAATCTCCTTGCACATCTCCATCAGAGCTCTTGGGTGACCAGGTAAATTTTCAATAAGCAGTAATATTTTAAAATGAATCATTTTTTTCTGAGCAGTAGGTCTCAATAGTAGGCTTGAAATATTCAGTAAACTATGTTGTAAACAGATGTGTTGTCATTCGGGCTTTGTTGTTCCATTTACAGAGCACAGGCAGAGTAGATTTAGTAGATTCTTAAGGGTCCCAGGATTTTCAGAATGGTAAACGAACACTGGCTTCAACTTAAAGTCACCGGCTGCATTAGCCCCTAACAAGAGAGTCAGCCTGTCCTGTGAAGCTTTGAAGTCAGGCATTGACTTCTCTCTAGCTATGAAAGTCCTAGATGGCATCTTCTTCCAATATAAGGCTGTTTCACCTACACTGAAAATCTGTTGTTTAGTGTAGCCACCTTCGTCAATTATCTTAGCTAGATCTTCTAGAGAACTTGCTGCAGCTTCTACTTCAGCACTTCCCCTTGCACTTTTACGTTGTGGAGACGGCTTCTTTCCTTAAACCTCACGAACAAGCCTCTACTAGCTTCAAACTTCTCTTCTGTAGGCTCCTCACCTCTCTTAGCCTTCACAGAAATGAAGAGAGTTAGGGTCTTGCTTTAGATTAGGCTTTGGCTTAAGGGAATGTTGTGGCTGGTTTGATTTTCTATCCAGATCACTGAAACTTTCTCCATATCAGCAATAAGGCTGTTTTGCTTTCTGATCATTCATGTGTTCACTGGAGTAGCACTTTAAATTTCTTTCAAGAACTTTTCCTTTGTATTCCCAACTTGGCTAACCATTTGGAGCAAGAGGCCTAACTTTTGGCCTGTCTCGGCTTTCAGCATGCCTTCCTCACTAAGCTTAATCATCTCTAGCTTTTGATTTAAAGTGAGAGACATGAGACTCTTCCTCTCACTCACTGGAACACTTAGAGAGGCCATTGTAAGGTTATTAATTGGCCTAATTTCAA
Organism: Trichechus manatus latirostris; assembly: GCF_000243295.1. Classification (NCBI taxonomy): domain Eukaryota; kingdom Metazoa; phylum Chordata; class Mammalia; order Sirenia; family Trichechidae; genus Trichechus; species Trichechus manatus. Next base: position 7,972,829 of record NW_004443971.1, read on the forward strand.
TATTGTTGTGTCTCAGGGAATAGGGAGGCCCAAGGAGAGGGAAAGAGACGGGGAAACGGCTGGTCAGTGGAGCAGTCAGAACACACACATTTATTAAGTTCGCCGTGGCGTTGCAAAACAATTACAGTAGTAACATCAAAGATCACTGATCTCAGGTCACTGTAACAGATTTAATAATGAAAAAGTTTGAAATATTGTGAGAATTACCAAAATGTGACACCGAGACATGACGTGAGCACATGCTGTTGGAAAAATGGCACCAATAGACTTGCTTGCCACAAACCTTCGATCTGTAAAAATCACAGTATCCGTGAAGTGCAATAAAGTGAAGCGCAATAAAACGGGGGTATGCCTGTATTGTATACCGCACTGCTGAGAGACACTGCCATAGTAATGATGGACAGCAGTTATTAGACACGTCTCTAAGCCCGGTATGTTCTTAAGGACTTTACATGCAATATATATATACTATATGTAATATATATAATGTTATATATTATATATGTTTCATATGTGCCTGTACATTTTATGTGTGTTTGTGTGTATATATACAGTAAACTTTAAATATCAACCAAAAAGTAGCGACATATCTCTGAAGGGTGTCCTGCGACACCTCAGTTCAGAACTACTGAGCTAGAGTAGTGGTTCTCAGTGGGTGGTAATTTTGCCCCCCAAAGGCACATTTGGCAATGTCTGGAGACGTTTTTGGTTGTCACAACTGGGGGTGTGACTGGCCTCTAGAGGGCAGAAGTCAGAGATGCTGCTAAACATTCTACTATAATGCACAGGATAGACAGCCCCTCACAAGAAGGAACTATCCTTGTTCAAAATGTCAACACTACTGTGGTGAAAAATCTTGCTCCAGAGGAGAAAGAGGATAAAAAATCATTTAAAACAAAAATTTCAAAGTTAAGTATAATATGCAACCCACATAAAAGCCACAAGATCCACACCTTTCTTCTCTTAATGTTTTATACATTATTGGCCCAGATTGTCAGAGGAAGTTTGGGGACAGAGGGAGAAAGTTCTTTTCCCAGATGAGATCCCTTCAAACCTTACTTGTCATAGTTGTCTGGGTCCAAGGGCTGATAGGTGACTTTGTAGCACTCAATTCTTTTCAGGAAGTCCTCCATTACGTTCTCTCTGTTCCTTTCAGGATAGTCAGGGCTCGACACCTTTACCTCCTAAAATCATGAGAATAGCAAGGGTCTAGTCAGAGGTCTGATCTTAACAGCCCTCTTGCAAATAGCCACTGCTAAGAAAAAGAAAAAAAGAAGTCCATAAAAGTGGCTTTTTACTGGCGTGCTGGCAATTCCCATTCATCGAGCACCCCTCCCCTGTCCTGTGACCCTGGCAACCACGACAAGAAAGACAACTGGTGAGTCACGTGCCTGCCCTTGGCTGGAGGGCACAGACAGTCATGGCTGAAGCTGCTCCTGGGCCCCAGCCCCTTTATGTACCTTCCTGGGAACAGAATGGGATTTGATTTTCCCCCATTACCACTCAGAATAGGGTGCTTGACCTTATATATACCTGACTTGGACCAGATGCCTCTTTCCTAGATGAATCCAAGTTCCTGAGTTGCTGGGAAATTACCTCCACGATACCATGCACAGATGTCTCCTCAGCACAGCACAGCCCATCAAATGGGAACTGTCTTATCCCATGACCTCACAGGACATGAGGAGCTCAAATGCAGAGAGCAATGGTCTGAACACTAGACAACTGCTAGACAGATGGCTGTCCCATAAGGCAGCCCTGACAGATAAAAAAGACCCTGATCTATCCTAAGCACATGCCTCACCATCCCAGAACACAAGGCCAGGACTCCTATAGTCTAAGTCTTGCTTTCCATTCCACAGCTAATTCATTCTTTAAAGCCTCAGTTTCCTCTCCCAAGGGACGAGTGTGGAAGCGCAAAATGGTGCTCTGGCAGATAGAAAGGATCACTCTATAGTGTCAGACATGTCTATTTCTTTCTTTCATTACCCAGTTGCCCTCCCCACCACCCACCACACACACACACACACACACACACACACACACACACACACACAGGGCACAAAGGAGGAAGAGGAGGTGGTATGCCGGGTGTCACCCACCAGGATGTTGGCAGCAATGACATCAGGGTCATCACAGACAGATTCCACAAAGAATACCTGGCCAGGAGAAAAGGCAGTGATAAACAAGTCACAAATTAACAGGTCAGGCTGTTAATTAAACGCACATGTTCACACCTACCCCACCCCAGCTACCACATCTCCCGTGATTTTCTTCATGGAAGTGGCCTTCAAGGTCTACTCATTTAAAAATGGCTCTTACCACACCCCCAGGGCCTAAGGGTCTGAGAAAGGACCTGAAAGAAAACACTCAAGGATTGGGGTATGCCCCAAGAGAAGATAATCAGATATCCAATCCTATCCTTATCCACAAGAGTCAAACAGATCCATCCCTCTCCCATCGTCACTCCTCACCTAAACTCATCCCTTCTCTCCCAGCATGGGAGTCAGATCCTACCTTGAAGGAATTTTCCTTTGCAAAGTTCAAAATCATGTCCCTTCTCTCCCGGGTGGTATTGGTGGCATCAAACACCTGGGAAGAGAGCACACAAGGTAGACCAGTGGGAAGAGAGAAATGGGATTCCCACCAAGGCAAACCCAAAGTGGGTGTGAACAGCCAGGCTGCTGAACGGTGAAGACCAAGAAGGGGAAGATGCAGATAATGCTCACCGCAATCTGCCCACTCTCCTCGGTGAGATACCCCTTAACATCTTCCAGTGCCACGAGAGCACACTGTCTGCCAGGAGAACAAAAGAAATCAGCAAGACGAGTGGGGCAAGGTCAAGCTCAGTCATATCCAGAGATAAAAACAGTTGGATTGCTATGAGTCACATCCCTTTTCCCACTTACTCTACTGGTCAAAAGTTTTTCCTTACCTAGACCTTTCAACTCTCTCCTTGAGATTTTTATACTATCTTACATCCTCCCATTGCCCCAGCGCATATATCTTCTCCCTCTTTAGGCTTAGCATACAAGCACCTTTCTGAGCCTGTTCTTCTACCCACCCAAGCCCAAGGTGGCCTGCCCATCGCATAACTTCCACTTAAAATCCCCAAGAGATATTTACTGAAAGGAAAACAAAGCTGTGCCACATCTAGTCCCATGATGGCCGAAAGAGAGCTGACCCAGGAATGAGGCCTGAAATAAGACTTACTTGCGGATCTTCATGGCCTCCTCGTTGTCATGCCGGAAGAAGTCATAGGACTTATAGGACTTGACTGCTTCGCGCCGATACACCCCAAGATTAAACACTGTGGGAGATATCCAAGCCCTTTAGTAGTGAAACAATATAATGGCTCCACCAGAGGGGACTTCTTGGCCTAATGTCTGGATGGCCAAGGGAGTGAAAAAAGCATCTTGCTATGTCGGGAAAAATATCAGGTTAAGAGTCAAAACAGTTGGGTTCCAGTCCTGACTGACTAGACCTTCGACAAGTCTTAAGCTGTCTGAGTTTCAATTCCCTCAGCCACTCTATTTCACAGGACTACTGCTAGGATCAGACAAGATGATGCATATGCAGGTACTTTGAAAACGTAAAGCCCTATACTCATTTTGTCTTAACATTCCTGTCAAAGGCATTCCCTCAGAACTAGCCCAATCTGCCCAGGCCAGGAGGAAATAAGTCTGGGGCAGGGAATCAAATCAGCAAATCAGGAAACAATCAGTATTTCTGCCAAGAGCACCACATAACCTTGGCACCAGAGAGAACCCATCTCCCAGAGGTCTGTAAGTCCCAGGAACTGATCATTTCCCTCCCCAAGAAGCGACGTGCACCTACCTTTGGTGGGCACCCCAATCCAGTTGAGGTAGCGTGTGAGTTTCTTGGACACATAAGTTTTGCCCCGGGCTGGCAAGCCAATCATGACGATGAGAGTTGGGGAGTTGGTCATATAGGAGGCCCATGCTAGGGGGAAACGAAATGGAATAAACTAATTGATTAGGGGCCTAGTGAGGCTCATGAACAGGTTAGGAACTTCAGCCACTATATCCTTTAATCCTCATAAACCTGTGGGGCGAGGGTCCAGGACGACTGGGAGGGCAAATTGAGGAGATATCAACTGGGAGGGCAAATTGAGGAGATATCGAGTAGACTTTCCTGAAACAAAGTCAAAGGATCATACAGACTTTCTGAAAGTTTCCAAACCAAGACCTCTCTTTCCTATGTGCCTGAGGTCTTCACAGAAGTATCCAAGGTGGAAAGATGGGAGAGATAAGTGATAAGAATTAGAGAGTAATGACCAACCTTTCTTAACACAAGAATGCCTAGTAACAGGAGAATGATATAACTGTGAAGGAAGATCTTATGCCTGGAGATTCCACCAGTACAGAACTGAACTGACTCCTTTAACAGGTCCAGCAGTTTCCAGCCCAAGGATCTCAGCCATCCCTTCATACCTACTGGCAAGAATTTGCTTGCCCACAGCAAAAACAGCCTTGCATCAGAAAAAGAAATAAAGGGCATCCAAATTGGTAATGAAGAAGTTAAACTGTCCCTGTTTGCAGATGATATGATACTATACACAGAAAACCCTAAAGACTCCACAAAAAATCTACTGGAACTAATAGAAAGATTCAGCAGAGTAGCAGGATACAAGATAAACAGTCAAAAATCAGTTGGATTCCTATACACCA
>NW_004443971.1:7977619-7979754 GCF_000243295.1 Trichechus manatus latirostris
TTGTGGGGTTGTTAACCAATGTCATAAAACAACATGTGTATTTCTATTTCATGAGAAACTATTTGTTCTGTAAGCCTTCACCTGAAGTACAATTAAAAAAAGAAAAAAGAAAAAAAAAAAAAACCACAGCTTGGGTCAGGCACACCTTTGCTTTTTAAGACATCCTTGCTTTTTAAGATTTTAAAGAGATCTTTTGCAGCAGATTTGTCCAATAAATATGTCATTTGATTTCTTGAAAAAAAGAAAAAAAAAACAGCCTTGCCTCAAGCTGCTTTGGCCTTTACATTACAGCGAATACCTGCCATGGGTTTTAATAGACCTCAGGAGGCGTCACGGTAGAGCCAGTCCACAGGGCATCACAGCCAAAAATGCATCTCAGACATGGGCCAGCTGTTTCAGTGTTCCACATAAAGGCAAGACAATTTAAAAGCAGGAATGTCACTGTTCTGTCCTTCCTCTGAAGACCCATTTCAGGGAAGCTCATTTACAGAGATATGTCTCACTAGACAAGTGGGGGCAAATGAGATGCTCTGAGCTCATGTACCTTGTTTAAGGACGTGTAACAGGTCAAAGTATAGCTACAATCACTGGAATCCATCCAGATCCTGTGCTGCCTCCATAAAAACAGACTGTGAGTCCTGGTCACTTTGCTCCAGGGGCTGGCTCCTCCCTGCCCCTCCTGTCGCAGAGGACTGGTGGGAGAGGAGCCTGCACTGCTGCCGGCCACCTTCCTGGGGCCCACACCCAAACGGGTCATCTGGGAGGCTCACATCTGCCCAGCAAATACAAGGAAGGCCCTGCACGGGGACGGGCCCGGCAAATACGAGGAGGGCCCTGCACGGGGATGGGTCCGACAAATACGAGAAAGGCCCTGCACAGAGACAAGTGACCCTATAAGACTAAGAGAAACAAATCAGTAAAATTGGGGTTCTGGGGTGGAAAATTCATCCTTCATCTTTGAGGAAGATGGCAAAACATCTCAATGGAGAAATGGGAAGAAGGGCCGGGATAGAGAACGGACTTCAGAGGGAAGAACGCTTCCTCGGCGTGTTTGGCAAGAAGTACTCAGAAGGCAAAGAGGGTGGCCCTGGCGGTTAGGGAGGGGTGGATGCCTAGACTGAGCGTCAAAGGACTTGGCTTTTAGTCCTTGACCCACTGTGTACGTGGCAAACTCTGAGCCCGGGCTGGAGCTCCCTCCAAAATTGGTACTTGGGTAACAACAGAGGTAATGTTCACCCCTGTCCAAACACGGAGTCCAGGGAACGGCAAACGCCATCTGCACCCTCCGCTTACATTAATCCTGGTCTCTGACCCTCACAGGCAGGTACAGTCTGCAGGGGATAAGCTGCCTCAGGCTTAAGCAGTCAAATCCCCGAGTCTTCACTTTCTCCAGCTCGGCTCTCTTCTCATTCCCCTCTGACTGGGCTCATCACCTGCACCTATTTGAGACCTGCTTTGTCCACACGTTCCAGCCCATTAGGCACTTGCCCCCAATGTCCTTTACCCTCCCCAACACTTAAAATCAGCTGATCCTGGGAGCTGCTCTGATGCCAACCGGGGGACCAGCTGCTCCGTGTTTACCAAACTGGACAGAAAGTGCTAAGAACAGAAGAAAGCACGGGCCACTAAGGACTCCCCATGGTGCCCTCCAGCACCACACCTCCCACCTGTGCCCATCACACCCACACACAACTGTCCCCACGTGTACCCATCACACTCTCACACACATCTGCTCCCACCTGTGCCCATCACACCCACACACACCTGCCCACACCTGTGCCCATCACACCCCCAACACACACTTGTCCCCACCTGTGCCCATCACGCCCCCTACACACCTGCCCCCACCTGTGCCCATCACCCACACACACCTGCCCCCACTTGTGCCCATCACACCCCACACACACCTGTCCCCACGTGTACCCATCACACTCCCACACACACCTGCTCCCACCTGTGCCCATCACACCCACACACACACCTGCCCCAACCTGTACCTGTCATACTCCTACACACACCTGCCCCCACCTGTGCCCGTCACACACACACACCTGCCCCCACCTGTGCCCGTCACACTCACACACACACCTGCCTCCACCTGTGCCTGTCACACTCCCACACACACCTGCCCCCAC
>NW_004443971.1:7980274-7984293 GCF_000243295.1 Trichechus manatus latirostris
CCTGCCTCCACCTGTGCCTGTCACACTCCCACACACACCTGCCCCCACCTGTGCCAGTAACACTCCCACACACACCTGCCACAACCAGTGCTTCTCATTTGGCATCTCCGGAGCACAAAACTAAACCACATTTTCCTATCTCAAATTGCTACATCAGCAAAACTAGGAACATTCTGTCTTGCCTGCTAAAAACAAAACCACTGCCACTACCTTACTTTGAATAATACCTTATGCTGATGAATTTCAGAGACAGTGTAACACCCTCCCCTCCCACATACAAGAGAAAGCTGTTTCAATTCTGAAATTCTCTTCCACTTTATTTATGCAAGGTTTACCTTGCTTTCTCAATCTTAAACTCAGTCTCCCTTCATAAACTTGCTTGGAGGAAATGAGGGCTTGATAACTTCCCTCCTACAGACAGGAAAACTAAAGCCCAGAGAAGTCAACCGCTTTGCCCATTGTCCCACAGTAGAAAATCAAGACCAAGGCTCTGACCAGGCTCCTGGTCTCATGACTGCCCATTCAATCCCAGCCACCAGTTCTGTGCCTCGTGTCAGCACCTGAATGGACCCACGGGCCAAACACGACCGCATTCTCTAATCTAACTCTGAAGGCGGTCGGAGGGCAGTGGATCCCAGCCTCTCCATGTCCGTAGTCTTCTTGCATTATTTTTTCTAAATAGGCCTCTTATTTTGACATATGCTGCCCATTAATCGGTATTTCACTAGTAATAATCTTATTTTTATTCATCAGAAGTCATAAAGCTGCCAATTATCTCCTATTGCTTGGCTGATAGGCATGAAATAACCAAGTTGATATGACTGCAACCAAACACGAAGAAAACTGATGCTTCAGTTAAGCAATGCAGTTACAGCTGGTAATATGCCCAATTCTCATCAAGCATTTTGATGTATTAAAAACAGCTTCTAACACAGAACTTTTGGGGACAGCAAATTAGTAATACTGATCAACGTTTCAAACATGTCTATCTTTTCTCCTACTATTTCTGTAGAAAAAGTTGCCAACACAAATGTGCAAACGTATATGTGCAAGGATGCTGGCTGCAGCATTGACTGGGATAGTGAAAAACTGGAAACTATTCAAGGTCCATCAGTAGGAGGCTGGTCTAGCCATGTTTTCAATACTATGCAGAATAAGGTAAATCTGCTTTAACTGATATGGAAAAAATCTCAACGATGTAGTAAGGGAAAAAAAAAAAAGAAAAACAAAAAGGAAATGGCGCAGAACAGAATATGGACAATATGAATCTATTTTCATTAACAGGGTATACCACAATAAAATGTCTGAAAGAAACTTTACAGAGTCAGGAGAGATAGTGAGATATTTTTTACTTTCTTTCTGTATTGTTTGAATTTTTTCATGAAGACTATTATGGATTAAAATGTGCTCCCCCCAAAATATGTGTTGGAATTCTAACCCCTGTATCTGTAAATACAATCCTGTTTGGAAATAGTTTTGTTGTGTTAATTAGATCATACCTGCATAGGGTGGGCTCTAAATCTAATCACTCCTGAGTTATAAAAAGATTAGATGCAGATATACACACAGGGAAGACAGATGACATGTGAGGACTGTCTACAAACCAAGGAGGCAAGGAATGCCTTAGTGCTACCGACAAGAAATCAACACAGCCAAATTCTGATCTGGACTTTTAGCCACCAGAACTGTGAGAAAATAAACTTCTGTTCTTTAAAGCCATCCACTTGTGGTGTTTCTGTTACAGCAGCATTAGGAAACTAAGACAGAATTTGGAACCAGGCAGTGAGGGTGCTGCTCTAACAAATACCTAAAACGTGGAAGTGGTCTTTGGATTTGGGTAATGGGTAGAGGCTGGAGAATTTTGATGTGCTTGATGATAAGGTCCTAGATTGCCTTGAAGAGACTGTCAACAGAATTACGGAAAGTAAGCTCAATTCTGATGAGGGCTCAGAAACAAATGAGAGCTGTGGGGAAAGCTTCTATTGCCACAAACAGAATGTTGTTAGAAATGTGAATGTTAAATGTGTTTCTGGTGAGGCTTTAAAAGGAAATGATGAACATTTTATTGGCACTGGAGGAATCCTTTTTATAAGGTGGCAAAGAACTTGCCTGAATTGTGTTCGAAATGTTTTGTGGAAGGTAGAACTTATAAGTGATTAACTTGGATATTTGGCTAAGGAGATTTCTAAGCGAAATCTTGAACATGCAGTGTGCTTTCTCCTTGTTGTGCGCAGTAAAATGCAGAAGGAAAGAAATCGATTTAGAGATTAAAAACCCATTGCCATCGAGTCGATTCCAACTCACAGTGACCCTACAGGACGGAGTAGAATTGCCCCATAGTTTCCAAGGAGTGCCAGGTGGATTTCAACTGCTGACCTTCTGGTTAGCAGCCATAGCACTTAACCATATGCCACCAGGGTTTCCGATTTAGAGAGAAACTGTGCAAAATTAAATGAGAACTTGAAGATTTGGACAATTCTGTTGTACAAACCAAGAAAGTATATTCTGGAACTTTCACCTAGGGCATGGCTACACAATCCTTTGCTAGAAGAGATTAGGCCTATGACTGATAACTCTAATCAATCACCCAAGCAGAAATCCTATCAGCTTAGACTGGAAAGGACAGAGACAGGACAAAATGAAGGAACGCTGTTTGCTTCCTGGAATTCTACAGATAGGAAATGGGCCAATGGAGCTACTTGGCTGGGGACATTTGTTATCCTCCAAGAAATGGAAAGCACCATCCAGAAATTAATAAGACTGTCAAAAGGAGCATGGGGGGCAAGGCTACTACTTTCTCAGTTTCAAAGGGTGGAGTCACAGCCTTCTAGGTTTCAAGGAATGAGGTCTTCGCTACTTTGGTTCTGGAGGGTGGGGCTGCCAGTCAGGTAAGTCAGGAGAACTGAGCTGCCAGGGGCTGAGAGGGTGGGGTCACCACTCAGCTATACCAGGATAATGGAGCCGCCTAAAGACGAGTGAGTGAGGTTGCCGTCCCAGTGGGCCTAGAGGGTGGGGTGGACACCCAGAATCCAAAGCATGGAGCCAAGATGGAGTCATTGCCCAGATGACAGGAAAATAGAGGACTATTTTCAAGCTTTGAGAGCTAATAAAATTTGCCCTGCTAGGTTTTGAGTACCCATTACCCATTCTTTCTCTTCAATTTCTCCCGTCTGGAACGGAAATGTCTATGCTGTGTCTGTTCTGCCATTGTCCTCTGGATGTAGATAACTTGTATTCTGGGCTTCACACATCCACAGATGGAGAGGAATTTTGCCCAAAGATGGAAGACCCCCAAACTCATACCCATACTTGATTTAGATGGTCCAGAAGATGAGATTTTAGACTTAAGAGTTGATGCTGGAATGGGTTAAGACTTTTGAGATGATTAGGTAGGGTGAACGTGTTTTGCACATGGGAAAGACATGAACTGAAACAGTGGCTGCAATAATGGGCTCAAGCCTAACAACAATTGTGAGGATGGCGCCGGACCCAGCAGCGTTTCGTTCTCTGTGAGTCAGAACCTACTCGACAGCACGTAACAACAACAACAAAGAGTGTAATGTTATGCTTTAAATTGTGTCCCCCCAAAATATTTGTTGGGATCCTGACCCCTATACCTATGAATGCAATCCTGTCTGGAAATAGGTTTTCTTCGTTATGTTAACTAGACCTTACCCAAATAGGGTGGGTCGTAAATCTAACCACTTCTGAGTTATAAAAGAGCAGATTAAATACAGAGATACACACACACCAGGAGGGGGAGACAGATGCCATGGGAGGATCACCAAGGAGGCAAGGAGCAGCCACAGGGCTACAGATAAGGAAGGAATCAACACAGCTGGACCCTGATCTGGACTTTCAACCTCCAGAACTGTAAGAAAATAAATTTCTGTTCTTTAAAGTCACCCACTTAAGGTTGTTTTATTACCGCAGCACTAGGAGACTAGGACAAACAGATTGCTTTTGAAATAAGGGAAAGGTACACACACGAACATGTCTGCTTCAGACTTAATTCAAAA
>NW_004443971.1:7984393-7985587 GCF_000243295.1 Trichechus manatus latirostris
AAGGGAAAGGTACACACACGAACATGTCTGCTTCAGACTTAATTCAAAATACCAAAAAAAAAAAAAAAAAGAGAGACAGGGAGAGAGGAAGAAAAAAAGAAGCAAAGAAAGTAAATCACGTAGACCCCCTCCCCCACTCCTGCTTTCATAGAACCCTGAAACCACTCATCTGAGCCCCGAAAGGTGCCTTAGCCAGCCCCCTCTCCCCTCCTCCCTGGAACAGCTCAAGTCCCAGTAATGCTCCTTGGCGGTTAGAGGTTTGGGCTCCCTGAAGCCCAGTCACTGCTCAGAGTGGGATGGGAGTTAGTCAGCCCAGCAGTAATTAGCAGCAAGGGGCTAATGGCAGAGCTATTAACAAAGCAGCTGCTGAGTGAATGCTATGGAGCCGGAGCACTTACCACCGTACAGGGATGAAGCAGAAAAGAACAAACAAACAAAACCGAACACACTCTCCTGTCTTTTCTCCCTTGACTATGGTTGTAACAGTCTCACAGTCCAATCCTTGAGGCAAGCAGACAAAACAAAAAAACACCTGCTGCCGTCAAGTTGATTCCGACTCATAGCGACCCTAAACGACAGAGTAGAACTGCCCCATAGGGTTTCTAAGGAGTGGCTGGTGGATTTGAACTGCCGACCTTTTGGTTAGCAGCTGTTATAGCTTAACCACTGTGCCACCAGGGCTCCAGGGCAAGTAGAGAGAGATAAATGAATGACGGCTGCTTTAGAACAACCCAGATGCCTCCGGTGGAGGACAAGAAGCCTTGGGAGAGTGGAGCTTGGAGAGGAGAAATTAGAGCCCAGAGCAGGAATTAAGAGGCTACCCATACCCACTGCTGTCCAGCCGATTCTGACTCATAGTGACCCTGCAGGACAGGGTAGAATTGTCCCGTAGGATTTCTAAGGTTGAAATCTTTATGAAAGCAGATTGCCAAATCTTTCTTCCCCGGAGCAGCTGGTGGATTCAAAGCACCAGAAATGCCAACCTTTCGGTTAGCAGCTGATTGTTCTAACCACTGTACCACCAGGGCTCCTGAATTAAGAGGCTAGAAAACAGAAAATAGACTTGGGATTGCTCTTCCTTATAAGAGGGTGACTCAAGTCCTCAAGACAGAAAAACTATAGAAGAGACAGGAAGGCAGCTAGGGGAGATTCGCAGTATGGAGAATAAAACAAAGCCAGGACTGACCCCCCCCC
>NW_004443971.1:7985687-8000636 GCF_000243295.1 Trichechus manatus latirostris
CCCCTCCCCAGTCCTCTGGCCTCTCTTGGATTAGCTGACCTAGTAACACCAGCTCACTTCCCTTTAAGAAGTGCTTCCTATACCCCAAAATCTTGTGTTACAATGTAGTCAAACAAGAGGCTGACTGTGTATTTTGAAGAAAACATTCTTTACTGAAAAAATAACTCGTCACAGAGCTCTTTTAAACAGTGAGCTCCCACCACACCATTAGAGTATAATTCAACTTATATACAATGTTTCAGGAATAAAGACTACTTTGTGCAGCTAGAGACAACAGTGGAAAATAACCATGTTAGCTACATGTCACACCTCTTCTAAGTGGTTTACTCTATTCACCCATTTAATCCCCACTTCACTTTGCGGTAGATAACCATCAGCATTCACATTCTATGAAAGCGCAAGCAGAGGCATGGAGAGGATAAGCTGCTTGCTCAAGGACACACGATGGCAAAATAGGAAAGCCACGATTTAAACCCAGGCAGTCTGACTCCAGAAGGAGCAATCAGACATCATGCAATATTAGCTGTCTTTCATGGGGTATTTTGCCCTGGCAGAGAAAGTAGACACTAATCATAGAGGTGTACCAACCCCAGTATCACATCCAAGCCAGCTGCCTCTGCTGCAGTCCAAACTCCAGCAGGCCACGTTGGTGCGAGGTGAAGGGAGATTATCATCATTAATCATGAGACTGACAAGGGTGTGACATCAAGGCTGAGGTTCTGGGGAAGGCCTCTGAACATGAGACATTTCCCAGTCTCATGCTAGTCGGCTGTTTCCACCTGCTGATATATATAACTGCTGAAGCGAGGAGAACTGACTGATGGGGTTCCAAAGAGGGAGAGGTGGAATCTGGAAGCAGGGGCAAGACAGCATTCCTTGAAGTTCACAGAAACAACATCTGGGGACCACGTGCCCAGGACCTTTTGGACTGGGCTATGCACACTTTAAAGATGCTTAGGATGCAAATGCACGGAGCACGGGAAATGTTGCTCCATCTCCCTGCAAACCCTCATGCTGTCTTTATCTAAAAGATCAGCATGAAAATGTTCACCTGAAACCTGTCCCCAGAGGCAAAAACCCACAAGAATAATAGTTTGCAATGAGTAAAGACTAAACCCATGAGAAAGAAAGGTGCCCAAGACACCTGGAGAAATCAAATGTCAAAGCTGATTCCCCCGGGACCTGTAGGAATGAGGGCAGGCCAAGAAGTACTGGCTCCTAACTGCAATTTCTGCAGTGAGCAGCACCCTCCCAAAATGTAGCCCAATTTTGGGAGGGTGCTGGTAACAGTACCAAATAAAGGGATAAAGGGAAACCGATAACAGTACCAAAAACAAAAACAAAACGCATTGCCATGAGTCGATTCCAACTCATGGCGACCTCATGTTACAGAGTAGAACTGCTCCATGTGGTATTCTTGGCTGAGATCACCAGGCCCTTCTTCCACTGTGCTGTTGGGTGGGTTAGAAACTGCCAACCCTTAGGGTAGTAGATGACAGCAAACCATTTGCACCACCTAGTGACCTGTCTGATAATAGTACCAGCCCCAAGTAATTCCTTCACCTTGCCTTACTCTGCCTTACTCATTGTGTGTACAATGCTTGCCTTAATTTCCAACAGCAAGCAAGCGTGCAGCCATCCTATGGAAGTGGAGATTCAGTTAAAGAAAGCAGTAAGAAGCTGCTGAGCCACACCAGCAGTACAGCCCCCAGAACAGACATTTCACTGAGTCTATTTGTTTCAGACAGGAAATTTCCCTCTGGAGACTGTTTTATTTCTTATGTCAAACAATTATGTCTCACTCCCACCAAACCGCAGAGGCTAGAATTACAACTATACAGTATTTCCAAAATCAAACCCTGGGAGAAGGCAGTCTCCGCTCTTTCCCAGAACTCACAACATTTCTTTTCAGCTGTTCGGAGATTCGGGGTTTTGGTTTCATGGCTGCTGTTCTGTTCTGAGGAAGATGTAAAATCCGCAGACATGGCAAGCTCTTCAGATGTCTGGAAGGGACAAAAGGAACATAAGGGAGGGAAGGAAGGAGACATTCCTCAGAACGCTCAGCCAGAACTCAGCAGGACTGCCTTGTTTTATCTGAGTTTTCCTTCTCTGACAGGCTTCCACCTTACACAGGTTCCGGCTCTTGCAGGTTTTACTGTATTAAGTGAAAGAACCCAGTCAAGAGTCAAGTCAGTCCTCTTTCTCTCACTTAATAGTTACGTGTCTTTGGCTAAGACATGATCTCCCTAACCCTGTGCTTCCTCAGCTATAAAGAGTTGCTTTAGACCCTTGCATTTATATGCTGATTTAGGAGTTAACTGTCACATAAATTATCTCCTTCAACCATTCCAATAATGCTATAACAAGGCCGATTTTGCTTCCATTACATCTGCCCATTTTACATATTGAAAAACTGAGTTAACTAACATTAAGTGGCTTGTCCATGTTCCTTCATGACGCCAGATTTCAAAGTTTTAATAATCTGAGAGAGTACTCGGGACTGGGGAGGAACAGATCGAGTTCATTATTAAGAAAGTAATTCCAGCTCAATGGTAGGACTCAGCTCTGAAAAAAAATTAAATGAGCGAAGCGGGGAAAAAAAAATCTCAAAGCTGTTCCCTACAGCAAAAACTGTAACAGGATGCTGAGGCAGCCCTAGCACCTCACCATTTCTCCTCTGGTGTTCTCACTCTGAAGCCCTGCTCTGCACCCTGTCCACATCTATCCCCTGAGATACACTCTATAAAAAGACCACTGGGGCCTTGACGGCGCAGTGGTTAAGAACGCGACTGCTAACCAAAAGGCTGGCAGTTCGAATCCACGAGCCGCTCCGTGGAAACCCTAGGGCGCAGTTCTACCCTGTCCTATAGGGTCGCTGTGAGTAGGACTCGACTTGACAGCAACGGGTTTGAAGGTGCAAAGAGGTGGTAAATGACTTCCCCAAGGTCACCTGCAGATAAGGAGTAAATCCTGGCTCGAACTGAGGCGAGAGACGCCCCGGTCCATCCGAGCCCCAAGCTCACTCCCCAAACCCAGACAACAAAGGGGCTCGTGAGGACGGAAGGTCCTATTGCTTCAAGGACCTTGCACTGTTCCTCCACTGACCGCACAAATCCTCAACCCAAACACCAGCTGCGGCTCCCAGTCCCTGCACGTCCGCCCACCTGGCAATGCCCCGGGGACGAAACTTCCCGAAACGGCGAGGTACCAACGCCCCGCACCTCATCCCGCCCGTCCAGTCCCTTCCAGGCACTGCGCAGCTGCCGCTCACCCTAGGATCCCTCCTAAGATCCCTCGCGGCCGTAGCCCCGGCTCTTCCCGGAGTAATGAGGCCGACCGGAGCCGACGGACTGCCCCGGGGCCGGCTACGAAAGCCTGGCAAATCACGTGCCTCTGCCTGGCCCCGCCCACCCTCGCGTAGCTCCTCACCTGGAGCGAATCATCGACCAATCGTGAACCTGCAGCTCCAGGGGGCGGGGCTCAAAGCTGAATCCTTGAAGCTAGCTCCTGAAGGAGATGGAACCATGAAGGGGAAAGATCACAAGTTCCCAAGTTTCCTACCACTGTAGTGGTTGGTTGCATCGTTGCCCAGTAACTAATACGGCTGGGGGCGGAGTTACTAAAAAGCATTACTTTTTTTTTTTTTCCAAACTCTCGCGAGAGGAGACTGTTAAGTTGCTGTCTAGGGAGGATGTGATCGGTAGGTGCTGGGAGAACGTTGCAAAGATTAACGCTTTCATCCCTGAATCCCAGCGGGACCTCTTTGGACCGATACATTGGAACGTAAGTTTAGAAGATGCTTTACTAGGTAAGCGAACACTGTACTAGAGCTGATACACCTTAGAGTGTCCCGTTGCTGAATCAGGAGTTTCCTTGGATCTATCCACATACTCCAATGTCTTCTCCTGGCACCATCTCCCACGCACACTAGATCATCTATTATGGTCAGCTTGAAGAACCAAGGAGGAATTCAGTGCTTCAACAGAAAACTGGGCCATGAAAAGTGTGAAAGATGCAAACGTTTCATCTAACTTATTCAGCGGTGGAGGCTTTTACAGAGGGGATGAGTTTGCAAATTCCAAGTGAACGACACTGTTCATAGTTGCCTGGGTCCGTGTGATGCTTCATTTTATTGATAAATGCCACTGTAGGCAGGGTGAGACTGGCAGCTCTGGATCGGGGAAAAAGAGCAGTGAGTGTTCATTTCTTGGAAAAGAGAGATAATTCAGGGATGTTTTTATTCCTCCTTCACCTGGAAATTAAATTATCCTTCAAAACAGCTCAAATACTATCTCCTCTTTGAAGCTTTTTACAAATCCCAGTGTGTTACAGTTGCCTTCTCTGTGCCTATACAACTCTGTCTGTATCCAGTCAGCAGGTACTTATTGAGCACTTTTTATTTGCTAGGCACAGTCCTAGGTCCTAGGAATACAGAGTTGAAAAACCGGTCCCATAATCGAGCATTATCAGGTTGCTGTGAAATTCAGTGGCTATGTGTCCCTGCCACCCCCCACCCCCCACCCCCCACACCAACTTCAGAGTACTTGTTATATTGAAGGCAGGAATGGGGACTTCTTCCTACTGGTACGCCCAGGGCCCTAAACTGAAGTCCTGACGACACGCGTTAGTCCCCATCCCTCTTCATTCCTCCTCCTTAAACTTCATTCCTCCTTCACCATCTGAATGTAGCAATTGCCCTACGCCCAGATGGTGAGCTCATACTGTGTTTTCTGATGTGGCCAATCAACATTTTCCAGTCCCAATGAGGTAGAAAGGCCAGTTGTCAGCCCCTCAACCTCAGTGAGTCGATGTTTGGTGCAGCGAGTCTAATCACGAGTATCTGATTGTTTTCGACAGGTCCTTTGACTCACTGATCATTCTTAGCATGCCTTTGCGTTCTAAACTATGACTTTGTTTCTCTCAGTGTACTTTGGGTGTAGTTTGGAAGCCATGAGTTAATGATTTCCGACCTAAGTGCAAGGTCACATTCCAATTTATTTGATTCAGGAACTCCTTCCTCCGCCCTCTTCCCTTGAGCATATATGATGCTGACGCGGAGGGCACCTCACTTGCCCTACAGGTAGCAAGACCAGTTGTGCTTTAGAAGTACAGACACATCTTCACCCTTTAGCTCTTGAGAGTAGGGGGTGTGGGGAAGTTAGTTAGTTGTTACTTTAAGAGAACTCAATCCTATTAAAGTGCTAAGGCAGAAGCCGTACCTAAGTGTCGCGAGAATTGTAATCAGTAACAACTTCTCGCGATGTTTGGCTCGACGAAGGGTGGCCATTTTGGAGTTGCCCCGGCGGCTGGTTGCCCCGGCGGCGTCTCCCAACTTGCAGCCTGGACCAAAGCTGGACCCGCAGGTGCCGGGCCTGTGGGCAGCCGGACCGACACGATGTGGCGGCTCCGCTGCAAAGCCAAGGATGGCACCCATGTTTTGCAGGGGTTGTCCAGCCGGACCCGGGTGCGGGAACTCCAGGGCCAAATTGCCGCCATCACCGGGATCGCCCCCGGCGGTCAGCGAATCCTCGTCGGTTACCCGCCGGAGTGCCTGGATCTCAGCAACGAGGATACCATTCTGGAGGACTTGCCCATCCAATCAGGTAAGGGGATCGGGGCTAGGGCCAGTAAAAAACCTGGGAAGGCGGAGAGGGACGTGAGGGTAGAGAAAGGATCAGTTACGGCAGGTGGCTTTGGGTCAACTGGGGGCATTGAGGGCAAGAATGAGGATATATTAATGAACTGAAAACGCCTCCGGAGGCCGGGGCAAGTGTCTAGCACTCCTTGTCTTTACAGATGGTTGAGAAAGACAAAGAGGGCCCAACCCTTGTGAGAAGCCCCAAGCTTTGAAGTCCCCCTTCCCCGTTCTCCTTTCAGGTCTGCTAGAGTTAGCTTTTAAATATCCAGTAGAGTACTTTTCAAGTTCAAACAAGTATTCAAACTTGAACAGCAGCTCTAGTAATTAAAAGCTTTCAACTGTTACATCAAGGATTTTGTAAACAGCGGAGTAAATATGTTTACGTTTCAAGAGACAGAGAACCCCCTAGTGGCTTAGTCTATGGTGAACAGTTTCTGGAAGGTTTGTGCTTTTTAAATGCAGAGAGCAAATACGAAGAAATTTTGGTTTTGAAATGTGTCATTTTAAGTATGTTTAAAGATGTGTAACTCAGGCCCCTTCACTAAATTGGTCAGCGACATGAAGTGTTTTGGTGTTTGCTTTATTTTCACGTTTATGAAGTTTCAGTGAACAAAAAGTGTTAACTGGTATCTTGTGAAGCTGTGTTCTCTTTAGTAACCCCAGTTTATCCTTTAACTCCTTCTGTTTGTGATTTACAGACGACTAGTGAACACTCAGCTTCATCTATATTTTCTCTGCAGTTCTGGATTTCTTTTATTTTTAACAGGTGACATGCTGATCGTTCAAGAAGACCAAACCAGGCACAGAACTTCACCTGCATTTGCAGAATATGGTGCTTCTAGTTACTACAGGGAAACTTCGCCCGTGCTTACCAGAACTGCAGTCCCAGCAGACAACTCTTGCCTCTTTACCAGTGTGTACTATGTTGTTGAAGGGGGAGTCTTGAATCCAGCTTGTGCCCCTGAGATGAGACGCCTCATAGCACAAACTGTAGCCAGTGATCCAGAGTTCTATAGTGAGGCAATACTGGGAAAAACGAACCAAGAGTACTGTGACTGGATCAAAAGGGATGATACTTGGGGAGGAGCTATTGAGATATCAATTTTGTCCAAGTTTTATCAGTGTGAAATCTGTGTAGTGGATACACAGACAGTAAGAATTGATCGTTTTGGGGAAGATGCAGGATATACCAAAAGGGTTCTGCTTATTTATGATGGCATCCACTATGATCCACTTCAGCGTAACTTCCCTGACCCAGACACCCCTCCTCTGACCATTTTCTCTTCTAATGATGATATTGTTCTTGTACAAGCACTGGAATTAGCAGATGAAGCTAGAAGGAAGAGACAGTTTACTGATGTAAACCGCTTCACCCTGAGATGCATGGTGTGTCAGAAGGGATTAACTGGACAAGCGGAAGCAAGGGACCACGCCAAGGAAACAGGCCATACCAACTTTGGAGAAGTGTGAGCTATGCATGATGAGGGTTGAAGCCTACTACCTCACAGATCCAGAAGGCTCTGGGCATTCCAATAAGCTATTTGCGTAACCCGAAAGAACGAACGAACAATGCTTGAACCACCCTTTTAACTTAAAACCACTAAGACACTGAAATTCCTTGTTAAGATTAAACTTAGTGTGCAAGTTTACAGATGTGTGTCTATAGTGGTGATACCCTCTTTCTGCTGGGGTGACAGAATAGGTGGTGCTTGCCACCTACTGACACTAACCTGAAGATTGAGCTTTAGTATTATACACTAGCACCCAGCAGCATTAACTTGTAGAAGAGAACAACGTCACATGTTGGGTAATGCAGGTCTCACATGAGGCCACTGGACATATACCACAGTGTCTCCAGTAATTAAGTCCTTTTAATAACTCTGAATGAGTTAATAGTTTCTAAATTATGAATTGATTTCTCAAAAGAAGATACTCAGAATTGTCAAAATTGATTTTATATTGCAATTTGGTAGACTTTATAAATGTGTACTTCACCCGTTATAAGTACATATCAAGCAATTTTTACAGGGATGGGTCTGTTCCTTAAGAGTGTTACCTAAAAACAGGAACTGTTACTACCCTGTTAAGATTTCTAATGTATAAAAGTAGAATGTATGAGGGAACAGGTGCCTGAAGCAGCTTACTGAAGCTTTAAAAGACCGTTGGCCTCATGTTTTAATGCAGTTTATTTATTGGTCTTTGTTACATTAGATAAAATTTTTTAATTAGGGTATTTTTTTAATTGATGTTACTTGGAATTTGAGTGCTCCATTTTTGCTTTTTTACACGTAAAGATTTGTCTGGAGGGATTTGATTTCCTTGGCTTTTTAAAAATACTTCTCCGACTCCTGGAAAAAAAGTGTTTATCCAAAGTAATAATGCTATGCTTTTTTTAAAAAAATCTTTTGCTTACCTAAGCAGTGTTTGTTTTCATGTTAGCCTTATTCCTCCACTAATGACCTTTCAAATAATTTCACATTTTTGCAAATTAGCACTTTGCTTATCAGCGATCTTTTACTTTGCCTTTTGAAGGGTTTAAAGTAATTGGGATGATGATGTTGATTGACTTAGTTTCACTTCCAAAATATGAAAGTTTTTAAATCCTTGCCTTACTCAGCTTTCTCAGAATTCTGCTTCTTCCTATTACTAGATGTGTAGCCATTTGCTTGGTGGGCTAATCCACAGGGCACACCCTCTAAAATTTAGCTTCACTATGAGCTCTTCCAGATAAAGTGTTCTACCTCTTTTGATAATTCTTCGTAAGATCAGGGATGCTAAATTTAAAATTGTTACGTATTTCTCACGTAATGTGAAGAGGCTTAGTGTTGTGAAATTCTGTTAGCATGGTCTCATTTTTGATTAAGTATCTCGCTTGGAAAACTAATGGTATACTTTAAAGCGTTTATCTCTTTCAGCAGATCTTGGCAAATGTTTCAAAATTAAGATTTAGCACTTTCACCTGGTGAAGGTGGCCATGTAAAATTAGGAAACGTAAACAATTTAGGGAAAAAGTACCTTTAAGGAACAATTTACAAAGTATGCTTGAAATCATCAAATGACATTTCTTGAGTACCTTTGTGCATATAGCTGCTTTAGGCATTGTAAATTATTATGGTCAGTATAACTTAAAAGTGTTTAATTTTCAATTTACTGAGCCTTAAAAACAGCACTTGTCAGTTTACGATACTTAGTGTTTGGCAATCATGTATGTACAAATGAATATGATTGAAAATCTCTTCACACCTGTCTGTCATCTGGTCTAGATAGTTTTTGTATCTTTTATTTCTTCTAGAAAATGTTAAATTTAAAACTGTCAATCAGGTATCACTGGATAGAATGAATCAAATTGAGCTTTATGCATCATTGTTCATAAAACTTGCCTTCCTTTCTTAGTACTTCAAGAGCCAAAGTTGACTTTTTGCTTACTGAAATTTTAGGTCTAGGAGTTTATTCATGCAACAAGTATTTATTGAGTAATTTATAATGTGCCAGTCATGTATCGGTGTATTTCCTAACATACATTTCTGTCACTTTAAAATTGAGTCTATATTTTATCTACAGTGGTTTAATTTAACAAATGGAAAGAAATAGAGTTCTGATGTTTTACGTAATTAAACCCTCCATTTTATGTGTTTTTGTTTACATATTTAAGCTTAATACTTTTATAGCAAGTGTCAATTTATTCCAGAGATCTTATTTTATTGTGTTACCTGTTATTTAGCTTGTCCATTCACAGATTGGACACTGATAATTCAGTCAAATCGCTGTCGATAATGACTTTATTTATTAATCATCTGCTGAAATTCAGCACTAGTCTTTCAGTGTTCTGACCGTGGAATATTCAAAATGAAGCACTATTTGTAGACCACTTGATTTAATTATTGAGAATTAAAAACCAAAATTTGTTTATTCTAAACTCAAGCTTGTGTGCCTCATATAAAGATTTTTTTTTACTGTGCTTATTACACTTCCATGAAATTAGTCATTAATATGAGTAAATGCTAATCCTGAGAACTTTGAAAATCTATGGATTTAGTACTTGCAGCAGGATTAAAAGAAACTGTCTTAAATTTGCACTTGAACAAAATGAAACCCTCCTTCCTTTTCATTTAGTTTTTGACTGCCATATAAGAATATTCTTTTAATTAAAATGAAGACCGTTTACATTAGTGACATAATGAAGAAGACTGTATTTTCCAGCCCCCTCCTTTTCCTTGCTGCTCTTTGGATTTAAAGATTAGGTGTAGTGCTATACAGATAGCCATATGTATGCTGCATCATCAGGATGTTACATCTTAATGGCTAATAGTTGGTTTCTTAATTATTTCCCATGAGTGAGAAATGGGTACAGTCAAGTGGTGGTAGCTTGAAAGCTTGGCTGCTGGTCACCTTGACCTTGTTGGTAAGAACTAATGTAGTCCTGCCACTTGATTATTCCATGAAGTTCAAGTCCCAGCAAAATCATAATCAGGAATGAGTAACATTACATTATCTCTCTATACATGCCCCTAAGTGCCCATGCTTAACTTGCTTATCTTGCTTATTCCTTCTGTCCCAAGTAGGGATTAAAACATGGCTATAGCAAGTTGCCCTAGCTAAGCATAGTTTTCTATGTCTTTTTGAAAAAAAAATATTGAGCAGTATGCAAGATTAAGTAACAGAGTGATATTTTTTCTTTACGAATCAGGTGGCCTTCCTAACTTTCATATATAATTAATAATCATGTTCTTTCATGTATTGAGACACACATTTGTTGTTATTGGTAGCACTTTAAAAAGTATGAAAAAGTTTACATGTTTGCCCTCTCTAGGGATCTTGCTAAGGACATTAAAATAAAATTCTTGAGCTGCTAACAATTCAGCTCTTAATCGTCTCTGGCCACCAGTGTATCCACTGGCACAGCATTCTGGTGTTTTGGTAATGGTAGAACTCAATTTCAGTAACTTTTAGGAGCATGCTCTGTGCCCAGCATTCAAAATGTTGCTTCTTATTATAATGTGATCGTCATCTATCATTTATTACACAGTGCAGTATTCAAATTTGTTCTTGTAGCACAAAGACAACTATAACAACTTCTAGAAGATTAGATTTCTTAAAACTTCCTTTACTTCTAAGCAAACTTATTTTAAGGGGACCAGTTTTTTTAGTCAGAGGCCTGGAAAGTAACATATACAGGTGGCATAATTTTGAAGACTAGAGGGAAACACTTACTGATTTGAATAAGCTAGTTTATTAACTAAAGCTTTCTTATTAAGAGTTATAATATTGCAGCACATTTCATCCAACTTAAAAAGAATGTAAAACTTCTCCAATTCTGCAAAGGTGTTCTATTTTTCCTCCTCCAAAAATTAGCTGACATTTGTTTACGGTGCTTTGAACATTTGCTTTAGGAAAAAAAATATTACACTGATACTGAATATTTAGGGTGCTGATTTGGGTCTTGATTCATAAAGATTTAAAGATTAATAACCCTGCCATGATATTTTTGGATCAAAGGGAGGGAAGGGCAGGAGGGTAAAATACCACTAAAAAAGAAGAGACTCTCAAATGGATGCATTTCTGGTCATGAATTAGGTTTTTCAGAAAAATTTTCAAGCACTGCCTTTGTGTCACCTCAACCCTTCTCCCCTATTTCTTGGCATAGAATGTAGCAGGGCGGTAAGTGAATAAGCTTGTTATTAAAGTATAAAACCATGAATATAAGCATTTTGCTATGGTGTCTTTTTATCCTTAGGTTTTAAAAATAAAAACTTACACCTAGGAGTTTAGGGATAGTGAACGTATGATTTGGTTACGTTGTAGGGTAAATAGACAAGGTTAACTTAAGAAAGGTTTAGAATTTCTAAGATTACATGACCTTGACTTTATAACTGGTATAGGACAGGTAGGTGTAGCCTACAGTTACTTAAAGGAACAGGAGACCTAAGTTCTTGTCAGTTTTCCAGTTCACCTTGGTGCCATACAGGATTCAGGCTGTTTACAGGAAATATATACTTAGTAAAGAGTAAATTTTTGTCCTTTAAAAATGTGAATTAAGCTAAAAATACAGAATAAATACGTATAGTTTGTCAAAGAAGATAGAGAATGACATAGTCATGTAATTCCTGTGTTAATGCAGTAGAGACGGAGATTCCTGAAGCAAGAAGAAAACCACAAGTAAAGACTCAAATTTAGAGCTTGGGAACAGAACTTGAAAAAGTAGGCAAGGGCAAAACAGAACATAGTTCTGCTTTTCTTGGCATAGAAAATATTTTTTCTTAATGAAGATGGAAAGTGTTTTTTTGTCTTAAAAATGTTACTTTATCTATTTGCCAGCATTTTTTGTAAGTTAATACCCTGCTGCTACCTGGGAGATGTCTAATTTCATTTTGTACAACTCTTATGTGATTTTGCCATTGTCATTAAGATGCACTGATTTTATTTATGAGGTGTATGATTTTAAATGTCTAAATGCTGTATGAAGTGACTTGTTTTGAAGGAATAAATGGAGTGAAAACATTGTTGTTTGAGCATATTTTGGGGTGAGGGCAGAGGGCCAGTGAACAGCTGCTGCACTTAAGTTACATATTTATTATCAAAAACTCATAGACCACAGCTTGGGCTTGTCTGCCAGCCCGCCAAATCTCACTCTAGGTGGAGTCTTAATGGCTTTGCCAGGAGAAGCTGACATGTTTCTCCTTAACACCAGAAGGAGGGTGAAATTTCTCTACATTGACTAAATTTTCTGGCATGCAGTCAGCTCCTGAAAGTTGTAATTGGGTGTTTATTGACAAGTTGCCAAAGCTAAGTATTCCTTTCATTTGTAATAGACTGAGGTCTCTGTGGGCTTATATTTGTTTGAAAACCAAGACCTCTGGGAGAATAATTTCATTTTTGACAATGTCAACATTTAAACATTGAAACAACATTGTGATTTATCAAAGTTGGCTGTAGTTTAGGCTCTAAACTGAGCTACGTATCCTTTTCTTCTCACTGAAAAATAAATTTCAAAGGAACTCAGTTCAATTAAAAGTTGTAGAAATGAAACAATAATAATGTAATCAATTTATGCACCATGACAAAATACATCTTTTGAAGTCAGCACAAATCCAACATAAATCAAGCCAAACCACATATTACAAGAGGATTGTAAAGAGTCTCATGGGCTGTGTAATGGTAGCTATTGAACAATTTACCCGTAAAGCCGTGCTTCTCAAAGTGTGATCATCGTATTGCCTGAGTACTTGTTAGAAACGCAAATTCTCAGAAATTGAAGAAACTGATGTGGTCCAACAATGTTTTAACAAGCTCTCTAGGTGATTCTGATGCGCTTTGAGAACCACTGCTGTAAAGTTTAAATGAGTGTCAACTGAAAGACCTCCGATGGCTTATATCAATTCTGTGTCCTTGACTGCATGCAATTCATTTTCACCCACTACTTAAAGACTCCTGGTAGTGCAATGGTAAAGCGCTCAGCTGCTAACCGAAAGGTTGATGGTTCAAAACCCCTCAGAGGCTCCATGGGAGAAAGACCTGGTGATTTCCTTCATGAAAGGTTACCGCCAAGAAAACCGTATGAGGCAGGTTCTACTTTCACACGCAGTTGCTTTGAGTTGAAAATCAACTAGATGGCACCTAACAACTTAAATGCAGTTAATAAATTTACAGATAATGTAAATCCGGAGAAGACAGTTCAAATATCTCAATAGTCTGGAAAAAAAAGATCCTAAGATTCAATACTGGTAAATCTGAAGTCCTGCCCTTCAGTTCTGAAATGATCCATTGTGTGAGTCCAGCATGGGAGAAACCTGGCTTTATATATAGTTCATTTGCAAATATGTAGCAGTAGTACTTAATTATAATTTTGATTCTAACAGAGCAATATGACTTGGGGTGCAGACATCTTTAATAGTTAAACGATCTAGAAAAAAAGGCAGTAATGTCAGTGTACCCTACTTTAGTCACTTTGCGTTGTGGGTTTGAAAGTAGGTTTTACACATAAAACAATGAAAAACTAAGGTCTGACACCTGTCATGTGATAGCAAAGAAACAAGATATTTAGCTGGAGAAGGGATCTCAGGTTGGCATAATGGCTAAATTCAAATTTTTGAAAGTGTATGAAAGAGGGATTAGGTTTATTCTCTGAGGCTCTAAAGGAAAGAGTTCAGACTAATTAAGTGAATGAACATTGATAAAATTTACCTTAAAAACCTAACAAAAATGGAAATGGATGCTTTGATATTATCAAAAAGCCAGAGTGAGTACTGTGATGTAGTGTCCTGCATTGTGAGAAATTGGGCTAGAAGTCATTAGGCCCTGCTGTGGATTGAACTGTACCCTCTAAAATACGTGTTGGAGTCCTGACCCCTGTGCCTGTGGAAGTAATCCTATTTGGAATAGGGTTTTCTTTGTTATGTTAATGAGGCCATATCAGCGTACAGTGTATCCTGAATCTAATCACTTTGGAGTGATATAAAGAACAGCATAGGCAGACAAAAAAGCACAAACGGGAAGATAGATGCCACATGAAGATTGCCAAGGAACCAAGGACTGCCGGCTACTAGCAGTTGAAAAACACAAAGGACTTCCCCTAGAGCCCCACTCTAAATTCAGACTTCTAGCCTCCTGAACTGTGAGAAAATAAATTTCTATCCTTTAAAGCTGCCCACTTGTGATATTTCTGTTACAGCAGCACTAGGAGACTAAGACAGGCCCTCTAGCATCTTGAAGATTTTGTTTCAAATTCTAGTTTAAAAATTACTGGATAATTTATTTCTTTTATTATTATCATTATAATTGTGCTTTAAGTGAAAGGTTACAATTCAAGTCAGTTTCTTGTACAAAAATTTATAAACACATTGCTATGTGACCCTAGTTGCTCTCCCTATACTGCGACAGCACACTTCTTTCCACCCCAGATTTCCCGCGTCCATTCAACCAGCTCCTGTCCATCTCTCCATTCTCATCTCGCCTCCGGACAGGAGCTGCCCATTTAGCTTCATGTATCTACTTGAGCTAACAAGCACACTCCTCACGAGTATCACTTTATGGCCCACAGTCTGGTCTAATCTTTGTCCGAAGCGTTGGCCTTGTGAATGGTTTAACCCTGGGCCAACAGAGAGTCCGGGAGCCGTGTCTTCCGGGGTCCCTCCAGTCTCAGTCAAACCATCAAATCTGGTCTTTTTACTAGAATTTGAGATCTGCTCCTCACTTTTCCCCTGCTCCGTCAGGAACTCTCTGTTGTGTTCCCTGTCAGGGCAGTCATTGGTGGTAGCTGGGCACCATCTAGTTCTTCTGGTCTCAGGCTGATGGAGTCTCTGGTTTATGTGGCC
>NW_004443971.1:8000879-8002306 GCF_000243295.1 Trichechus manatus latirostris
TTATGTGGCCCTTTCTGTCTCTTGGGCTAATATTTCCCTTGTGTCTTTGGTGTTCTTCATTCTCCTTTGCTCCAGGTGGGTTGGGACCAATTGATGCATCTTAGCTGGCCACACGCTAGCTTTTAAGACCCCACACACCACTCACCAAAGTGGAATGCAGAACATTATCTTAATAAACTTTGTTATGCCAGTTGACATAGATGTCACCTGAAAGCATGGTCCCCAGGCCCCTGCTACTCTGTCCCTCCAAGCATTTTGTTGTATTCAGGAAACTTCTTAGCTTTTGGTTTAGTCCAGTTGTACTGACTTCCCCTGTTGTGTGTGTTGTCCTTCCCTTCACCTAAGATAATTCTTGTCTGCTATCCAGTCAGTGAATACCCCCTCTCCTTCCCTCCCCACCCTCATAACCATCACAGAATGTTTTCTTCTGTGTTTAAACATTTCTTGAATTCTTATAATAGTGGTCTTACACAAAATTTGTCCTTTTGCAACTGACTAAATTTGCTCAGCATACTGCCTTCCAGATTCCTCCACGTTATGTTTCATGGATTCATCATTGTTCTTTATCGTTGCGTAGTATTCCACTGTGTGAATATTCCATAATTTGTTTATCCATTAGTCCATTGATGGGCAACTAGGTTGTTTCCATCTTTTTGCTATTGTGAACAGTGCTGCAGTGAACATGGGTGTGCATATATCTATTCATGTAATGGCTCTTATTTCTCTAGGATATATTCCAAGGAGTGGGACTGAGGATTGTATGATGTCTATTTCTAGCTTTTTAAGGAAGCACCAAATTGATTTCCAAAGTGGATGTACCATTTTGCATTCCTACCAACAGTGTATAACTGGTCCAGTCTCTCCACAACCTCTCCAACATTTATTATTTTGTGTTTTTTGGATTAATGCTAGCCTGGTATCTCATTGTAGTTTTGATTTGTATTTCTCTAATGGTTAATGATCATGAGCATTTTCTCATGTGTCTGTTAGCTGCCTGAATGTCTTCTTTGATGAAGTTCCTGTTCATATCCTTTGCCAATTTTTTAATTGGGTTATTTGTCTTTTTTTGTTGAGGTTTTGCAGTATCTTGTAGATTTTAGAGATTAGATGCTGATCAGATTTGTCGTAGCCAAAAGTTTTCTCCCAGTCTGTAGGTTGTCTTTTAACTCTTTTGGTGAAGTCTTTTGATGAGCAGAAGTGTTTGATTTTTAGGAGCTCCCAGTTATCTAGTTTCCCTTCTAGTGTTTGTGCATTGTTACTTATGGTTTGTATTCTGTTTATGCCATGTGTTAAGGCTCTTAGCACTGTCCTTATTTTTTCTTCCATGATCTTTATCATTTTAGATTTTATATTTAGGTCTTTGATCCATTTTGAGTTAGTTTTTGTGCATGGTGTGAGGTATGGGTCTTGTTTCAGTTTTTTGCAGG
>NW_004443971.1:8002406-8003668 GCF_000243295.1 Trichechus manatus latirostris
TTTTATATTTAGGTCTTTGATCCATTTTGAGTTAGTTTTTGTGCATGGTGTGAGGTATGGGTCTTGTTTCAGTTTTTTGCAGGTGGATATCCTGTTATGCCAGCACCATTTGTTAAAGAGTCTGTCTTTTCCCCAGTTAACAGACTTTGGGCCTTTGTTAAATATCAGCTGCTCATAGGTGGATGAATTGACTTCTGGATTCTCAATTCTGTTCCATTGGTCTATGTATCTGTTGTTGGACCAGTACCAGGTTTTTTGACTATCGTGGTGGTATAATAGGTTCTAAAATCAGCTAGTGTGAGGCCTCCCACTTTGTTGTTCTTCTTCAGTAATGCTTTTCTTATCCAGGGCCTCTTGGCTTTCCATATGAAGTTGGTGATTTGTTTCTCCATCTCATTAAAAAATGCCATTGGAATTTGGATCAGGATTGCGTTGTATCTGTAGATCGCTTTAGGTGGAATTGACATTTTCACAATGTTGAAACTTCCTATCTATGAGCAAGGTATGTTTTTCCACTTAGGCAGGTCTCTTTTTTGTTTCTTGCAGTAGTGTCTTGTAGTTTTCATTGTATAGGTCTTTTACGTCTCTGGTTAGATTTATTCCTATGTATTTTATCTTCTTGGGGACTATTGTAAGTGGTATTGATTTGGTGATTTCCTTTTCGAACTTCTCTTTGTTGGTGTGGAGGAATCCAGCTGATAGGTTTGTATGTTTATCTTGTATCCTGATACTTTGCTGAAATCTTCTATTAGTTCCAGTAGTTTTCTTGTGGATTATTTGGGGTTTTCTGTCTATAAGATCGTATCATCTGCAAATAGAGATACCTTTACTTCTTCCTTACCAATTTAGGTGCCCTTTATTTCTTTTTCTGGCCTAAGTGCTCTAGCTAGGACCTCTAGAACAATGTTGAATGAGTGGTGATAAAGGTTATACTTCTCTGGTTCCCGTTCTTAAAGGGAACACTTTCAGACTCTGTCAATTTAGGACGATGTTGGCTGTTGGCTTTGTACAAATGCCCTTTATTATGTTGAGGAATTTCCCTTCTATTCCTATTTTGCTGAGAGTTTTTATCATGGATGGGTGTTGGACTTTGTCAAATGCCTTTTCTGCATCGATTGATAAGATCATGTGGTACTTGTCTTTTGTTTTATTTATCTGATGGATTACACTGATTGTTTTTCTAATGTTGAAACATCCCTGCATACCTGGTATAAATCCCACTTGATCATGGTGAATTATTTTTTTGATATGTTGTTGAATTC
>NW_004443971.1:8004189-8005864 GCF_000243295.1 Trichechus manatus latirostris
CCATCCTTTTCTATGCTCTGAAATACCTTTAGTAGTAGTGGTGTTAACTCTTCTCTGAAAGTTTGGTAGAATTCTCCGGTGAAACCATCCAGGCCAGAGCTTTTTTTTGTTGAGAGTTTTGTAATTACCTTTTTCAATCTCTTCTTATGTTATAGGTTTATTTAGTTGTTCTACCTCTGTTTGTGTTAGTTTAGATAGGTAATGAGTTTCTAGAAATTTGTCCATTTCCTCTAGGTTTTCAAATTGTTTGAGTACAATTTTTCCTTGTATTCTGTTATGAATCTTTTAATTTCAGTTGGATCTGTTGTGCTATTGCCCATCTCCTTTCTTATTCAGGTTATGTGCTTCCTCTCCTGTTTTTCTTTTGTCAGTTTGGCCAATGGTTTATCAATTTTGTTGATCTTTTCAAAGAACCAGCTTTTGGTTTTAACTCTTTCAATTGTTTTTCTATTCTCTGTTTCATTTGATTCTGCTCTAATTCTTATTATTTCCAAGGACTTCTTTTGCTGCTCTCTTTCTACTTGTTCCAGTTGTAGGGTTAATATTTTGATTTTGGCCCTTTCTTCTTTCTGGATGTGTGTATTTATTGCTATAAACTGACTTCGAGCACTGTTTTTGCTGTGTCCCAAAGGTTTTCGTAGGATGTGTTTTCATTTTCATTTGATTCTGTGAATTTCTTTATTCCATCCTTAATTTCTTCTATAACCCAGTAGTTTTTGAGCAAGGTGTTGTTAAGTTTCCATGTGTTTGATTTTTTTTTTCCTTGCTTCCGTTATTGATTTCTACTTTTATGTCTTTATGGTCAGAAAAGATGCTTTGTAATATTTTGATGCTTTGGATTCTGTTAAGGCTTGCTTTATGGCCTAATATGTGGTCCTTTCTGGAGGTTGTTCCATGTGTGTTGGAAAAAAAAAGTATACTTGGCTGCTGTTGAGTGGAGTGTTCGGTATATTTCTATGAGATCAAGTTGGTTGATTGTGGCATTTAGATCTTCCGTGTCTTTATTGAGCTTCTTTCTGGATGTTCTGTCATTCACCGAAAGTGGTGGGTTGAAGTCTCCTACTATTATTGTGGAGCTATCTATCTCTCTTTTCCATTCTGTTGGAGTTTCTTTTATGTATTTTGGAGCCTTGTTGCTGGGTGGGTAAATATTTATTATGATTATGTCCTCCTGGTGTATTGACCCTTTAATCATTATATACTTTCCTTCCTTATCCTTTGTGGTGGGTTTTACTTTAAAGTGTATTTTGTCAAAGATTAATATTGCCACTCCTGCTCTTTTTTGAGTGTTGTTTGCTTGATATATTTTCCATCCTTTGAGTTTTAGT
The DNA here is from genome assembly GCF_000243295.1 of Trichechus manatus latirostris. NCBI lineage: Eukaryota > Metazoa > Chordata > Mammalia > Sirenia > Trichechidae > Trichechus > Trichechus manatus. Next base: position 8,005,518 of record NW_004443971.1, read on the forward strand.
TTGTTTGTGTCTTTAAGTCTAAGGTGTGTCTTTAAGTCTAAGGTGTGTCCCTTGTAGCAGCAGATAGACGGATCATGTTTTTTTATCCTTTCTGCCACCCTCTCTCTCTTTATTGGTGCATTTAGTCCATTTACATTCAGCATAATTATTGATAGGTGTGAGTTTAGTGCTATCATTTTGATGTCTTTTTTTTATGTTGTTCACAGTTTCTTTGTTCCACTTAATTTTCTGTGCTTAGTCGGTTTTCTTTATGTATTTTCTTTTCATCTTTTTCATTGTTGTTGATTTTGTATTTGTTGAGTCTTTACGTTTTTCTTGTTTTTTATTTTGATGTGTAGGATTGTTAG
>NW_004443971.1:8006225-8020020 GCF_000243295.1 Trichechus manatus latirostris
TTTTTTTTTTTTTCCTTTGAGGCTTTATATATGTCATCCCATTGCCTTCTTGCCTGCATGGTTTCTGCTGAGTAGTCCGAGCTTATTCTTTTTGACTCTCCTCTGTAGATGACTTTTCGTTTCTCCGTAGCCACTCTTAAAATTCTCTCTTTATCTTTGGTTTTGGCAAGTTTGATTATAATATGTTTTGGTGACTTTCTTTTGGGATCTACCTTATGTGGGGTTCGATGAGCATCTTGGATAGATATCTTGTCATCTTTCACAATATCAGGGAAGTTTTCTGCCAACAAATCTTCAACAATTGTCTCTGTATTTTCTGTTATCCCCCACCACCCTGACCCGTTCTGGTACTCCAGTCACTTGTAGGTTATTCTTCTTGATAGAATCTCACGTAATTTTTAGGGTTTCTTCATTTTTTTAAAATCCTTTTATCTGATTTTTCCTCAAATAAGTTGGTGTCAAGTGCTTTATCTTCAATCCCACTAATTCTGACTTCCATTGCCTCAGTTCTGTTCCTATGACTTTCTATTGAGTTGTCTAATTCTGAAATTTTATTGTTAATATTCTGGATTGCTGATTGCTGTCTCTGGATTCTTGCAGCCTGTTTAATTTGTCATTATGCTCTTCTCTAATCTGCTTAAGTTCCTATATTGCTTTGTCTGTGTGTTCCTTGGGTTGTTCTGCATTTTGAATAATCTCCTTCCTGATCTCTTGAAGAGTTCTGTATATTAATCATTTATGTTCTACCACTGGTAATTCCAAGAAATTCTCTTCCTCTGGAAAATTTCCTGATTCTTTGTTTTGGGAGCTTGCTGAAGCCATCGTGGTCTGCCTTTTTATGTGATTTGATATTGACTGTTATCTCTGAGCCATCAATTAGTTATTATATATATTTATTTTATGTTTGCTTACTGTATCCTAGCTTCTTGTTTCATTTTGTTTTGATATGCCCAGATAGGCTGCTTATGTGAGCTAGTTTGATTATTGGTGCCTTTGAAGCTTTAACATCCTGTCACCAGGCAGTTAGTTCTGTTTCTAGGTATGTGAGCCCAGAAGTCAGTTTACTTTTCTTGTATGGATTCAGCTCAGGTGTCCAGGTAGTTGGTCATCAAGTGTGTGGTGTAGGCTGTCACCTACAGTCCTAGATCGGCAGGGGTTACTGGTGTAGGCAAAGGTATCTGGTTGCAATAGGTGGTGCTGACGGCTGCCCCTGAGTGTCTGAGAGGATAGCATGTCCCTGTTCCCTAGAATGTGTAGGTGGGTGGGTTTTGCAGCTGGACTATAAGCACCCATTGCTGTTGGCTGTAAGGACTGGAAGGCACCACTTATTCTTCAACCCCTGTTGTGGGTGGCTAGGTGGCATGGGTGGAGCCACCAGTCCTCAGGCCCCTGATGTGTGTAGGTGAGGACCCTGCTTAATGGGCAGAGCAGTGTCAAATGTCATGAACCTGCCAGTTCACCATATAGATGATAAAGTTGATGTTAGGCTTCAGGTATATACCCTGTTGTACTTTGGTAATGAGGGCCTACACTGTTGAAATGGGCCCACATAGGTCTATGCAAGGGTGAAAGGCATTCAAAGTCCATGGACCCCTTAAGTTTATGCCTAGGCAAAGGAGCTGTGCCTACCATGAGTTCCCGTCTTAGAGGAGCTGGCAGATTATTTTTTCCTGTTTGTTAATTTGTTCCCTCTCCAAGGCTGAGGGAATGGTTCAGGGCACGTGACAGGTCCCAATTCCAGCACATGGGACTGAGCAATCACTGAAGCCAGTCTGGGACTGGTGCAGAGGAGGGGACAGGTAAATGGGAGAGAGGTTTTTGCCAAAGGGGATGTTTTTTGATCCGCATGGTAGATCAGATGCGTGTACTTTTGCCAATTGAGCACTGCTTTTCACTGGTTCTGGAGGTGTGAGTAGACTCTGTGCTGCTGGGTCTCTCCTGATATGGAAAACACTTCCCGAGTGCCACTTCCAGCATCACTGAGCAAGCGAGTCAATCGGGTCTGAAGGGCACCAGCTCCTGCCGGGTCATGTCTGGCAACTCCTTGCTGCTTCTGAACCATCTCTCCCTACCCCTGCCACTCAGTCCGATTCCTCAACTTTGCCTTTGATGTTCAGGGCTCCTAGATTGCCATATATAATCAATTCACTTGTTTTTTTGGATCTTTGTTGTAAGAGGGACCACAGGAAGCGTCTGACTACTCCACCATCTTGACCCTGCCTCTCCAATTACTGGATAATATACAAAAGGAAACTTTTTTTTTTTTCCTCTCTCTGTCTCTCTCTCCTTTACCATCTAAGTTTTTGGAAAGAAGTGGTTTGTGTTCTTATTTAGCTATACAGTGAAGTCTACAAAGTAGGACTTACATGTTTGACAGAAGTATGTATTTGCTGGGTAGATAAAAATAGATGCTTATATCTCTTACCCTAAATTGAGAGATTCAAGAGTAGATAAACAGGCATCTCAAATATTTTTTCTATTTTAAGAATTTGTTCTTTCTTGGATTGTCAGTCTCTATTGTGTTTATAGACTTCGAGATTATTTATTTAATGAAATCAAGTGCCGGGGTAGCACAAATGTATTTCCCTAAGCTTACTCAAATTTTTATGATTTCCCAATGTGTGAGTTTTAAAAAAAAATTCATGTGGAACCAGGTCTCAGGGGATGAGTAGCCCTTTCTGTTTGCTTTAGTAGCTGCCTCTCTTTTTTCTCCTTCTCTGCCTTTCTGTCCTTCTAAAATTCTTTCTGTATACCAAGAAGTTTTCTGTTCTTAATCCGATGGCATTTCTCTGTATTTACTATGAGAGCTTCATTAGTGAATCTTAAGATATTAGAGCAGGTGTCACAGTGGCTTGGCCAAGTTCTAAAACCCTAATTATGGCCCTCTTGAATACATACAGTAGACTGAAAGCTATTATTTTGGAGTTCCAGCTTATTCAGGAGTCAGGTTCAAAATCAGTGCTGAAATTAACTATAAAATACAAACTTATTCCTGATAAACCATTAACTGACTCATAAAGTATAGTATATAGACATAACCATCACTTAGTAAGTCCAACACAGCTAGTCCCCATAATTGGTGGGCCCTGCATTCTAATCCTTGTTCACCTAGTTTTGTGAAACTATCAGAAGCACAACTCAACCTCTTAATCACTCCTTCTGGAATAGACAAATGTCTCCAGAGGAAAAATGGCCCCAAACGTTGGGCTCACCGCACCAGGCCTCCATCCTTGTCCTGATTAAGGCCTGGTAATTCTTCAAAGTTTTCACTATCTTTTAGGCTCTCCAGACCTTCAGCAGGAGGATTTGTTTGAATTATCTAGTTCAACATTACTGGAAATGGAAGTTCTCAGCAACAGCTTTTTAATGCTAATCAAGAAACAACTTGATTTACTAAATTTGTTATATATATATATTTGCTTCATATATATAATCTTGGAAATGAATATATCAGGTATGAACCGAATAATTTAGCAACATAATTTTTGTTCCAACAATGGAGGAAGGGAGGAACAGTTAGTAGGAATTTGTCAGTGCTTATTTAGAACTGTTTAAAAGGAAAAGACTTTATCAAGTAACCATGAATATTTCTAGCACAGATTATTTTAGTCTTGTGGGAATATTTGTATTGAGTTAAATAAGAATGTATACTTTACAACATGGATGAACCTGGAAGACATTATGCTGAGTGAAAGAAGTCAGTCACAAAAGGACAAATATTGCATGAGACCACTACTAGAAAAACTCATGAAAAGGTTTACACACAAAAAGAAACACTCTTTGATGTTTACGAGGGAGGGGTAGGGTGGGGATGGAAAAACACTAACTAGACAATAGATAAGTGGTAACTTTGGTGACGGGTAAGACAGTACACAATACTGAGGAAGCCAGTACAACTTGTACAAGGCAAGGTCATGGAAGCTCCATAGACACATCCAAACTCCCTGAGGGAGCAAATTACTGGGCTGAAGGCTGTAGGAAACATGGTCTTGGGGAACATCTAGCTCAATTAGCATAACAGTTTATAAAGAAAATGTTCTACATTCTCCTTTGGTGAGTAGCATCTGGGGTTTTAAAAGCCTGTGAGCGGCCATCTAAGATACTCCACTGGTCTCACCCCTCCAGGAGCAAGGAAGAATGAAGAAAACTAAAGACACTAGGGAAAGATTAGTCCAAAGGACTAATGGACCACAACTACCACGACCTCCACCAGACTGAGTCCAGTACAACTAGATGGTGCCCAGCTACCACCACTGACTGGTCTGACAGGGATCACGATAGAGGGTCTTGGACAGAGCTGGAAATAAAGGTAGAACAGAATTCTAACTCACAAAAACAAACAAACAAACAGACTTACTGGTCTGACAAAGACTGGAGAAACCCCGAGAGTATGGCCCCCGGTCACCCTTTTAGCTCAGTAATGAAGTCACTCCTGAGGTTCACCCTTTAGCTAAAGATTAGATACGTCCATAAAACAAAATGAGACTAAACGGGCACACCAGCCCAGGGGCAAGGACTAGAAGGCAGGAGGGAACAGGAAAGCTAGTAATAGGAAACCCAAAGTCGAGAAGGGAGAGTATTGACATGTCACGGGGTTGTTGACCAATGTTATAAAACAATATGTGTACTAACTGTTTAATGAGAAGATAGTTCTGTAAACTTTCATCGAAAGTACGATAATAAAAGAAAAAAAAATGAACCACCAAAAAGAAGTTAAAAAAAAAAAGTGTACTTTATCATAGGGTAGGAATCATTTTTTACAGTCTATTTTATGGGATGTGTTATAAAATTATCCATCCTAACTATGGACAGTACTTTACAGCTATTAGAATGCTAAACCTCCTTCAGCTATGACTTAGCTACTTGGCATTTGGGTTGATAAATCTTTCCCTTATAAATTTTGTTGGATTGAATTACTTCTCCCAAAGCTTGAATATCATGGAGTAAACTGAACATATTGAGTTCTTAAACCTACAAAATTCAGAAACAGACTGAATTATGTTGATCTTCTGCCAAAGCAGTCCTTCCCATTAAATCTATCCAGCTTTGTTTTTCTTGCTCTTACACTATAACAATGAGGACTGAGAAAATGATCTTGGATTTGAGTAGGAGAAGACAAAGTCATAATTTATCTCAGATAAATTGTTAAGGTAATAGTTTATCTCAGATAAATTGTTAAGCAGTTTTCTCTAACTTAACAAAGCATTGAGCTTCTACTTCTTGAAAGACATGGCATCAGATACCTCAAGGATTACAAAGGTATTAATTCATTCAATAAGCATTTTTGAATGCTAGTACCAGGAACTGCCCTAGGTGCTGGTAAACACTGGGAGAGAAAAAAAACAGTGCTATAAAGGAATAGAAATGCAGTTGCTATGAAGAGAATAATAGGGTGAAAGAACCTAATTAAACTAGGTGAATCTGGGAAAGTCTTTTTGAGAAAGTGACATTTAAGCTGAAACCTGAGACATGAATAAGAATTAGTTGAAGAGTAAGACAGAAGAGCCTTCCAAGTAGGGGGAATAGCATTTGCAAACATGATGTTATAGGAGGAAATGAAATATTTTCCAGGCCAGTCTGACCAGAGTGTGGCAAACAGGGTAAGAGGGGCATGAAATGAAGTTTTAGAAACAGGCAAGGATCCAGATTTGCAACATCTATAAGCTATATTAAGCATTTACCCCAGTTCATTTTTACCACACTCTATTTGCTTGTTTATTTCATATTTGTGTTCCCAACTAGTTTATAAACTCCATGACAGCAGGGACCAATTCTGTCTTTTACTATCTTTGTATCCCTAGTACCTAATAGAGTACTGGACACATAGTAGACATTCATTGTATATTTGAATGAATCAACATATGAATGAATGAAGTCAACGTGTGAGGGAATAAAATTATCCTTACAGTGCTTTTTAAGGAACACATCTGATTTATGTTTCCCAAAGTTTACTTTAACGCTCTGTGGAGAATGGATTGAAAGGGGCAAGAGTGGAAGTGGAGGTCCTAACGAGTATTGTAGTAACCTACGTAGGCGATGATGGTGGTAATTATAGTGTTAGCATATCTAAAGTGATTATAATGTACTGGGCATTTTGTATGTATTATTTCATGTAATCTTCATAGTAAGTCTGTGAGATAGGTATTATTATTGTCTCTTCTATAAATGTGGTTATTAAGTATTAGTCAGAATCAACTTGGTATTATGGGTATAAGTAACTTCCTCAGACACACAGCTAATAAGTGGCTGATGGCTTATACTAGGTGAATATGAAGAGAAGAGGATAGATTTAAGATACATGTTGGAGATAGGATCTCCAGGACTTGGTAATGTGGGGAGTAACAGAAAGGGAATAGTCTAGGATTTCTCTCAGGTCTCTTACTCCAGCAACTGGTGGATGGAAGTGCCATGACCCATGGAAGATGGAGAAGGAGCAGATTTGGCAGAAAAAGAAAAAATAAGAGTTTGGACCTATTAAATTTGAAATGTCTATGAATCACCTAGAAGGAGATGTCCTGTAAGAAATTGCATTTACAGGTCTGAAGTTCAAAATTTTTGTCTAAGATAAAGTTCTAAATTTTGAATTGGTTGACCTGTAGATAATGAAAGCTATGTGGATGGAAGAGATCAACTACAGAGCACATATAAAGAGAGGCAGTCTCAGCACCAAACCCTAAGGAACTCCCAACATTTAGAAGTCAGGCAGAGGAGGAAGAGCCAGCCTTTAGAAATGAGGTGAAGAAGGAGGAGCCAGTAAAGATAACTGAAAGTTCAGGAGCAATCAGAGATGCAAGAGAATTTCATATTATGAAATCCAAGAGAAAATAATTTTTTAAGAAGCAGAAAGTGGCCAACCATGTTGGCTGTTAGGAAAGATGGAGTCAGCGAAGGACTGAAAAGAATCCATAGTATTTAGCAACCTGGAGATTATTGATGACCTTAACAAGAGCTGTTTCAGGAGACTGGTAGAAAAAGAAGCCATATGGAAGTGGGTTGAAGAGTAAATAGGGATGTCTGCTTAAAAATACCAAGTTAAACATACTTATTAGCCTCCACTCTCCCAAAACTGTAATAATAATAATAGAATTTTAAAAGGCATAAGCCCTCAAAGACAAAGAGAATGGTGGAGTAAAAATAGCTAGCAAGCAGTTGGATGAGTTAAGTAACTGACTTAGGAGGCTCAAAAAAGCTGAAGCCTAAGCCAGCAACCCAATTTATTCCATATAGCCCCCCAAAAGTTTAAGAATTGGTGGTATTAGTACCTCCAGAAAAAGAGGTAGAAAAAAATCAGGAAGATTGCTGGAAAGTCTAGTTAAGAGGCAGTTAAGCCCCTCAGGTCTCCGCTCCACTTAGCAACTCAGGACTTCATCCCCTCTCCAAAAGAGGGTAAAACAAATGGTGTCTGTGTTAAAAATAAGGGTATTAAGTGAAATTTTACATACTGAATGTTGAGATCTCCACCATTCTTCCACCACTAATCTCTTAGAATGCTCGCTGCCAGAATTATTTTCCTTCAGGCAGGACTTTGGAAGACCCTTTCCCGAGGAATCTTCGAAGATTCCAACTAGGTCAACAAAAAAGACTAAAAATAGTGACATCAAAGATTTCCCAAACAAATGACCCTGAACTCTACAGTGAAGTCCGTAGTCGACCAACCCCACCCATGCCACAGAAATTTCAGTCAGCTTTTAGTTGCTACAGTCTTAAATTTGAGGGGACAGCCAAGAATCATGAGGTAGTTTAAGAAATCCTTAAATAAGAAACACGAAGGCCAAAGCAGACAGAAAAAAGTAGCTTGGAGGAAACCCAAACTATGCCATACGAAAACCAAAAATAAAAACTTGTTGCTGTTGAGCTGATTTTGACTCTTGATGACCCCATGTGTTACAGCATAGAACTGCCCCATAGGGTTTTCTTTGCTGTAATCTTTACAGAAGCAGATCACCAGGACTTTCTTCTGTGGTGCTGCTAGATGGGTTCGAACCACTAACCTTTCAGTTAGCAGCTAAGCACAAACCGTTTGCACCACCTGGGAACCTTCATGCCATACTTTGTTGTTATTGTTTGCCATTGAGTCCTATTTCGACTCATAACTAGGGGTTTTAAATTTTCATCCTGAATACTATGAAGACCCATCAAAATATTTTAAGGAGAGGGATGACAACTCAGATACGCATCTATAAAATGGAAGATGTGTAACAAGTAGTTTCTCTTATCTCTTCCATCTCTAATAGCCTATGATCCTACAAATAGTGAAGTCCAGAACCAGAGCAGTGAGGATGAAGCATTGGAAACAGATCAGAGAGCTGTCTCACAGGGGACATGGGAGGATTGCTGTGAAACATTGAGCCTGGGTGGGAGGAGGTGTGGTGAAGAAATTGGCTGGGATGGGGAGACAGGAGACGACAGGTTTAAGATAAGCTCCGTTTTGCACATATTCAGATTTGATATCTCTTAACGAAAGCTCTCTAGTGCTAATAAATGACTCCAGTCCTCAAAGTTCCATTAGCACTGGGATTAATGGGAAGAAGACAACTGCTGAATCCTCTACTTTTCCATGGTAGGTGGGCCAAAAAAACACTGCTCCCAAGAAAGAAAGAAAGAATAAACTGCTCCCAGGAACTACTTAATGACTGAATGATTTCAGAACTCCTTTATCCAAATCTACTTAACTATGCCCTGTAGTTTCCATCTGATTATTTTAGGCTTAACACTAATGTCACTTTGGTGAGAATTTTGCAGTCTATTTGATGTCTTAATCTGCCCATCAATTCCATGGTTTGTAGCCAAATTATAATTCCCCCCCTCTGAATCCTTCCCTAGCTGCGCCCTTTTCAAAGCAAGCTCTTGGTTCCCTAGCCGAGACTTGCAGAACAAGCCTTTCTGTTCCCTGATATTTTAGCAGTCACACTCAGAGCCCCACATATAGCTTGAACTCAGTGGGCACTCAGGGTCTGCTAGGGATAGTAATAGCATGCATTCAAAGTAACTTGATTTCTCTTTTAGAGAAGACAGACACAGAGGCTTTGGCGGTAATGTGAGGGAATACGTATCTTGAATGATTGGAACAGGGGTCCACAACTATTTTGCAGAGAGTCCAACTTTACAAGGGACCCAAAGAGGACAGATTGACCAATGACTGTGTTATATTGTGGTTTCGAAGTGGTGTGCATGTGCACACCTGCTCACTTAGGTTGGGGAAAGGAGGCGCTTTACTGGGGAGTTTTTACTGAGGGAGGAAATACTAAACTAGAGAGAGAGAGAAAGAGAGTAATAGTGCCTCCTTTTTCACAGGTGGAAGTGAGAAAATAGACAAAATAATATTTTTGTTCCTTTAAAGAGAGGACTTCCGAAATCAGAAATACCTGAAAGAATGAGGCTCCACGGTTGTCATAGGTCATCACTTGAAGGGGTGGGTGTGTCTTTGCTCTTTGTACATGAATTCCTGTTTGATAACCCGACTCTGTGAAATGTAATTACAGCCCAGATTACCTGACTCACCTGTTTCCTCACTGCTTCTCCATCTTTGCATGCTAATGTGCCTCAGTCATTCCTTGACTGTCAGAGACTAGTTTAAAGTGGTGAAGAGCTCAGCTACTAACCAAAAGGTCGATGGTTCGAACCCACCAGCTGCTTTGGGGAGAAAGATGTGGCATTTTGCTTCCATAAAGGTTGACAGCCTTGGAAACCTCATGGGGGCAGTTGAACCCTGTCCTATAGGGTCTCTGTGAGTCAGAATTGACTCGACGGTGTCTTGGTCATCTGGTGCTGCTGTAACAGAAATACCACAAGTGGATGCCCTTAACAAAGAGAAGTTTATTCTCTCACAGTCTGGTAGGCTACAAGTCCAAATTCAGGGCATTAGCTCCAGGGGAAGGCTTTCTCTGTTGGCTCTGAAGGAAGGTCCATGTCATCAATCTTCCCTTGGTCTAGGAGCTTCTCTGTGCAAGAAACTCAGGTCCAAAGGACGCCCTCTGCTCCTGGCACTGCTTTCCTGGTAGCATGAGGTTCCCATGTTTCTCTGCTTGCTTCTCTCTTTTATGTCTCAAAAGAGATTGGCTTAAGACACTATCCAGTCTTGTAGACATTATCAGTATAACTGCCCCTAATCCATCTTCTTACATCACAGTGATAGAGTTTACAACACATAAGGAAATCACTTCAGATTACAAAATGGATGCTATCATACAATAGTGGGAGTCATGACGCAGCCATGTTGACAGATATTTTGGAGGGACACAATTCAACCCATAACAGATGGCAACAGACTTTTTTTTCTTTTTGGTTTATTATTATCTAAATTTTACAGGCAAGGAAAGGGAGGCACAGAGAGGTTAAATAATTTTCCCCAAATCACGTAGCTATTAATATGTTTTATAAAAAGATGACACATTATCCTAATTTTATTGTAAACTGAAACTGTATCTGTTTACAAACAAGGCTGTGTCTACTATCATCTATGAGGTTAATGCTCATAAGTAAATCTATTTTTTTTTAGCAAATGTTCAAGTCACACACCTATGATGCTGGGTTAACGTCAGTGGTTCCATCCATGGGAGTAACTCACCTTACATTGAACTCCTGATTTGGCCATGCCCTTCCTGTTTTGTTTGTGTTATGACATCACACATTCGAATGGCACATCAGAAAAAGAGATCACAGTCAGCTCTATTATCCATATGCTGGGTCATCCCAGGCTTCCTTGGACCTCCTTCCTCCTCACTAGTCCTGCCCCACCTCTTCTTTACCTTAGCACCAGTATCATTGCAATTCTTATTTCCTACTCAACTACGATCACAGAAAGAGAGACAAAGGAAGTTGTGTGTCATCTTGTTACAAAACATTTCAATAGCTATAAGTAAGAAGTGAGATAGGGATGGATGAATCTAATGGTTAGAATTGTTGTTGTTGTGTGCCATCGAGTTGATTTTCCACTCATGGTGTCCCCACGTGACAGAGTAGAACTGCCGAACAAAGTTGCCTAGGCTATAGACTTTATGGAAGGAGCCATGTTGGTGCAGTGGTTAAAGCACTTGGCTGGTAACTGAAATGTTGGCGGTTTGAGCACACCAGTTGCTCTGAGGGAGAAAGGCTCTGAGGGAGAAAGATGTGGCAGTCTGTTTCTGTAAAGACTGTTGTTGTTGTTAGGTGCCATCAAATCAATTCCAACTCATAGCGACCCTATGTATAACAGAAAAAAACACTGCCTGGTTCTGCACCATCCTCACAATCATTGCTATGCTTCAGCCCGCTGTTGCAGCCACTGTGTCATTCCATCTTTTTGAGGGTCTTCCTCTTTTTCCTTACCAAGCATGACGTCCTTCTCCAGGGGCTAGTCCCTCCTGATAACATGTACAAAGTATGTGAAATGAAGTCTCAATATCCTCACTTCTAAGGAGCACTCTGGCTGTACTTCTTCCAAGACAGTTTTGTCCCTTCTTCTGGCAGTGCACGGTACATTCAATATTTATACATATGAGGCAACTGAAAATACCATGGCTTGAGTCAGGCACACCTTAGTCCTCAAAGTGACAGTTTTACTTTTTAACACTTTAAAGAGGTCTTTTGCAGCAGATTTTCCCGACACAATATATCAGTTGATTTCCTGACTGCTACTTCCATGGGTGTTGATTGTGGATCCAAGTAAAATGAAATCCTTCACAACTTCAATCTTTTCTCCATTTATCATGATGTTGCTTATTGGGCCAGTTGTGAGGATTTTTGTTTACCTGTGTTTTATTGACCATGCTAAGACATTCAACTGTGTGGATCATAACAAATTATGGATAACATTGTGAAGAATGGGAATTCCAGAAGACTTAATTGTAGTCATGCCAAACCTGTTCACAGACCAAGAGGAAGTTGTTTGAACAGAACAAGGGGATACTGCATAGTTTAAAATCAGGAAAGGTATGTGTCAGGGTTGTATCCTTTTACCATACTTATTCAATCTGTATGCTGAGCAAATAATCCAAGAAACGGGACTATATGAAGAAAAATGCAGCATCAGGATTGGAGGGAGACTCATTAACAACCTGCAATATGCAGGTGACACACCCTTACTTGCTGACAGTGAAGAAGACTTGAAGCACTTACTGATGGATTACACCTTAACATAAAGAAAACAAAAATCCTCCATAAAGATTACAGCCTTGGAAATTCTATGGAGCAGTTCTACTCTGTCCTATACTGTCTCTATGAGTTGGAATTGACTAGACAGCAAAGCGTTTGGTTCTTTCTCCCACAGAGGTGCTCGGTGGGTTCAAACTGGCAACCTTTTGGTTAGCAGCCAAGTGCTTAACTGCTGCACCACTAGGGATCCTTAATGGGTAGAATTAGACCTACAAATTATCTGTGTATTTTGTGTTTCATTTTCTCCAAAATGGGCAGATTGGCATCATGATGAAGCATGGCAAGCTTGATTGCAAGCTGCCTGAATTGAAATTCTTGCCCTGTCACTTCCTAGCTACTTGATCTTGGGCAAGTTATTTAACCTCTTTGTGCTTCCCTTTCCTCACCTGTAAAGTTTAGATAGTAGCAGTGCCTACTTTTCAAAGTTGATATTAAATATTAACATTAAGTTTATATTAAAAGTTAAAGATTAAATGAAATGATACATGAAAATGCTTAGCAAAATACCTAGCACAAAAGAACATAATAAATTTTGGAAATTATTACATGTATTAATTCTAATTTTTCTTCCTGCCCTTTTAATGTAAGTGAAGTATCTTGAAAATTGATAGGTATCATATCAGATATGCAAGGATGGTTCAACATTAGAAAATCAATCAGTGTAACCCACCACATAAGTAGAACAAAAGAAAAGAATCACATGAACGTCTCAATGGATGCAGAAAAGGCATTTGATAAAGTTCAACACCCATTCTTAATAAAATAGGAAGTTAAGACTTCCGGGCAACATGGCGCTACAGTCAAAAGCACCACGCCCTCCCTTCGCACCGAAGATCGGAAAAACTAAGTCAAACAGACTCACACGTCAGTCCTGAAACCCTAACCATCAAATGAAGAGACAACGAACTCAATCAAGCACTGAACAGAATAAGAAACTGACCGAGAACAGAGTGCGAGGAGAGATACATGCAGAGGTCCCCTATCAGCTACCACAGCACAGATCCGTGATCTTGGACTCTTATCAGAGATCAGCGAATGGAACGTACGAGAAAGCAGCTTCACAGAGCTTCCAATAGGAGGCAGAACAACTGGTAACCCACGATATAGGCTTTCCCACCCCCTACCCTTCTTCACCCCGTTTAGCCTCCTCTGCTTCCTGCAACCACAGTGTATTGGTTGGGAAGCACGACTTCCCCCCAGCACCACTTGGATTCCACCTGCCCGCACTGGCCAGATCCCTGAGTGCCATTTGTTGGCTGCTGGTGTTGCTTTTTTCTGCTTCTTTAGATTTCTTCCTTACCACTCACCACCTCGTCCTCTTTTCTCTCAAATAGTTGGCTCCGTGCACCATCTTTGCTTCTTCTGAAAGGCTGTGAAACACTGCTCAACTGAAACTGCTTCCCGGCCTGTGCCACCACGCTGGTGGGACCCCTGGGGCTTTTTTGTTTGTTTGTTCTGATTTGTTCTGTTTTGATTTGTTTGTTTGTTTTGTTTTTCTTTTCTCAGCTTGGGAGCCCCTTCTAGCGGGGCAGTACTGTGTGGCTTGGAAGCTACTCCCTTACTCTGCGCAGACGCACAGGGACATCCCTGGGGTCATTTCTTTTTTCTTGTGTTTTGTTTGTTTGTTTGTTTGTTTTTGGCTTTTTTTCCCATTTCTTTCTTT
>NW_004443971.1:8021020-8112200 GCF_000243295.1 Trichechus manatus latirostris
GGAGGCAACAGGAAAGCTGGTGATAGAGAACTCAAGATTGAGAAGGGACAGTGTTGACATGTCATGGGGTTGTTAACCATTGTCATAAGGCAATATGTGTACTGTTTAATGAGAAACTATTTGTTCTGCAAACCTTCATCTAAGGTACAAAAAAAAAATTATCTACGTGACATCAAATTGACAACAGCAACTCAAAAGGTTTGATGGGAAGCCTAGGGGACAGTGATTTGAAGATAATGGTGATGGAATAATTTGGAAAAGGACTGTGAGAATAGCAGTTCAGCTGGAAGAAAGTAATCGATGTCCCTGAATTATACATGTAGATACTTTTGAAATGGTGTAACTTTGGCTATGTATATTTTCACCAAAAACAAAAAGGTCCTCAAGGTCAGGAAGGGAGAGTGTTGACATGTGGTGGGGTTTTTAACAATGTCATAAAACAATATGTGTACTGACTGTTTAATGAGAAACTATTTGTTGTGTAAACCTTCATCTAAAGTACAATAAAAAATTTTTTTAAAAAAATAGGAGGTTAAGAGCTCAGCTGCTAACCAAAAGGTCAGCAGTTCAAATCCACCAGCTGCTCCTTGGAAACTCCATGGGGCATTTCTACTCTGTCCTATAGAGTAGCTATGAGTCAGAATCAACTCAACGGCAATGGTTGCTGCTGTTTTTTTATATACAAAGCCAACAGCCAACTTCATTCTCAATGGGGAGAGGCTGAAAGCATTCCCCCTGAGAGTGGGAATAAGACAAGGATGTTCTTTACCACCACTCCTATTTAACATTGAACTGGCAGTCCTAGCTAGAGCAATAAGGTAAGAAAAAGAAATAAAGGGCATCCAAATTGGAAAGGAAGAAGTAAAACTCTCCCAATTCACAGATAATATGATCATATACACAGAGAACCCCAAAGATTCCACAAGAAAACTACTGGAACTAACAGAAACATTTAGCAGAGAAACAGGATCAACATGCAAAAATCAGTTGGATTCTTATACACAAACAAAGTGAACTTCAAAAAGGAAATCAGGAAAACAATACCATTTATAATAGCCCCTAAAAAGATAAAATACTTAGGAATAAATCTAACCAGGAACGTAAAAGACCTGTACAAAGAAAACTACAAAACACCATTGCAAGAAACCAAAAGTAACCTACATAAATGGAAAAACATACCATGCTCATGGATAGAAAGACTCAACATTGTGAAAATGTCAGTTCTACCCAAAGTGATCTACAGATATAATGCAAACCTGACCCAAATACCAACAGCATTCTTTAACGAGATGGGAAAACTAGTCACCAACTTTATATGAAAAGAAAAGAGGCTCAGGATAAGCAAAGCACTATTGAAGAAAAGGAGTAAAGTAGGAGGCCTCACACTACCTAATCCACCTGATGTACAGAATCTACTATACAGCCAGAGTAGTCAAACAGCCTGGTACTGGGACAAGGACAGAATTGAAAAACCAGATATAAATCCATCCACCTATAGTGAGCCAATCTTTGACAAAGGACCAAGGCCCATTCAATGGAGAAAAGACAGTCTTTTTAACAAATGGTGCTGGCAAAACTGGATGTCCATCTGTAAAAAAAGGAAACAGGACCCATACCTCATACCATACACTAAGACTAACTCAAAATGGATCAAAGACTTAAATATAAAACCTAAAGTGATAAAGATCATGGAAGAAAAACAGGGCAATGCTAGGGGCCCTAATACATGGCATAAATACAATATATAATTAACAATACACAAACACCAGAAGATAAGCTAGATAACTGGTATCTTCTAAAAATTAAACACTTACGCTCATCAAAAGACTTCACCAAAAGAGTAAAAAGAGAACCTATAGACTGGGAAAAATTTTTGGCTATGACATATCGAACAAGGGTCAAATTTCCAGAATCTATAGAATACTTCAATAAATCAATAACAAAAAGACAAACAATCCAGTTTAAAAAATGGACAAAGGATATGAACAGACATTTAATCAAAGAAGACATTCAGGCAGCAGGTAACAGACACATGAGGAAATGCTCGCCATCACTAGCCATTAGAGAAATGCAAATCAAAACTACTATGAGACACCATATCACCCCAATATTACTGGCACTAATGAAAAAACAGAAAATAACAAATGTTGGAAAGGTTATGGAGAGATTGGAACTCTTAAGCACTGCAGGTGGGAATGTAAAATGGTATAACTACTATGGAAAACAATATGTTGCTTCCCTAAAAATCTAGAAATACCATATGATTCAGCAGTATCCATTCCTAGGAATATATCCTAGAGAAATAAGAGTCATCACACGAATAGACATATGCACACCCATGTTCATTGCAGCACCATTCACAGTCGCAAAAAGATGGCAACAACCTAAGTGCCCATCAGCAGCTGAAAGGATAAAAAAATTATGGTACATACACACAATGGAATACTATGCAACAATAAAAAACAATGATGAATCCATGAAACATATCACAACATGGATGAATCTGGAGTGCATTGTGCTGAGTGAAATAAGTTAATCACAAAATTACAACTATTGTATGAGACTGTTTCAGCGGCGACGGTTGTTGGGGCAGTGGAGACAATAACCAATGCCACAACTATTACAGAGACGTGGGGCCAGGAGGGTCACTCTGAGGAGTCGAACCCCGGCTTCAGTCCCAGGAGTTTATTTTATAGTCAATACAGCTAGCAGTGAAGCAAATAACAGAGCAATGGGGCTTTGGGTGAGTAACAATAAGTTTCGGGCAAGGGAGAAGGAATTCAGGTAAACAAGCCAATCAGTAACAGGACAATAGGTTTGGGAAAACAAGTCGTGCCTAATCTCTTTCTCATCGCTGACAAGTCTCCAACATGTCGTATACAGCATAGAGGCCTGTGGGGGCTGCAGTTGTCAATAGTGCAGCCATGTTTAAATGGCATATATCCCCACATGAGACCACTATTATAAAAACTCAAGGAAAGGTTTATACACAGAAAAAAACAATCTTTGGCAATTACGAGGGAGGGGAGAGGTGGGGAGGGGAAATCACTAAGTAGATAGTAGGCAAGTGTTAACTTTGGTGAAGGTAAAGAAAACACACAATATAGGGGAAGTCAGCACCACTTGAACAAGGCAAGGTCATAGAGGCTTCCTAGACACATCCAAACACCTTGAGGGAACCAGTTACTGGGACTGAGGGCTGGAGAGCATGGTCTCAGAAGACATCTAGGTTCAATAGGCATAACATAGTTTATAAAGAAAATGTTCTACATCCTATTTTTGTGAGTAGCATCTAGGGGTCTTAAAAGCACGCGAGTGGCCATCTAAGATACATATATTGGTCCCATCATGTTCAGAGCAAAGGAGAATGAAGAAAACAAAAGACACATGGAAACTATTAGTCCAAAGGACTAATGGTCCACATGAACCACAGCCTCCACCAGCCTGAACCCAGACGAACCAGATGGTGCCTGGCTACCACCACCAACGGCTCTGACAGGGATTGCAGTAGAAGGTCCTGGACAGACAGGGAGAAAAATGTAGAACAAAATTCAAATTCACAAGAAAGACCAGACTTACTGGTCTGACAGGGACTGGAGGAACCCCTGAGACTATGGCCCCCAGACACCCTGCTAACTCAAAACTGAAGTCACTTCCGAAGTCCATCTTTCAGCCAAAGATTAGACAAGCCTATAAAACAAACAATAATAGACATGAGGAATGTGCTTCTTAGTTCAATCAAGTATACGAGACCAAATGTGCAACACCTGTCCGAAAGTAAAGACGAGAAGGCAGGAAGGGACAGGAAAACTGGACGAATGGACATGGAGAACTCAGAGTGGATAGGGAAAGCGGGAGAGTGCTGACATATTGCAGGGATTGCAACCAATGTCACAAAACAATTTTTGTATAAATTTTTGAATGAAAAACTAATTGCAATATAAAATTTCACCTAAAAAACAATAAAATAAATTTTAAAAAGTTGATAGGTATCAAGTACAGTCTACATGGGAGAAAAATCATATCTAGGAAAAGTAGCCAATATCTGGAGGGAGATTGTTTCCTGAAAGCAGTGAGTTATTCCACCTCAAGCTGACTGAGATTCGCCCTGCTCTCTTCAATTTAACTACAGGTGCCAAAAATCTGCCCATGGAAGGAGACAAGAGTTGCTAAACTAGTTGGTTGCTATTTTGTTTTTATTTCTTAATACTCATTGCCACCTTCCATGAACAGCTAAAAGAGACCAGAGACCCAAATGACAGGGTGTATGTTCCCTCCCTTGGGGCTGCCAGCCACTTTATCATCAGGGCAGGGACCCCTTGGGGGAGAAATGGTTTCATTTTTCCCAGAAGTAAATGAAGCTAAGAAGGTCGTTGGCCAGCAGTGAGGTGAGAGTGTCTCAGCTAATATATTCCTAGTTGTAAGACACTCTCCTCAGTGGTCCTGAGTGGAGTTGCTAGCATTTGAGCTACAGGAGAAGGCTTCAGGATGAAAGTGATTCTGCATAGCTAGAAAAGCAGAAACTGGCCACAAAGGATTTTAACTTGGGGAATTCAGGAGAATACTTAGTTCCTGGAGCCCTGGTGGCGCAGTTGTTAAGCGTTCAGCTGCTAACCAAAAGGTGAGCAGTTCGAATCCACCAGCCACTCCTTGGAAACCCTACGGGGCAGTTCTACTCTGTCCTATACGGTCGCTATGAGGCAGAATCAACTTGAAGGCAGCAAGTCAGGTTTAGGTAACTTAGTCCCTAGTGGAATTTTTAAAAAAAAGGCAGTTCTAGATGGGAAACCAAGTGTCAAACAGGCCCACAGAAATGTATGCTGCCCGGTGGACGTGCTCCTTTAAATAGTAACAAATACTATGTTTTTGCCTAGTCTCTTCTAGCCAACTCTCCCGTCTTCCAGTATCAGTCCAAACCTGTCCCTCAGTGCTCCAGCCCTCCTTTTTTTAAGGGCTGCTATTGGCTGTAAGGAGGGGGAAGGGTAGGGCAAGAGATGATTTGTTAGGTGAGAGCAGTACAGCCCTGCCCAGTCCCCTCCCACGCCCTGCCTGGAGAAACAGCTGGAATGAGAAGTAGGGAGGGGACGCTGGGATTGGCTGAGAGGCAGTGGCAGGGTGGAGTTAGGCAGTCCAAATGGAGCATTTACCTGTCTAGGTAAGTCAGGAGGAGGTCAAAAGAAGAAAACAGTAGGAGGCAGGGGAAGCAGGCTCTGTCTGGTCTCTGCCCTTTGACATAAAGGGCTATTCTTTCCTCTCGTTGGCTGCCCACCCAGTGCAGGTGAGTCAATCACTAACTATTGCTTATCCTGCAGCAAGAGGAGGGGGTCTGTGGAAAGTCAGAGCTCCAGGATTGTGGGGGTCCCTCTACTCTACACCCCAGCCAGGGGGCTTTCCTCTCTGTTCCTCAACTCTTTGAGTTTAGTGTGGGATTGGGATAGGTTGGTAGCTTCGTGAGGTTGCAAGGTTTTTCTGGAGTCTAGGGCCAAGACATATCTTTTTCATTTGCCTATTTACACTGGGTACGTATACTGTGCAGACAACATGGACAGAAAATAAAAGTTTGTTTTGGAAATGTCCATCTCTGAGCATTGAAAAGGGGCTGTCACTTTGGAAGAAGATCATTGGAGTGGAGGGAGCCAAAGTGGGAGATGGTCCAGGTAAGTAGGATATTCCCTCCTTGGTCCTCCACTACGTATATAACAGGAAATTCTTCCATGGCTTTATCAACTGGATGCGTATCTTTATTTAAATAAAGGGTGCAGTGTGTGTCTGTTCAATCATAGTAGGGCGAGAATGGGGCTGTCTGTCGGCAGGTGTGCAAGCCGTGAGTGTACTAGCTTGTTTGTGAGGGATGTGAGTTTTAGGCAGATGAGGAGAGCTCCCACTCAGGCCACCAGCTCCTATTGGAAACCCCATGGGTAATCTAGTTGTAAAATCGAGTTTATTTGGGTTCAACTCAATTTTCCAACTTTGCCTGTTAACAGATACAGAGACTGGCAGACAGAAAGTTACCCGGCTGGCTGGAGCCTCACCCACATTAATATTTTGCGGTAGCATGTCGAGTCTGGTGGGAGTTCTGAGTGAGGCTCAGGGCAAGGTGGGTGGCAGAGTCCACAGAGAGGAGAACAGACCAGTGTAGGGATTTTGTTTGGTTTCCCTTCAGCTGTCCCAGCTGGCAATATGTATGGCAGGTTTACCTGCACAAGGAAGCTGTGTAAAAGTCGAGTCAGAGTGGCAAGTCAGCTCACTCCGTTATCCACCTTGGGGTTAACACTCTGGTCCCTAACTTTGCCACTTTTCCTCCTGCCGCAGGGCAGAGGGAAGAGGGAGGACCAGCGTCAGGATCCCAGGGACTGGCACATGCTAGCCCTGGAGTTGTAGGCTTTAGCTCCCCCCCACCACAAGTCAGCCTCCACCCTCACTGTGAGGGCTGCGGTAGATGGTGACCTTGTCAGTAATAAAAGTAATCTGAAGTGCTTACCACAGCTTTTCTGTGCAGAGGAGATTTCTACCCACTCTTCCCCTCAAACCCACGGGTAAAACAGGAGATTATAACGTTGTCTAAACACACACAGAAACTTGTCCATGGGCGCAGCCATCCTCTGGTGTTTTTCTTAGGATGTTCTCCAGCCCTAGGTGCACTTCTGGGTAGTCCACAGAAAGCAGATCCTGGTCAGAGAGAAATAGGAAACCTCTCTGACTATCGGGAGAGAGACTGTGTTCTTGGGGGACTTAGGTGTGGGCTACTGGGAGGAGAGTGACCCGGGGGCTCTGGGCCTGTGTAGAAGGTACCAAGAATTCAAACTGGAATGGGACTGGAGCCCACTCCCCACCCTGCCCTCTCTAGATGCCAGAATGCCACATGCTGAGTATTTACTT
Source organism: Trichechus manatus latirostris (assembly GCF_000243295.1). Lineage (NCBI taxonomy): Eukaryota > Metazoa > Chordata > Mammalia > Sirenia > Trichechidae > Trichechus > Trichechus manatus. Next base: position 8,027,900 of record NW_004443971.1, read on the forward strand.
ACTCTCCTCCAAGGCTTGGCTGGTTTCAGTGGAGTAGTTAATATTTAATGCAGCTTTGGATGGGTAGTCCTAATGATAAGCTGTGCATATTTCTTAACCCATTCCCTCCACCCTTTAAGCCTCCAAAAGAGGTCAAGGGTTAAAAGATACCAAGCTCTCACCTTGAATGTTTTGTTTCTTGGGCTTCTTATCAGGTAGAAATATCAGGTTTCAATGACTGCCCTGAAATAGCTCCCAAGTTTCAAAGTTGTAAAGTTGTTGTGAAGAAATGCAGCCATCCAGGTCCTGCCAAGCTGGGCGGAAAGGTGGGAAGAAGAGAATTTTTTTTTCTTTAATCGTCCAAACTCTTTGGGTCCGAAAATTTGATGTGGAGATGAAGTGCAAGCACTTTAGGGTTCATTCGTCTTTGATTTTTTCAGATTCAGATTCATCTCTGCGGTGATTATGTAGTGCCTGGTGACATGACCTTCAATGGCATTGGGTGTCATTTCTTTACTCTTTGGAAATATCTGTCTGTTTTTGGAGCAATAAACTGGCCTAGAAGCATACAGCTAAGCCAGATAATTTACAGGACTTAAGGTATGAAGTAGAAGGAGAGGATGATCTCAGGGCCTTCGGTACTTTGTCAGGGGTAGCCAATGACACTTCTTTGGGTACATGCCACTCTTGCATCTGGACAGTCCTTGAGATGCCCTCTGGAGGTCCCGGGATCCACAGGCTGCCCTTTGCATGCTGTTAAAGGTCATTCCCTACTTCCTTTAGGAAGAGGTAGTGGAAAGAGCCCCAGCGTTCTCATCTGTAAAATGAAGAAAATGTCACACTAGGCTGCAGGTTATTCTAAAGCTCGAACTCGCATACCTGTAAGCGATAGCATGCTGTGCTCTTATGAAGAAGGGCTATTCTTCTTGTTTTTATCTCTTCTAGCCATTTTGGGTCCTGGTAGAAGGGTTCCTGAAGTGAGAGTATGACAGGCTTCTCTGGGAGGAAGGAGAGGCTAGCAAACCACTATAAAATCTGAAGTGGACTTGGAAGAACAAGGATAGTAATTTTCTATGAAAAGAAGAGGCAGCATCACTCACCCATGCATAGAGAATATTATATTAATTAATATTAATATTAATTGATTAATATTAATATAAATATTATAATTAATATTATATTAATTATATTAAATACGTACTGCCCCAATTTTATGGATAAGAAAACTGGGGCTGAAAACTAGACCCTTGGATCTACACTGGCTTCTTGAAAACAAGGCCTTTGTCTCGTATAGTTTTTCACTCTCAGTGTCTCTAAGTGTTCATAAATGTTAGTTTAACTGAAAACATTGCCCAAATTTCTGGAATCACATATTATTTGGGAAATAAAATATTTAAGAAAAAGTTTGCAATAGTAGGTTAGAAGCCAAGAAGAAGCCTTCCAACAGCTCAACCCAATAGGCACTAGAATGGATGACAAGTTTATTCATGCAGCATTGTTTGAATGCCTCTTCTCTGTCTAGGCCTATGAGAGATAGATCTCCTTTGCCGTCATGGCCTCAACCCTATAAAATCTTAAGAATGGTCTAGTATCCTCTGATTCTGGCCAGTTGTCAGTGAAGTGGATAGCTGGGATGACTGACCTTCATCCACATAAACTCTCATTTTCTTCTCAATGTTTGGATATGCGCAGTGATTAAAGCAATCTACTGCTAACTGAAAGGGCAGCAGTTCGAAACCACCAGTGACTCGTGGGAGAAAGATGTGGCAATCTGCTTCTATAGAGATTTACAGCCTTGGAAACTCTACGGGGTTGCTATGAGTTGGAATTGACTTGACGGCAGTGGGTTTGCCTTTTTTTTGAGGGGAGCCCTAAGAGATATATCACCTCATGTTGATTTATCATGGAATTTCTTTGATGTCCCTGCCTCCTCTATTCCCCCTCCTATCTCCCAATAGGCTCTGGACCTTTATGAAGCACGTGTGTTTGCTTCACTAGCGACCTTCCCTCTTCCTTTCCCAGTGCCCTGCCCCTCCCTACCTGCCCCACTTGAGGAGTTCCATATGGCCCTGTGCTTACCAGCTCTGTACGATTGGCAGGCTGACTCACCTAGCCTGGCCCCAACCTGACTTTGGCACTAGAAACAATTCTTGCAGAAGCCAAAGAGACGCTTGCCCATGTATCCAAACCCCGAGCCCCCCAGATCTCAACTAGAATATATTTTCCAGGATGCTTTACCTAGTATTGGTGGGGAGAGGAGGAGAGATGCTGGAAAATATAACATGGTGTTATCGGGAAAATATGGATTCACAACCAGGCAAACTATATTCTAATACTAGCTCTGCCCCAACTCTCTGCTCCACGTTGGAAATATCTCTTAATCTCAATTGTTTTAGAATTTCATTTTAACATAGAGGAATCGTTCCTGGCCTTCCCAACACTAGTGGAGTGTTTCCCACGAACAGGCATATGAAAATGCTTGGGACTTTCAGAGGAAAGATAACACTGCCTTATCAGCTTCTACTATTGTCACAATGACCTAGAAATTTTTTCCCTGTGGAGTTGGATTTAGGGGGGAAGCGACATAGCACATTTCTCTGGTTTGTTTGACACAGGCTGGGGAACCTCATTGGGAATAAGTGCAATAACAGAGCGGGTGGTACATGAGAAGGAGCTTGAGTTTATGTCAACATTCCAGCTGCCATGAACATGTCTCCCAGGCTAGGGAGGTGATGATTGTGGCTGTGGTTTGTTGTGACGATGTTGGTTATGTTGACTCTGATAGCAACTAACAATCACAGGGCTGTGCACCGTGCAAAGTTTTGCATGGAGTATTTCCATATATTCACATGACAACCTTGTGAGGTAGGTACTATTAAGGGCCCTGTTCCTTCTCTCAAACCTATAGTTTCCCATTCAACCAGAAACCTCCCTTTCTACACTGTTGTTTCCTTTGCTTCAATTTAATGTGATCCTCAGTGGATCTTGTCTCTTTCTTATTACAAGGACAGTAGTAGTTATTCATTTATTCGTTAAGTATTTGAATATTTACTACCAACTAAATTGTGGTAAGTATTCTCTCATTCAAAGGTAAACTTAAACAGTAATTTGCCTCAAGTTGCATAACTGTAAATGCCTGAACTGGGAGTTGAAACCAAATCCAACTACCTCCAGAACCCAAGCTATTAACTCCTATCATGTTAATTGTTTATAGTAATGAAAATGTAGGTTAAGCTCCCTCATTTAGAGAAAAAAGTGACTTAAGTGATGGGATCGCCTTTCTCACTAGACTCCTCTCACTAGACTCCTCTCCACACCTGAGTCCTCCCTTCCGCATGTGTCTGAGCTAGCTTATGTGTCCTTGCATGCAGGCCCGGGGCTCGGGCAATGGCGGTTCATGGCCCCCTTCCAGCTCTCTGCTTGCTTGGTGTCCCTGCTGCCATGCTGCTCCAGGGCCTGGGCAGAGCCTTGCGAGAGCCTCTGCTCACACGTGGCTTTGATTCTTCTCTTTTCAGGCCCGGTCTGGGACATTCTTCGCTTCTCTTCACTTCCCCTCTGGGAGCCCCTTCCTGCACCTTGCTTCAGGCGATGCCTGAGAGGGAGCTGTGGCCACCGGGGCCTGGCTTGGAACCCGTGACCCGAATCGGCAGCTGTGACAGCATGATGAGCACCACTTCCACCCGCTCGGGATCTGTATGTACTCTGTCCTGCAGCCTTGCATGATCTCTGCACACCTGCCCAGCCCTGCCCTTCCCTGCCCTGCTCTACCACCCCATCTTGCTCACTGCACCTTCTCTTTCATCTTCCTGGTCAGAGAGTGAATCACAGCATCAGTTGGGGCTTTCTTCCTCTGAGTCGCCTCTTGTTCTATAGAGAATAAGGTGGGTGGCACCACTTCAGAGAGCAATGGTACAAATGAGACTTTTTTCCCCAACTTTCATTAGGTTGGGGGGAATTGAGTGGAAGTGAGAGGGCAGGGCAGTGATCTGAGATTGTGGTGGAAACTGGACATAGGTTCTTGTAGCACATGGATTCCTGAAGTTTTCTGCAGTGAGCATCATTACTTCAGTCTTATACAAAGATCAAGAGGAGTGAAGTAATTAAGAGCCTGGGTTCAAGAGTCAAACAGATCTGGTTCTCTACTTATAGCTATATGACCTGGGGCAAATTACTTAACATCTCTAAGCTTCAGTCTCTTTTGTGTTAAAATGGGGGTAATATTAACGTCTCAGTCATAGAGCTTTTGGAGGAGTCCTTATGTAAAGTACTTGGCACATACCTCTATGTAGAAAAGAAATAGTCTGTCTATGAACACAGGCAAAGATTCTTCCCAAGTCCCTGTGTTTAACTATTTGTAAATGATATTTAACAAATTGTAATTTTACTGGACATGAATTTGAATTTCAGATGTTTTAAGGCTATAAAAGAGCAAATCTACCCAAATCTACATCTAAACTTTCCTTTGCTGTTCATACATAATAACCTTTAAGAATTTACACTTTATTGTTTTATGTTCTGTAGAGGTATTTAAAAATTTAAAGATTATAAAGGTTTCTACTAAATGTCAAGGATATTTAATATAGTCAGTGGGTTATAATCTATAAAAATAGAATGGAAAAAGCAGCATAAAAAAAATCCAAAGAGTAGACAACCTGTATATAATTTCTTTCTGATTGTATATGATGGGCCCACAGAGACATCTTCCTGTTTCTATTAGGCTGAAGTCAACCTGAATAGTCAGATACCATTGACACAGAATGTGGCAAGGATTAAAGGTTTTCAAATTGAACCATCACGAAGGAGAAATTCAGAGTTGGCTTATCTATGGCAAGGATATTTTAGGAAGAAGAGGGCGGTCCAAAGACTACCTTTGTTCAGGAAGCCCCGGGAATTGCCTTGGGGCTTCCTAGACCTGTATTTGAGGTGTAGGCCTCAGTCAGTCAACTGACAGATACCTCTCTCTCTAAAGGGCCAGGAGATATTATTCCCACATCTGCCTCCCCCAGCTCTCAGGATTTTTTAAGGCTGTCTCAAAATCTTTCCTGGCCATCTAAGTGAGTCTAGAGATATACAACTCTGAGGTGTCCCAAATATTAGGCAGAGGGGTGGAGATGGCAGCAAGGGACACAGGCCAAATTTCTTTTATTCCCATTTCCTTTTTGAGTTCTCTTCAACCTCTTCCTTTGGGGAGCAGCTATTCCATGGTTTTTCCTGGACTGGTGGAGCGTGGGCAGTAACCATCTGAGATGGTCATTGCCTTTTCTTCCAAATATTGCTATGTGCTTTCTCATTACAAAAAGTATCTACTCTGTGTTTGTGTGTGTGTGTGTGTGTGTGTATGTATATATATATATATCTCTAACACTAAGTTGCTTTCCCCTCCTCCTATATCCATCTGGTTTCTCCACCCACCCCTTTAAGTTAATATTTGCTTAAGAAATTAGCCAGAGTCAAATGCCATCAAGAAAGTAAATATGCAAGGGGGAAAAAATCCAGTATGGAATGCATTTCAAAGTCAAGTATAAATTATTTAGTAAATTGATTTGTTCCCTTTGGCGTGGTAGCCAGTCCTTGACTGCATTTCCTGTTTGTTCTCATACTGTCCTTGACACACCAGATCAAGTATGCAAAAGTACTTTGAAAAATTAAAAGCAACACCATTCAAGTTTAAGCTCAAATCATTATAAGCCCATTGCCATTGAGCTGATTTCCAATTCATGGTGACCCCATGTGTATTGCCCATATATTTTGGGGCTAAAAAGGAGACACACCAAGTGACATACTTGACGACGGTCATAAGGAGAAATTGGGATAGAATTTGGGACTGTTCACCCAGGACTGAACAAAAGAAATGTCGTTTGCCATCTTCCTGCCCAGCTACCAGAGCTGGGTGCTAGTGGGATAGCCCAGCAGTCTCTACTACCCTCCCCAGGTGCCTGCAGTTTCAGGAAGCAACTCCAGCAGGTTTGCGAAGTAGAACAGTGGAGACATTTCCAGCTCTTCAGCATTCCTTCTCCACAGCAGGGTGGTTCTCAGGCCCTGCCAGTTTCTTCAGAGCCACGGGCTCCTTCTCACAGCTCCCTCTCCCTCTTGTCCTTCCTCTCCTCCCCTTCCCCTCCCCATTGGTTGCAGAGTGACAGCAGCTACGACTTCCTGTCTGCTGAAGAGAAGGAGTGTCTGCTCTTCCTGGAGGAGACCATTGGCTCACTGGACACAGAGGCTGACAGTGGACTGTCCACAGACGAGTCTGAGCCGGCCACAGCTCCCCAAGCTGCCTGGGCGCAGCCCCTAACCCAGCCTGCTCCCCAGGGTAAGAGAGACTGTCCAGGCTAGCACCTCCAGTCAAACCCAGAAAATCCATGCACCCTTCCCGTCACTCTCCACCTCACCTGCACTCCGCTCCAGGGGTCACAGGCAGAGCAAGAAACAATTCACTCCCCACCACTCTCCTGGCTAGAGTAAAGCCTTGTCTCTGGAGGGAAAGAGGGACTGCTGACATGCCAGCTTCCTATGTCTTTCCATGAAGTATCAGAGGCATGGGTGGGGAAGGGGTTTGACCAGCTCCCATCCTCTCATGAAAAATTCTAGAGAGATGACCACACAGGTCGGGGAAGAAGGCAAAGAGGGGTGGGTGGTTGGCTCTGGAGAGACTGAGTCAGTCTTGGGAGCTAATCTGGGAGACCCAGAGAAGAGGCTGCAGGAGATAAGGAGGCCAGAGAAGGGCTCCTTTAACTGCAGTGGGTGGTACCTTGAGGCCCTCCTGAGAGTATGGAGAGCCCAGAGGGTTCAGGAACACTGGAGTGATTACAAGACCCTGCCTCCCAGGGGTGGGGCACTTTACCCCTGAGGGAAGTCCCTGTGTATTCGGGCTGTAATCATTTAGTCATTCATTTAGCAGGTATTTATTGACAATATGTCAGATCCTCCCTGAAGATAGAGCAGTAAATGGGACAGGGGGCTTCTCTGCCCCTTGAGGCTGATTCACTGGCCCAGTGGACTTGAGACGAGTGCTACCCCTTTAAGAGCAAAGAGAAAAAAACATCCTTTGCTAGTTTGAGATCAGAGTTCAGGGAGTATTTGCCTTTCTCTGGGCAGCAGGGTTCTCACCTTTGCCTGCTATTCTTTGTCCTCCTGATTCTCACAGCACATCCAGAGGAAACAATCTTTCCGCAAGCACCAGAGCCAAGGAGAGACACTCAGTCCAGCTCATCCCATACCTCTGAGCCCCAAGGCCTGGGCTTCAGGTCTGGCTCCCAAAGCCTCCCGAGAAATATCCACATTGGCAGAAACCAGAAGCCCAGGAAAAGCACCGCCCAGGCTAACAGCCACATCCCTGGAGAATCTGAGGAGCTTGTACCAGAGCCTGCAAGCAAGGGGGCCAGCCAGAGCAGTAAGACCGTCCTGGCACCCAGCAGACCCTGGGAGGCTGCGCTTGAGTTGGACGTGGTGCTCATCCCCCCACCAGAGGCCTTCCGGGACACCCAGCCAGAGCGGTGTGGAGAAGACATCCTGCCCAAGGGGCCAGGGCAACTGAGAAGCACACCCCAGCTCCACACATCCTTCAGTCCCCAGAAGAGACAGGAGGCTTCTTCAGAGGCCATGTCCCAAAAAGCCAATGAGAAAGTCTCAGTGGGTGGCCCAGGACAAACCCAGCCTCCTCTTGCCTTGTCATCTCAGAATGCTAGAGCTGAAGATCCTCCCCTCCCGTCCAGTGGGGATCCAAGTGCCTGTCTGGCACCCCTCACAGCACCTAAGCCTCGGAAGCTGCCACCTAATATTTTTCTGAAGAGCAGCCGAAGCAGTTTCCACAGTAATCCCCAGAACTGGCTGTCCCGCCACTCTGAGGCAGCCCCTAGAGATTCTGGCCTGGTCTCCTCTTCACTACAGCAGCAGAGGAAAGCACGCAGAGAAGCACTGGAGAAGCTGGGGCTACCCCAGGACCAAGACAAGCCCAGCCTCCGCTTAAGTAAGCCCACCAGCTCCCTCAGACTCAAGGAGCCTCCTGCCCAGGCCACTTCCCTGGCTCCAGCTCCAGCTCAGGGACCAGTGAAGGCTCCAGCTCCAGCTCCAGCTCCAGCTCCAGCTCCTGCTCAGGGGTCCTCTCCAGGGAAGGTTTTGATTCCTGCTCTGGGCCCGTCTCCAGGGAAGGCTCCAGCTGCCAAATCCATGCCAATTCCCATCCCTAAGGCCTCGAGTGCAAGCAGTTCCCTGACTCAGCCAAAGCCTGACTCAGGGCTGACCCTCCAGGAGAGCAAATTTCCTGGCCTGAGACAGATGAACTTCAAGTCCAAAACTCTGGAGCGTTCAGGTGTAGGGCTGAGCAGCTACCTCTCAGCTGAGAAAGACTCCAACCCCAAAACCAGCTCATCTCTGGAAAAGGGCTCCTTCTTGGACAAGACCTCACCTAGCGTCTTGCGTAATTCCCGGCCACGCCCCGCCTCATTGGGCACAAGGAAGGATTTTGCTGGTATCCAGGTGGGCAAGCTGGCTGACCTGGAACAGGAGCAGAACTCCAAGCGCTTCTCCTACTCAGGACAGAGCCGTGACAAGCTGCCTCGACCCCCCTGTGTCAGTGTCAAGATCCCCCCAAAGGGCGTCCCTGATGAACACAGAAGGGAGGCTCTGAAGAAGCTGGGACTGCTGAAGGAGTAGGCCCTGGCCACCAGCACTCCCAGCAACCCTACCACATACAAGAAGGGAGTCCGGGCTCCACTTAGGAGCCTCTCCCAACTCCCAACTCAGGGCTTGGGCAAGGGTGGGCTTCTCTCAGATGTTCTCTTCTCTGTGAGGTGAAGGACAGAGATTCAGGTCAAGCATGTTTTTATATTCAGAGAGGTTGTTCCAATGAGTGCCCTCATGAACTCATCCTGAAGATGATTTCCCACGACAGGTGTGTGTGTGTGTGTGCATGCACATGTATGTATATCATAGCTATATATTTTCCTGAACGTATTTATATAACACAGGGAGTTCTTGCTCAGAATTCTGCTCTTATTGGAGATTTTCTTACATTGGGTGGCCTTCATTCTAGCCAGAACTGAGTGGGGAGGGATGGCTAAGCCTCAGGAGAAAAAACAAATGAGGCAATCGATGTCTCACTTATGTGAAAAAAGAAGTCAGGCAAATGTAGAGTCACATGAAATGAGGGTCTCCCAGAATCCCTGCAATGGGCTTCCTACCTCCTGGACAGGGGCCTGGGGCCAAGATGGGTTGGTTTTTTAACTCTTCACCCACTGTCCTCTCACTGTCCCTAGTACCAAGGACAAGCCACATCCATGTAACTAAACCTCTTGGCTGACTGATAGCAGAGCAGTGCTTGTTGGTCTGAGAAGGCAGGATAGTGACCCCATAAGCACACCTCCCCCTCACTCAGAGAGTCTTTGCCCATTGGCTGGATAAACTCAATAATAAAATGTACTGTGGTCCATGGCTTCTAGTCTTTCTGCTCTCTTATTCCTTGCCTCAGTCTGCACATGGCTGACCCCTAGGCTGGGCCGACAGTGAGATGGGAGCCCCGCCGAGAGGCTTTCTAAATACTAAAACACTGTCTCAGGCCTCACTCATTCTGTTGCAGGTGGTTCTTAAACGTTCCCAGACTCTCTGGCGGAAATTCAACGCAACACATTCTCTGCTGGTTGTTCATTGACTCTCGGAGCTGGGAGGGACCTTAGAGATGATTGTCTCCAACCCTGTTAGAGAAGGGAAGCCACTCATCCCCGGTGACTCTGTCATTTAGTGACAGAGCTGAGGCTGGAACCTGAGCTCCTAAAGCCCACAGCATGCTGCACGTGCTGCCTCCCCTCACCCAGGGGCTTTTGTAGGTCCACACAGAACCCTAAGAATCTTTAGTCATTATCAAAGACTCAATCCTAAGGCCCGTCAAGGTCCTAACGTGTTTCGTGAAGAATCAGAAATTAAACGTTGTTCAGGATAATATTTAGTGTTTTTTTTTAATTCAATCTTTGAAAAACAGCAATATAGTAACGCTATTAACCAGAACACCCCTCCCCCTAATTCCCTAAGTTGTGCAACATGAGAAAATGCCCAAAACAGGTAATATGGTTTGGTGGTGTGGGCTTGTGAATACAGGCTTGGGGATCAGACATGGCTAGGCATGACCCCGGCTTCCCCTGAGGAAATGTCTTATTTATGGTGTGACCTGGCTGGAGTCCAGGATTTCCAGATGTGAGGGTCAGGTAAAGGGAACGGTTGTTGGAAGGATGCCCTTTAGATCTGCGGAGAATTCCATGCCGTGTCCTTAGGGACCCAGCACCGTCAAAGCTCCGTATTTCTGAAAATGATGAGGAGGTTAAGGAAAAGATAATAAGTGGCTCCACCTTGTTGTGGTATGTGGGATGTGGCTGTGACAGTTTCTATGTACACTCTTTTGCACACACTCACACCCAAAAAGTGTGGTACCTTATTCCTGGCCCTTGGGGGAGGACCTGGTCTGACACAGCTGACGGGGATGTCTACAACTGACCAAACTATATCTTTTTAAAGACTCCCTAAAGAGAGAAGGCACCTTTCTGGAGGAGGACTGATCCAACATGCTGTATTTGAGCTGATTCATGTATGTATTTCAAGACACTACGTGAGGTGCAACCACTTTATTCCTTACTCATTAATTCCCTAATTAATAGAGAAACCTAAGACTACCTGTGAAGTAAGACTTGGTAGGAATCTGGGGCCCTGGCAATAAATAACAAGGCCCAGTCTGCTTAGGAGTAACCAACCAAGTGACCCCAGGTGTGTCAGAGTAGAACTGTGCTCCATAGAGTTTTCAATGGCTGATTTTTCCGAAGTAGATCACCAGGCCTTTCTTGGGTGGTGCCTCTGGGTAGACTCAAGCCTTCAACCTTTTGGTTAGCAGCTGAGCGGTAACCATTCTGTGCCACTCAAGGGCTCCTGGTCAGGAGTAAGTCCAGTTAAATCCTCACCCCCTGGTAAAGGTAGTTTCTCTCCCAGACAAAGCAGAGCTACACCCAGCCTGCATCTTTCCACTCTGTATCCTCATTGCCGTGAAGTGCCGTTTTCCCAATTCTCCTGACCTCAGAAACTCTCTTTCCTTGTTATTTAAAGATACCATGTTTCCCCATGTCCTCATCCTTCAGACAAAGAGCATGTTCTGCCCTAAGGATGCTCTTTGAGATTTAAGAATAGAATAATAAATCCAGATCTACTTGTCCTCATTTGGAAGAGGGGCAAGGGGGACCCAAGAGGACACCCAACTACCTGAAGATGAGGCTGGACTCACCTGAGGTAATTTAACTATCCTCTGGAATCCACATAGGATTGCTCTGCATTCAGCTTGAACTAATTCATGGGAGGTGAGAGTGGGCTCAGGATTGAAAGCACCCCTTCTTGAAGGATTTTGGATGGAAGTATGTGAAGGCTACTCATTTAATTTTAAAAACCAAAGAGACTACTCTACTTCCACTTGTCCTCAGGTCTCTGCTATACCCTGCCTTAGTCTTGCTCCCACTGGGCACAAACCATCTGCCAAATTCGAGAGCTAGCCTCTCCCCAACCTGGCCCAGTGGGGTCTGTGCCCTGAGATGTGTTGATAGCTGCTCCTCTGAATGACTACTCATGTGCTCCCCTGGGAGTTCTGCACTCAAACAGGCCTACGTGCTCTCCTACACAGAGGCTGGGACAGGCCCAGCCATCTCTTAGGTGCCCTCTTCAGCAGTGGAAAGTATGGTGTGGCAGAGGCTACCATGTAAGGGAAGGCGGGTAAGTGTGCAAAAGTTGATGTTTGTTTCATGGAAGGGAGAACAAATGACGAACTAGAAAGTAGGCCCTATTTGATGTTGCGGTTAGAGCAGGGGGTGAAGATTTAAGACTCTACAGTATATGTAAATGTGTGACATGAACCATTCCATCCCTTGATCCATAATCATACATGTAGGCAGAGAAGGATCATACTGTCAGAATATGAAGCTGTAGGCTAATAGACTAGAGGAGGTGGGGACCAATGTGATGGACAGGAGAAATCATGTCCATTTCAATCAGAATCTAAGGAGGATTTAGACATAATACCCCCGTGATTTTTTCTTACATGACGGTGGAGCCATGTAGATCTGGGTTCAAATTCTACCTCTATCATTTACCAATTGGGGAACCCTGGGAATGCCACTTTCTGCACCTCAGTTTTCTCTTCTGTGAAATAAGAATAATAATACCACCCTTTTGAGATTGTTGGGATGAATAAGTGATATAAACTATATAAAGCTCAGCACTTGACACAATGTAGATACTCAATAAATGATAGTATTATCTTTTATCAAGGGGGAATGTAGAAAGGTTGCAAGCTAAGTGCTCACCCAACTCAGCTCTGAGAGGAAATGAGATTCTCGCTGCAAATAAAATTCCAAAGTAACACCTAGGCTTTGACACACCCTCTAGGTGACTCAGCTTCACCCACACCATGTTTCCTGGAATTTGAAAAGGAGGATCGATGTGAATATGGTGTTTGTGTCTTGGTGAAGGCTGAACCAGCTGTTTCCAGCTTCTGCATCTCCAAACCCAGCTTCCCCTTTATTACCAATCTCTAGCTTCCCAGGACCATGTAATTTACCTCTCTTTAACTTTCTTTTGCTGTGTGGTTCAGGGAAGTATATGCTGTCTGTCATGGTTTGAATTATGTCCCCCCAAAAATGTGTGTATCAATATGGCTGGGCCATGATTCCCAGAATTGTGAGGTTAGCCTCCATTTTGTGATTGTAATTTTATGTTAAAGAGGATTAGGGTGGGATTGTAACACCACCCTTATCCAGGTCACATCCCTGATCCAATGTAAAGGGAGTTTCCCTAGGTTGTGGCCTGAACCACCTTTTACCTTACAAGAAATAAAAGGAAAGGGAAGCAAGCAGAGAACTGGGGACCTCATACCACCAAGAAAGCAGTGCCAGGAGCAGAGCACATCCTTCGGGCCTGGGGTCCCTGAGCAGAGAAGCTCCTAATCCAGGGGAACATTGATGAGAAGGCTGACAGAGGGAGAAAGCCTTTCCCTGGAGCTGGTGCCCTGAATTTGGACTTGTAGCCTACCGGACTGTGAGAGAATAAATTTCTCTTTGTTAAAGCCATCCACTTGTGGTATTTCTGTTAGGGCAGTACTAGATGACTAAGACACTGTCCTGTATTATTATTTATTTTTTAAATGGAGGAAAAATCAGCTTAGATAATAAAATGAGGGAATGCTGGCTAAAATCAGGAAGAGATTGAGACTAGAATAGGTCTCAAGATTTATCAGACATTTTAAAAAAATAGAGTAGGAATCTATCCAGAATGAATCAGGCATGAGCTATCAGAAGGCAAGAAGGTATGTTGGATGACCTGTCCAAGCCCCTTCTGATATAAAGGCCCTATGAATTGCAGGAGTCATCATCATCATCATCACCATCATCAACTCTTAGCATATAAGTGAGGTGAAAACAGATGACATTCTAATTCCAGGCCATCATTTCCTCTTGCTCATCACCTAGCTGAATCATTGTCCTTATTACCCCTTGCCATGTACCCAGAGTTCAAAATAACACTGAAGCAAGATGATGTCCTGGAAAAGCTCTGGCCCAGGTGAGGTTTAGTGTGTTACTTCATCTCATTCATATAATGAAGTGCTTGGACTAGACTGTCTCAGAAATCCATGCCAGTCCTGAAATACAAGCTTCAGTAAGTCCAAGTCCATTTAATTGAGAAGATCAACAACCTGTCAAAAATAATCTAAATATATTTTAAGGTAAAATATAACTCATAGAACCTATGAGTTTGATGGAAACCTTTAGGTTGTCTAATCCAATCATCAAAAGAGGAATTATGTCTACAGGTGGCTATTGATATAGTCAGAAAGATGGAGAGATGGATGAAAGGACAGACAGGGGAAACCATGTCCATTTCATTCAGAGTCTAACAATGCCCACATGCATTTTTCCTCACAAATGTGACTATGGAGCTATATAGATCAGGGTTCAAATTCAACCTCCATCACTTACCAAATAGAGAACCCTATGGATGGGTGGATGGATGGATGGATGAAAAGAAGGAAGAAAGGAGAGGAAGGTAGAAAAGGAGAAAGAAGGGAAGGGAGAGATTGAACACATATAGTGGCCAAGAGCTCGGCCACTGTGAGCCTCAGTTTCCTTATCAGTTGACTTCTTTCTGCTTCCTTTAACTTTCTTTGCTGTGTGGTTCAGGGAACTATATGCTATCCTACAGTTACTGTTTATTTTTACAATGGAGGAGAAAATGAACTTAGATTATAATAGGAGGGAACCTTGCAAAGTAGGGGCAATAATAATACCTCACAGTTGTTATGAGAATAGACTCAAATGAGGTAATGCATATAAAAAAATACTTAGCACATTGCTCCATAAATATCATCTATTAATATTATTATCATATACATACGTAATTCATGTGCCAGCTGGACCTCCCTTTAGAACAGGACTAGTTTTAGCCTGCACCTAAATTCCTCAGCCTGAGACAATCAAAAATCCTCCTAATTTCCGCCATTACCTGCAGCCAGCCTCCTCACAGTTCTCCTGGGTTCTACATCTGTAGGGGTTATCGCTTAGTTGCATGGCATCATTAGGATTGTAGGGTAACTTGAAAACAGGCACAATTCTAGCCCCAATCTCTGCCATCCCTCCTCCACCTTGACAGTCAGGGACTGCCCTGTACCTCTGACCTACCCACTGGGAAGGAGCATCATCAGGTGGGCACCCTGACATAAATAGCCACTCTCTTCAGGCTCCCCGATGCCTGTAAGAAGAGATTGGAATGACTACCAAGGTTTGTTTTTGTTTTCATTTTTCCTCAGGGGATGGAATAGCTCCCCGAGCTAGATGAGTTGTTATTTCTAGACTCAAGTGTCCAGAAGACAAGGGCAGAATGTTCCTCTTGAGAAATTTCTCTTCAGGCTTCCCCTCTGAGCGCTATGCCTCAGCTGCTTACCACAACCACATCTCCACTCAGATGTCTCAAAGTCACCTCAGACTCAGCATGTCCAAAAACAGGCCCATGTAGGGGGAACCCTTCACAAATGTGATCCTATTACACAGTGTTTTGTACCTCAGTGAGCAGCACTATCATCCATCTACTCTTAAAAAACCAGAAACCAAAACGTCACCCATGACAGCAAGCATCTTTCAAAGTTGTTCTTTCTTCTTTTCTGCTTCCACCGCAGACAGACCAATGCCCCCTCCTTTCGCCCCTGGATGACAGCAGCAGCCTTGCAATTGCTCTGTTCATATCTGCTCCAGCCTCCCCCAGCCCCTTCTCCACCTGGCAACCAGGATGAGCTCATCTGTAGCACACTATTTTTCATGTAAGAAAAAAAGGGGGCATAGAAAATACAAATGTGCAAAACAGAAACACAGGAGGGATAAGCCAAAAACTACTGTGATTGATTCCTGCAGAGGGTGGGTGAGAAAGCAGTGCAAAGAAAGGCAGAATGGGAACAGGGTAGAAGAGGTGGGGGAGAACAACACTTCTCTGAGCATACCTTTTTGTATAGTTCAGATTTTAGAACCATGGCAATGTTCCACGTACCCAGAAAAGACGTACATACATATATGTATACACCAATTGCAATCAAGCCAATTCCAACTCATGGTGACCCCATTTGTGTCAGAGTAGATCTGTGCTCCATAAAGTTTTTAGTGGCTGATTTTTCAGAAGTAGATTGACAGGCCTTTCTTCCAGGGTGCCTTTGGGTGGACTCAAACCCTCAACTTTTCTGTTCATCACTACAGTTCATTAATGCACTACTGAGAGCGTTAATCATTAGCACCACCGAGGAACATACATATATACATAACAACCAGGGTGTGTGTGGTGGTGACAGCATGGGGTTCAAAATGGAATACAAACAGTACAAATGAATGTATCTGTATTACACATGGATAACATAACCACAAAGGGAGGTGGGGAAGAAACGAATTAATGTAAGTACCTTTAAAAAGTTATATTTTTACTATATACTGTAAGGCTAGAGGTAGAGCTTGTACTCTAGTGGGTAAATGTGTTTTTCACATATATGGGTTAGCTATTCCGAAACTGCTTTATGTATTGTAAGATTAAGCAAATAAGTAACTATATTATGGGTGAAGAGAACCAGGTTTCTTACTTTTGGAGAAGGGAGTTATAAATAAGATGGGGAAAACAAGAATGAGCTCTGTGATATTGAATTGGAATTGGAGGTATCAGTATGAACTCATGGTTTTTAATATATATACAGAGGAATATAGAGAAAGATAGATGCAGATGTTGTGTGTGTATACATACATATATTTTCTAGCTCTGTCTGCTACAAGGGGGCCCACAAGGAACAACACCCCTGTAGCAGTGAGCACATCTAGCACCCAGATCTTGGTTTCTAATGCCATTTTCAAAAAAAAGAAAAAAGAACTAGTGCGCCTCGGATAATTCCAGGGCTAGGTCAGAGAAAAGACAAGATGGGCCTGAAATATCTTGGGATGTCAGAAAGTAAGGAGATAATTAAAAAATGATGAGGCGTGTCAAAAGGTCATAAAGGCCAACATAAAGGGCTCTCAAGAGTCAAATATGGAATAAATTGCACAACAAAATAAACGATAGTCATGGATTGTAACCCACAGAATAAAATAAATATCCGTAAGTCCATACCAATATAAATAAATAATTGAATAAATAATTAAAATGGGGGAGAAGGAACAGTTCTTCCTTACAGTAGAATTTCAATGAATAAATGTAGAAAGAATGAAGGAAATTTTTTTTAAAAAAATCACAGTCTGGGAAACACCGCAGTAATCTTGTTGCAGGCAAGAATCCATAATGAATGCTAGAATTAGCAGAAGAAAGTAGGAGAAGAAATAGGATATTTGCAAAACCTCAAAGTACCTCCCTCCCTACAAAATATTTACTCATTACAAAGGGAGAAATAGTAGCTCTGCAGTGAAAAAACCTGGCAGGCACAACTTTAACCAAGTGATTAAACTTAACATTAACCAATTATGACACAAATTGACATCACGTATCCCCTATTACCCGTACTAAGAACGACAAAACATCCCTTCTGTGGTGGTCTTGCCAATAAATGCACAACCTGAGGAAACATTAGAAAAACACAAATCAAGAGACATTATACAAAATAATTGGCCAATACTCTGCAAAAGCATAGTCTTGAAAGCTAAGAGGACTGAGGAACCATCACACATTGGAGGGGACGAACAAACAACTGCAGTATGGGATCCTGGGTTGGATCTTGCACCAGGAAAAGGGCATTCCAATTAGGTTTTGATATGTGTGCTATGTGAGATGTTGGGGAAGCTAGGTGAAGGGAACTCTTTGTACTATTTTTGCAATTTTTTGTAAATTTGTAATTATTTCAAAATAAAAAATTTTTTGAAAGTTTTTTTCTTTTTTTTTTTCAAAATACAAAGCTGAAGCAGTCTCTACTTTGGCTTCCCCAGTGCTGTTAGGGGAAACCCTGGTGGTGTAGTGTTAAGAGTTCAGCTGCTAACGGAAAGGTCAGCAGTTCAAATCCACCAGGTGCTCCTTGGAAGCCCTATGGGGCAGTTCTACTCTGTCCTATAGGGCTGCTGTAAGTCAGAAATGACTCGACAGCAACGGGTTTCTTTTTTTTTTTTTTTAATCCTGTTGGGATCCAGACCAAAATCTTTAACATGGACTCCAAGTCCTCCAAGCTCCAGCACCGTCAGCCCCAATATGCCCCAATATACCCCCTTTCCCCACCCCCCCCCAGCCCATCCCAGCCTCTTCTCCAGCTTCCTCTCCTTCCCTCTCTGAGCTGCAGTCACCGTCCAGTCCTTGGGGTTAGTCAATCCCTCCCCCTCAGAGTATTTGTTCATGACTATTTCAGTCATGTACACTCCCCCATTAGACTAAACTCCAGAAGAGCAGAGACCGTGGCTGTTTAAAATAAAAAACAAATCCGTTGCCATCGAGTTGATTCCAACTCATAGTGACCCTGTAAGACAGAGTAGAACTGCCCCATAGAGCTTTCAAGGAGCGCCTGGTGGATCTGAGCTGCTGACCTCTTAACCACTATGCCACCAGGGTTCCCATGGCTGTTTGAGGCCACCATTATATGTCCTGAACATTGCACATAGTAAGTTCTCAATGAATATTTGTTAAATGAGCGAATAGGATGCAGTGCGTCACAAAAGTCCATCATTACTACAGCTGAGCCAAAGATGGGACAATTCTGATTCGCCAAGTTTCGGGTGCACTTTCTCCCTCCCCAAATATACCTCGTTCATATTGGGACCTGCTAGGTAACCGGCGGAGCCCTGGTGGCTAGTGGTTAAGAGCTATGGCTGCTTACCAAAAGGTTGGCAATTTGAATCCACTAGCTGCTCCTTGGAAGCCCTATGGGGCAGTTCTACTCTATCCAATAGGATCACCATGAGTCGAAATCGACTCAACAGCAACAGGTTTTGTTTTTTGGTTTTAGGTAACCAGGTGATCTCAGTAGTCCTCTTGGTAGTTTAGGCACTCCACGCTGCAAGCAAATGTGTGGACGTTGTCTCCTCCCGGGGCCTGGGATTGTGCTGGGGAACCTCCTAACCAGAGATGGAGGACCTGCTCATCCCAACTCCCCAGGACATGCCCATATACCTTGAGAGGCAGCAGAGTGCAGAGTGAAGATTCTGGAACCAGAGAGTTGGGGTTCATCTTGAAAAGTGTAATGGTAGGTAACATTTGCTGGCAGTTAACATATATAAGACACAGAGCTAGGCACTTTATGTGCATTATCCTGTTTAACCCTCACAGCAACCCTAGGAGTAGGTACTGGTGTTATTACCATTTATGGAAAAGGAAACTGAGATGTAAAGAGTATAAGAGACTTGTCCCAGGTCGCATAGCTAGCAAGTGGCGAAGTCAGGCCTCCGTCTCTAGCTATTACCCACTTGCTGACTCATGGCGACCCCATGTGTGTCAAAGTAGAACTGTGCTCCATAGGGTTTTCAATGGCTGATTTTTCAGAAGTAGATCATCAGGTCTTTCTTCCAAGTTGCCTCTTGGTAGACTCGAACCTCCAAACTTTCAGTTAGCAGTCGAGTGCATTGACCATTTGCACCACCCAGGGACTCCCTAGTTGTTGTACATACACTCTCAAAACTTCTCTACCAGCCTCTCAATGAGATGAAAATAGCCTAAACTCTGCTGAAGTTTTAAGGGGAAAGTGCTTTTTAGAAACCACTCCCATACCCTCTCTGCTCTGATGGCCTCTCGTATCAGGATATGATTGTGCATTTTCTACAGTGTCTGGACACACCCTTGACCCTAACTGGTGAGTGGCTGCATTGTAGAAATTTGGAAGGTGGGGAGGGTGGGCCTGGCAGGCACATGAGCAAGAGAGAACCTTCTGGGTGACTGTCTTAGTTATCTAGTGCTGCTATAACAGAAATACCACAAGTATGTGGCTCTAACAAACAGAAATTTATTCTCTCACAGTTTAGGAGGCTAGAAGTCTGAATTCAGGGCGCCAGCTCTAGGGAAGTCTTTCTCTCTCTGTTTGCTCTGGGGGAAGGTCCTTGTCATCAATCTTCCCCTGAACTAGGAGCTTCTTTCCTGATGACACTTCCAAAATAAGCGAGCCAAAGTCTTGCCATTCTTGCTTCTAATGAGCATTCTGGCTGTGTTTCTTTTTTGAATGTTGTATTGTGTTTTAGGTGAAAGTTTACACAGCAAATTATTTTCTTATTCAATAATTCATACACAAATTGTTTCGTGACATTGGTAGTTATCCCTGCAATGTGTCAGCACTCTCCCCATTTCCACCCCGCCTTCCCCGTTTCCATCCCTCCAGTTTCCCTGCCCCTCCTTGCCTTCTCATCTTTGTTTTTGGGAAAATGTTGCCTGTTTGGTTTCGTATAGTTGATTGTTCTAAGGAGCATGTTCTTCGAGGATGTTATTGTCCGTTTTATAGGTCAATTTATTATTCGGCTGAAAGGAAGTGGCTTTAGTTCCAGGTTAAAAGAGTGTCTTGGAGTGACAGTCTCAGGGGTTCCTCCAGTCTCCATCAGTCCAGTAAGTCTGGTCTTTTTTATGAATTTGAGTTTTGTTATACATTTTCTCCCCATTCTAACCAGGACCTTCTATTGTGACCCTGGTCAAAGCAGTCAGTAGTGGTAGCCAGGCACCATCTAGCTCTTCTGGTCTCAGGCTAGAGGAGGCTATGGTTTATGTGGGTCATTAGTCCTGTGGACTAATTGCTTCCTTGAATCTTTGGTTTCCTTCACTCTCCTTTGCTCCACATGAGAGGAGACCAATAGATCTATCTTAGATAGCTGCTTCCAAGCTTTTAAGACCCCAGACACTACTCACCAAACCGGGGTATAAAACACTGTCTTTATGAACTATGTTATGCCAATTGCCCTAGATGTCCATTGAGACTATGGTCCTTAGCCTTCAAGCCCAGTAACTCAGTCCCACGAGGTGTTTGGATATGTCTAAGACATTTCCATAACTGTGCCCCCTATGTGCTATATTATATATATGAATATACATGCAGCACATACAAATATGTATATTCAACTGCCCACAACTATACCTATATACATACACATGTACTCCCATATGCCCCACCACACCTATATAGCATATATATCTATCTATGTAACCACTCACAATTTTTTGGTTGTTATTACTGTTGTTGCAGAATTGTATGTGTTATAGCATTTACTATAGTTGTCCTTTATTCTTGTGTACCTCTCAGTGTCTTCACTTACCTTAATCACGTGATGACTTCCTCCGTATCGTGTATTGCTTTTCCCTTCACCAAAATTAACATGTCTCTACTATCAAGTAAGTGATGCGCCTTCCCTTCCCCTCCCATCCCTGGTAACCATCAAAGAACATTGCTTTCTGTGTGTAAACCTATTCTTGACTTTTTATAAAAGTAGTATCATATAATATTTGTCCTTTTGGGGTCAACATATATCATTCAACTTAATGTCCTCCTGATTTATCCATATTATGTTTCACGGACTAATCATTGTTCTTTATCATTGTGTAGTATTCCATTTTATATATGTACCACATTTTGTTTATCCATTTATCCATCGATGGGCACTTAGGTTGTTTCCATCTTTTTGCTACTGTGAAAAATGCTGCAATGAACATGGGTGTGCATATGTCTATTCATGTCACTGCTCTTCTTTCTCTAGGATATATACCTAGGAGTGGGATTACTGGATCATATGGTATTTCTATTTCTAGCTGTTTGAGGAAGTGTTATGCCATTTTCTATGGTGGTTGCACCATTTTACAATTCCACTAGCAGAGTATATGAGTTCCAGTCTCCCCACAATCTCACCAGCATTTGTTGTTTTCTGTTGTTTTGATCAGTGTCATTTTTGCAGGAGTGAGTTGATATCTTATTGTAGTTTTGATTTTCATCTCTCTAATGACTAATGATCACAAGCAACTCTTCATGTGTTTGTTAGCCACCTGAATATCTTCTTTGGTGAAGTCTTTTCATGTCCTTTGCCCATTTTTTGATTGGATTGTTTGTCTTTTATTGTTGAGGTATTGAAGTTTTCTATATATTTTAGAGATTAGACTCTTGTCAGACATGTTGGTACCAAAAATTTCTTCCCAGTCTCTAGGTTCTCTTTTTACTCTTTTGGTAAAGTCTTTTGATGAGCATAAGTATTTAATTGTTAGGAGGCCCCAGTTATGTAATTTATCTTCTGTTGTTTGTGCATTTTCAGTTATGTTTGCTAGAGTATTTATGCCATAAATTAGGACCCCTAGCTTTGTCCCTATGTTATCTTGCAAGAACTTCATAGTTTTAGGTTTAACATTAGGTTTTTGATTCATTTTGAGTCAGTTTTTATGTATGGATCCTGTTTCATTTTTTTGCAAGTAGTTATCCAGTTTTGCTAGAACCATTTCTTAAAGAGACTATCTCTTCCCCATTGAATGGACTTTGACCCTTTGTCAAAGATCAGCTGTCCGTAGCTGGCTGTATTTCTTCTAAGACTTAGTTGTTTGCACTTCTGGCAGCCCTTGGTATATTCAATACTCTCCACCAACTCCACAATTTGAACACATCAGTTCCTCTTCTGACTTCCGTTTTCCTTGTCTGGGAATTAGTAGAACCATGAATTTGAACCTGGGTCGGACTGCCACCAAGCCCAGTGCTGTTTCTGCTATTACAAAGCTGCCACACACAAATGATCTTGTTTGAACCTCAAACATCCCTATGATCTAGA
The DNA here is from genome assembly GCF_000243295.1 of Trichechus manatus latirostris. Taxonomy (NCBI): domain Eukaryota; kingdom Metazoa; phylum Chordata; class Mammalia; order Sirenia; family Trichechidae; genus Trichechus; species Trichechus manatus. The sequence continues at coordinate 8,050,105 of NW_004443971.1, forward strand.
CAAAGGTAAAATTATTATCCTTAATTTACATATGATGAAAATGAGTTTCAGAGAGCTCATGAAATTATATGAAATAGAACTAGGGATAGAACCAGGTCCCTGGTTCAGTGCACTCGTTCATTCATTCATTCATTCCTCAAATAATTTCCTGAGCTCTAGTCTTCTACCCAATATTGGAGAAATAAAGATGAATAAGACAAGTCCAAATCCTTGCGAGCTCATAATCTAGTGAAAGGAAGAGATAATAAAATGTGATTATAATAAAGATGATAGAAAAGATATAGAACCATAGAGGATGGAGCTCTGTCTAAGAGAGGGAGGGGAAAGACTTGCATAGAAAAGAGAATTCCAGACAGAGACAAGAGCATGTGCAAAGAAAACATAAAAGAACATGGTGTATTTAGAGAATTGTGTTGATTTACAGTGCCAAGAGGCAAGGCTGGAGAAATAGGCAAGGGAAATTGTAGAGGGTGTGTGTGCCGTGTAAAGGAGTCTGAACTGTAGGCAGTGGAGAGCCAACATAGAATCTCAATAGGGAAATAGCAAGATCAAATTTGTATTTTACAAAGGTCACTCTGACAAAGACTGTGGAGAATGGAATACACTGCAATGAGTCTACAGCAAAGAAAACAGTTAGGATATTCCATGAGTAAAATATGCTTTTGGCTGCAAGTAACACATCCTCTGCAGCTTAAATAAAAGGGAGATTTCTTTTCCCCCATAATGAAAAATCAGGAGGAAGGTGGCTATTGACATTGGTCAGGGCTAGAGGCATTGCGATTCTCTCTTTTTTTAATTGAACTTTACATGAAGGTTTACAGAGCAAACTAGCTTCTCATTAAACAGTACATATATTGTTTTATGGCATTGGTTAACAATCCCATGACATGTCAGTACTCTACCTTCTCAACCTTGGGTTCCCTATTACCAGCTTTCCTGTCCCCTCCTGCCCTCCAATCCTTGTTCCCAGGCTGGTATGCCCCTTTAGTCCTGTTTTGTCCTATGGGTCTATCTAATCTTTGGCTAAAAGGTGAACCTCTGGAGTGACTTTATTACTGAGCTAAAAGGGTGTCTGGGGGGCGTAGTCTCAGGGTTTCTCCAGTTTCTGTCAGGTCAGTAAGTCTGGTCTTTTTTTTTTTTTTTTGAGTTAGAATTTTGTTCTACATTTTCTCCTGCTCTATCCAGGACCCTCTATTGTGATCCCTGTCAGAGCAGTCAGTGGTGGTAGCTGGGCACCATCTAGTTGTACTGGACTCAGTCTGGTGGAAGCCATAGTATTTGTGGTCATTTGTCCTTTGGACTAATCTTTCCCTTGTGTCTTTAGTTTTCTTCATTTTCTCTTTCTCCTGAAGGGGTGAGACCAGTGGAGTATCTTAGATGGCTGCTCATAGGCTTTTAAGACCCCAGACACTGCTGGCGTTGTGATTCTCTTAATCTTTTTTTTCACTGATTGCAAGATAGTTACACCTTCTTGTAGTCAGCTTTTAAAGAAGGAAGAAAGGAAACAAAGAGTGGCCGTGGCTATATCTGTCCTTTATTTTTTATTCAGGAAAGCAAAATATTTCCTAGAAACTCCTCAGTAGACTTTCTTTTAGGTCTCATTGGCCAGAACTGTGTCACAAGCCAATCTCTAGCTGTAAAGGAAGCTTCCTTATCCTTGCTAATAAAGGCCAGCCTTGGAGAAGGGATAGGTATGAGTATTCTGTTAGGGAATCCACAATTTCCTCAACAGTCCAAGTGAGAATTAAAATAAGTCAGTGAAGATGGAGAGGGGAGATTGATTCTAAGTAAATCCACGAGTCTAACCAGCAGCTTGATGACTGACCACATATAGGGAGTGAAGGAGTAAGAGGAGTTCAAAATAACTCCCACATTACTTGCCTGAAAAACTGAATGAAATTCATGGAGTAGAACCAAGAGGAAGACGAAATTCTGTTTTGGACATATTGAGTTTGAAGTTGCTATGGGAACTCTAAATTAGCACGGTCTCTGGGTAGGTGGATTTGTGGGGCTGCAGCTCAGGAAGGAGACATGATAATGAGGACCATCAAATGTAGGTGACAGTAAATCAACAGCATGGATGAGATTGCCAAGGGAGGATGGGAAAACTAAGAACAGAAGGGATCATGGATGAGTCTCAGAGGCACATCGACATCTAAATGGAAGTAAAGAAAGCTACACCTCCAATTTCTACTTGAACATTGCTATGCTCTAGTGTCTCTCAAATTAAAAAATTTACAAAAAGCAAACAAAAGATTTTATAGCCTTCCTTAACCCCATATCCTCTACAAAGGATTGTCCAATAGAGCTTTCTGCAATGATGAAAATGTTTTATATCTGCTCTGTCTTATTGTGGCTATTGAGCACTTGAAATGTGGCTAGTGTGACTGAGAAACTGAACTTTCAATGTTATTTAATTTTAATTAATTTTAATTTGAATAGCCACATGTGGCTACCATACTGGACAGCACAATTCTAGAGTTCTAGCCCCATTTCTGTGTTTCCCTTCCAGAAATGCTCCTTGACATGTCACTGCCTCTCCTTTCTCACAGTACAGTCACTCCTCCACCCCCTTCAAATAAGTATCTGTCCTCTCCATGCCCTTGAGATAGCACTTGTCAAGGTCACCAATGACGCCAATGTTGGCAGATCCATTGGTCTTTTTACTCTCCTTTTATTTTATCTCTAAGCAATGTCTGACACAATTGACAACTTTCTTACTCTTTTTGAAACAATTTCTACTCTTGTCTTCTAGATACTGTCTTCTTTGCCAGCTCGTCCCTCTGGACTGTCTTCTTAGATCCATCTACATGTTCTTCATTAAACACTTCAAGTTTATCCCAGCTCCTGGAACTCTGCCCTGGATATTCCTTTTGCTGAAATTCTCTTTCCCTTGTCTTTACATGACTGGTTCCTTCTCATCCTTCCAGGCTCAGATTAAATTTCAGATCCTCAGAGAGGTCGTTCCTGAATGCTCAATCTAAAGATGACGCTCAATCTTCTCTTTCACAGTATCCCAATTTAATTCTCTGCATAGTATTTACCATTACCTAATATTTTCTTGTTTATTTGTTTACTTATTTTATTTTTTCTTTCCTTCAACCAAAATGTAAATTCCATGGAAGCAAGGACCTTGTTCATCTTGTAGAAGAATTCTTGGCACATAGTAAGAACTCAACAAATATTCGTTTAATAAATAGATGAAACGAATACTCTGAAACAGAGGGTTGAGAGACAGATGTTTTGAAAACTCCAGAAAAAAAGTCTCTATGAGGAGACATGATCAGTAGTATCAAACACCCCAAACACATCCGCTATGACAAAGACTAAAACATTTCTACTGGATATGAAAATTACAAGGTCACTGACTATCTCATCAAAAGCAATTTTGATGAAGAGATGAGTGTGGAAGCCTGACTTCAGCAGTGTGTGACGTGAATAGAAGCAGGAAAAGTGAGTACTGATTTAAGCTTGTATGTAAATGGAGGAAGAAAGCTAAGAAAATTGTCAAAAGAGTCATGGGTCATGGAGGGTTTTTTTTTTTTTTTTTGCTTTGAGATGGAATAGACTTGAGCATATTATCTTCTGGGAGGAAAGACTGAGGAGAAGGAAAAAATTAAATACATAGGGAAAAAGCAGTGGCCATCAAGTTGATTCCAACCCATGGCGACCTCATGAGTGTCAGAGTAGAATTGTGCTCCATAGGATTTTCAATGGCTGGTTTTTCAGAAGTAGATCACCAGGCCTTTCTTCCTAGGTGCCTCAGGATGGCCTCAAACCTCCAATCTTTTGGTTAGCAGTCAAGCATGTTAGCTGTTTGCACCATCAAGGGGCTCCCAAATATGTAGGAAAGGTGACATTATAGAGCAAGGTTCTTAAAGGAAAGTGAAGGAGACAGGATCTAGTGAAGAGGAAAGAGAGTGGGCACTTTCTCCCCCAGGTCAGGAGAGAAAAAGGAGAGGATGGAAAGATGCAAAAAAAAAAAAAAAAAGCTTTGTGGGTAGAGGGTGGAAAACCAAGGGAATTCCCACTTATTTCTATTTTCTCACTCAATTTGGAGGCAATGTGAACTGCTAAGAGTGAGGGAAGTAGTGGTAGGGTAAAGTACTTGATAAGAGAGGAGAAGGTATAGCATAGACATTGGGGGTAGGGATGAGAAATAAAGATAATTTGTAACAATGACAGAAAAGAATGTATGATGACACTAAAGGTCCAAATCAGGACAGACCACTTTGGTATTGTAGCCGCAGTCTTCAGAAAGTGTAGGTACAGAGAAAGGAAGATGGTAGCCAGGTCAATACAGGTTTGAGACAGTGCAGGTTCATATCCATCCCAGGTTCTTTGCCTGAGACACACCCCCTCACTCACCATTACACAGTATCACATAAAGCATCCCAAGGGGAACATGATTGTTCTGAGAAATTGCCCCAGTTTTCTACCTGATTAAGCTAAATCTAGTAGATGAATCTTGCCGCCATCCTTTCTAATTGCCAGAACCTCTGAAAAACACCCAGCATCCTGATAGTGCCAGGAGTAAAGGCTACTCAAAAGGAGTTAAGCATACACTCCCAAAGCACTGAAGAGTGGTGCTACACTTATGAGGGCAGAAAAGGCATGCTCTGGAAATGGCCTGAGGTATGAAGAGAATGCTGACCCTGTCTCCCATTGACTCATGGGGGCTGGAGAAGCATGTTTTAATTTGGGCAGGAGGTAGAAGGAAGGTTCTGTGAAACACTAAGAAGGTGCTGGGGTTTAGTATCTTGTAGAAAACAAGCATCTGAGGGTGTAATGGAAAGGGTGCTGAGGGAAGTCAACAGTGAGAGTTTGAGCTGAGGAAGGACGCTCGGAGCCAGAGCAGCAGAGATAACCAGAGGGACTAGCGTCTGAAGCCTTGACGAGGTTGACAGGAGTGTGGGACATGGAGAATGAGTTGGACAGAATGCTGGTGTAGAGGCCTCTACTGGGGCACAGGCTGGGGTCCTCCCTAGATGGAGTCAGTGTTAGACAAGTCTGGTGCCTGAACAGCAGTACAAGCGCAGGGAATAAATTGTACCCTCCAAAGTTTTCACTTCTATGTCATGGGAGTTGGGAGAGGGGGTCAGAGCGGAGAGAAGGTGATGAATTAAGTTCAAAGACTCTCAGTGCTTACTTACTGAAATAGAAATAGCCTTCAAGGCCTGGAGGAATCCAACTAAACTTGTTTTGTATCATTTACTATTGTGAAAAAGGAGCCCTGGTGGTGCACACAGTTGAGTGCTCAGCTACTAACAAAAAGGTTGATGGTTCAAACTCACCCAGGGGCTTCCCAGGAGAAAGACCTGGCTAACTGCTCCTGTAAAGATTACAGCCTAGAAAACCCTATGGGGCAGTTCTACTCTGTCCCGTGGGGTCACTATAAGTCCAAATTGACTCAACGGCACCTAACAACAGCTATTATCAAAGTAGCAAATTTTAGTTCATCTATGTGAAATAACATACTGCTTATGTCCATTTCTGGGAGAGAGGGGGAGGGCAGGGGAGAGTTTCCTAGACATTGGGAGCTGCCTCTCTCCACCTTGTCTTCAAACTTTCCTTCCTTTTCCTGATTTAATATCTCCTCCAAGGCCTGGTGGCATAAAAGTTAAGTGCTCAACTGCTAACCGAAAGGATAGCAATTAGAATCCACCCAGTGGCTGTGTGGGAGAAAGACCTGGCGGTCTGCTCCTATAAAGATTATAGCCTAGAATACCCTATGGGGCAGTTCTACTCTGTCACATGGGTTCCCTATGAGTCAGAATCGCCTCAACAGCAGCCGACAACAACCACACAGACAACCACACACACCTACCAAACACCCTCCTTGGGAGGGGCATGGCTAGGATCAGTATTTAACAGACATTTAAACAACAGGATGTGCTGTATCCAGGCTTTGCTTTGGAAAGAAAGGGAGCTCTTGGTGCAATGGGGAGACATGCCCATAGGAAGTATTCTGAAGTGGGAGATGGGGCACAGAGAGGACAAGAGCACAGAAGCACAGGTGGATGCACATAACACAGACAAGTATATAACTGCTGAGGGGCGTGGGGCAGGGGGCTGAGGGAAGCTGACTGGAAAGCCAAGGATGTTGAATCTGTTTTGAAGGATGAAGGCTTAACCTGAGAAGCAAGAAGAAAAGCATTCTTTAACAGGCTTGGGTTAGAAGAGGGTAAGGAAAAGATGGAGAAATCCCTCATCCAGAAGGAAGATAACTGCGTGACCCGTTGTCCAACTGAACCCCAGTCTTCCCCAGACAGGAAGCCCTGAGAAAATGCGTCACATCAGCCTGTCCCAGGGTTTCTTCCTGTGCAGAGATGGGCCCCTCTCTTATTCCTGTCCCACTGCTTTCAGAGGCCAGAAACCAAAACCAGAGGCTCCAGGAACCTTCCCCCCTCTAGAAGGGTCCAAACAGGGAGTTAACAATAGGCCAATGTTTAGCTCAGGAGACAAAGGCTCTTTGATAGGACCCTGGCTTGGCAGACTTCCTGTCTACAAATAAGCTTGGATTCCATTCAGGGAAAGCAGGAGCAGGAACAAGGTCAGCAAGGAACTCCTTGTCCTTTCAGGCCCATGTGGCTGTAGAATGGGAGTGCAGTTTGGATCCTGGCATGGCTAGCAAGCTTCCGTGAATCCCCTCAGATAAGGCTCTACCCACACCCAGGAGTTCTGTACTGGTCTCTGAAAGAGATGGGTCTGGGGCCAGGCAACCATGAGAATAAGGACTTGCCTTGACAGTGAGGATTCCAAAGCAAGGCTGCCTGGAACAGGACTTTCCCGGGTTTAGGGTCCCTGAGGCTCAGCTCCCTCTGTGAATCCCCAGTTCCTGGGTGACTCTCAGTTATCTAAGCTAATCCCTTTTCCAAGACAGGAAGTAGAAGAGAAGACTGAACAGATGTTTTTGCAGCTCTGTAGGGAAGTGAATGTGCTGACAAGGCCAGTTGGCTTGAGAGGCTGGCAGATTGTGCTGGGGATGAGGAGAGGAAGCACCCATCCATGGGGCTTAGGGGCTGGGAAGGGGGACACCACAACGAGGGAAGCTGAGAGAGGGCTCCTGGGTCAGCCCTGGAGGGCTTGCTAGAGCCACCTCATTCGTAGTCTTCTAGAATTACCCTCCTGACACATTGTTTCAAATCTGTCCACATGCTTCAGAATGATCTTCCCTTCCTCTCTCCCCATGTTTCCCATGCCCCAAGGATAGTTTTCTTAGAATAGATAGAACACTCTCTCCCTGGTTGGGCTATTTCATCATAAGGAAGACAGCAGGACCAATCCTAGGCACTTAGATAGCTGCCAGGAGGGACAGTCATGGTTTAATGGTAGAATTCTCACCTTCCATGTGGGAGACCCAGGTTCAATTCCTGGCCAATGCACCTTAAGCGCAGCCACTGCTCATCTGTGTGTGGAGGGTTGTGTGTTGCTGTGATGCTGAACAGGTTTCAGCGGCACTTCCAGACTAAGATGGACTAGAAAGAAAGGCCTGAAAATCTCCTTTCGAAAATCAGCCAGTTAAAACTTATGGGTCACAACAGTGTTGTGCATGGGGTCGCCATGAGTCAGGGGCAACTTGAAGGCAGCTAACAACAACATACCTTTGCCAGAGGCCTTGGGTGGTACAAACAGTTAATGTGCTTGGCTGGTTGACGTCCACCCAAAGACGCCTCAGAAGAAAAGCCTGGAGATCTACTTCCAATAAATCAGCCATTGAAAACTCTATGGAGCACAGTTCTACTGTGACGCACTTGGGGTCACCATGAGTCAGAGTAGACTACACTGCAACTGGTTTTTTTGTTCATTTTTTTAGTCAGCTTTTTGTATATACATGATTTATTTTATTTTTGTTGTTGAGAATACACACAGCAGAACATATACCAATTCAACAATTTCTACACGTACAATTCAGTGACATCGATTACGTTCTTTAAGTTGTGCAACCATTCTCACCCTCTTTTTCCGAGTTGTTCCTCCCCAATTAATATAAACTCACTGCCCCCTAAATTTCCTATCTGATCTTTCAAATTGCTACTGTCCATTTGATCCCGTATAGATAGATCTTAAAAGAGCACAATGCTCAAGGCAAACATTCTTTACTAGTTAAGCTAAACTATTGTTTGGTTTAAGATGACTTTAGGGAAAAGTTTTGGTTCAAGATTTAAAGATTATCTCAGGGCAATAGTTTCAGGGGTTCGTCTAGACTTTATGGCTTCAAAAAGCCTGGATTCCATGAAAATTTGAAATTCTATTCTTCATTTTCCCCCTTTTGATGAGAATTCTTCTACAGACTCTTTGATCAAAATGTTCAGTAATAGTAGCTGGGCACCATCCAGTTCTTCTGGCCTCATGGCCAAGCAGGCAGTTGTTTATGGAGGCAATTAGGCACACATTCTATTCCCTCCTCCTATTCCTGACTCTTGTTCTTTCTCTGTTGCTCCAGGTGAATAGAAACCAATTGTTGTGCCTTAGATGGCCGCTTGCAAGCTTTTAAGACCCTAGGCACTATGCAATGAACTAGAAGATAGAACAGAACACTGAACACATTATTAGGCCAGTTAACTGGGATGTCCCATAAAACCATGACCCTAAACCTCCAAACCAAGGAACCAAATCCCATGAGGTGTTTGGTTGTATAAGCAGCCTCAGCAGCTACTTTTTGTGGTTGTTGTAAATATATCTATCCCAAAACTTTTGCCAATTCAACTTTTTCTAGGTGTACAACTTATTGACAGCAATTACAATAATCAGCTGTGCAACCCTACCCTTCATCAATGCTATTTTCCATCACTATAAACCAAAACTCAGTACTCCATAAGCAATAACGCCCCCTTTCACCCTCCCTCCTGCCCCTGGTAACCACTAATAAACTTTGGTCTTTATACATTTGCCTGTTCCTCTCTTTTATAGAAGTGAGGTTATACAGTGTTTGTCCTTTTGTGATTGACTTATTTCACCCAGCATAATGTCTTTAAGCTCCATCCATATTGTAGCATATATCAAGACTTCATTTCTCTTTCTGGCTAAGTAGTAATCCATTGTATATATGTACCACATTTTGTTTACCCATTCATCCATTATTCAAGTCCTTTGCCCATTTTTTAATTGGGTTGTCTTTTTGTTGTTAAATTGTTGAAGTTTCAGACATATTTTGGTTATTAGATTCTTATCAGTGCAACTAGTTTTTATATCGTTGCTACACCTAACTGTCAGCAGAGTCCATTGTGGAAGAAAATCCTCCAGAGCACCATTAGCATAAGCCTTTATTCAGAAACACAGGGCAGGAGAAGAAGGGCAGACTGTTTCATGGGGCCAGAGGGAGTCAGCCAGAGTTCAGTTGGTTTCGGGAATAGTTGGTCAAGAATGATTCTCAGAAGGGAGAGGAACTGTGCTCAAAGATCAGCAGCAATTGTTTGGGGGAATTTGGATTTTATCGAGACAACGGAGAGGAACAGTTAGGGGATTAAGTCATGTGCAAGACGGGGTGCAGGAGAACAGTTCTGGGATAAGAACTGCCAGGGCTGCAGTGAAAATGCTCAGTCCTTCCATGTCTCTCACACCATTACAAGTGAAGCCATATATGAACAGGTAAATGTGCTCCTAGGGTTTCTATGAGTCAGAATCGACTCGATGGCAAGGAGTTTGTTTCTTTTTGGTCTTTGCCCGTTTAGTACCCTCTCCAGCCCCTTCCTTTGCTCCAGTGCTGCCCTGAGCCCAGCCTCCTAGTGGGTACAGAGGAATTAACATGCAGCTGGGCCTGGTTTGGGCCGGGCATTGGAAGGGCCGTGAGACCTGGTCTCTGGGGAGGGGAAAAGAAAGTGGAGGAACCGGCTTGACTAGGAGGAAAATTCTTGCCATTCTTTCCCTGGCTGAGCAGGGTAGGGAGTAGGAGAGACGTGAGGTGAGCTGTGAGGGGGACAAGGAGAGGCCCCAGAAGGCTGGACATTGCCCCCTCATAAGCCAAAAGTGAGTGCTGTTTTGCCGTCTCCACGCTTTAGTAGGATTTAAGGAAGTCAGGTTACTTCCTGGCGCCTTCTTCCTAGGGAACACCACCCGTCTGCCAATTGGTTTCAGTGTGGTGACTTTTGTGCTGCTATGATGCTGGAAGCTATGCCACTGCTATTTCAAATACAAGCAGGGTCACACATGGTGGACAGGTTTCAGCAGAGCTTCCAGACTAAGACTAGAAAGAAAGGCCTGGCAATGTACTTCAGAAAATCAGCCAATGAAATGGATCACAACAGAATATTGTCCAATATCGTGCTGGAAGATGAGCCCCTAGGTTGGAAGGCATTACACAATGGGTTCTAACAGACCAATGATCATGCAGTTGGAGCAGGACAAGGCAACACTTCGTTCTGTTGTACCTGGGGTCACTATGAGCTGCAGCTGACTCGATGGCAACTAAAGAACATTCTTAGGGTTGTGTGTGTGTAAGGAGGGAGGCGTATGGCAAGTTGCTTGCAGGAGGACGGAATTTGATGGAGAGAAGAGAGCAGGGGATAGGCTGACCAGCTGAGCACTGTGCATGGACATGCCAGTCCCAGATGAAAGACGACGTAGAGGACATATCTGGTGCTGCCTGGATGAGGGAAGGCCGTCCTTGCTGATCACTCAGTATTCCATTACGCCCAGTTCCTGCCCCTGGACTGCTGCCGGCCAATGGACAAAGCTTCCAGAAGCTCAGAGGTGCAAAACCGAGGAGGTGTCCAGAAAGAAAGCTCCCAGGTCAGAGAGGGACAGCAGTTCCAACTCCTCCCCTAACCACTCTACTGGTCAGCTGGGATGGCCTCAGTCACCCCCATTTCTGGTCTCTGCTCATTCTGCCCCTAGACTATTCCCATTTCTCCTTGGTGTAGTTGAGACAAGGCTGGAATTATTTCCAAAAGATTTTACAGAAAATTATAAGAAAGGCAAAACCTCAAACCAAGAAAATGCTGGAGCCATGACACAGAAGTCTCTTCAGAGTTCCAACTCCTGATCGGAGCCCAGTCACAGGCTGACTTGGCTGGAAGGAGTCCTCGCTTTCAGAGTTCCGACTCCTGATTGGAGCCCAGCCATAGACTGACTTGGCTGGAAGAAGTCCTCACTACCACTTCTGCGGCTTTGCTCACCTGACAAGTGGTGGACTGGCTTCTGTTCATCTCTGTGTCTGCAGCTCCTATCTTGGTGCCTGGCATCTTACAGGAGCTTAGTAAATGCATGTTGAATGAATTCTCAGCATACGAGAGGAAGGGGTTGCTTTTCTTATAGGCCACTTGTCCAAAGGCCTGGTTGCCCTTGGGAGAACACACCTTTTCTCCCATCCCTTCCAAACTGCTTCTCTCAGGGAGGAGAGAAGACCCAAGCCAACTGATCATCCAGAACTGGGCTAAAGTAATGGAAAGGGTTAAGGTTTCATTTTCGGTAAAGAGAAAAATTCTCCTCTCTGGACCTGGTGGCCATGCACCTTGACCTCCCTTGGGAGCTGCCTTTCTGTGGGTGCTGCTGCTCGCCCAGCCTCTTCATCAGCATGTGGTGTTTAAGCCTCTGCATTTTCTGTCTATGAGTCTGTTCCTGTAACCCTCTTCAGACTGGCCTCTCTGACCCTCATCTCCAGAGATGCCCACAGCCCCTTCAGGGTATTCAGGGCTGAGCAAACAGTGAGCCAAAAGGTATGAACGTTCCCAGTAAGCTGTCTGAAGGGAAATGTGCCCCCAAGACAGCTGTGAGCATTGTTTCCTTAGGCTACTGGGATGGGTGGGGTACAGCCAGACATTTTATGGTTGTTCTGTTTTCGAGAAAGTTGCACACTTGAGCAATACACTGGCAGTTGTATTTTTTCTTTGGAGGGTTTGGCACAAATAAATGGAAGTACTTATTCCTACTAATGCGGTTTCTGCAAAAAATAAATTCACAGGCCATTGTGCTGGCCAATGAGTATGCTCGCTCCTCCACAACGTACAAAATGCATCATGTCTTAAAGTTAGCCCTCCATGAGAACTGGCAAGTGTTTGTCCCCTTATCTTTTACTTTCTATAACTGAATCTGATGAGCTATATCCATAATTTATAACACAAATGTGTTGCAGATGGTGAATTCAATGGAAAAGGGAGATAGGCTGAGGAATATGCGAAACAGGCATTTTAATATGTCCTGAGATTAGGCTATAGAAAATTCACTTTTGTGTGCATGTGTGCTTTAGGTGAATAGAAAATAAAAAAAAAAATCCCAGGAGCCCTGGTGGCACAGTAGTAGTTGAGAGCTTGGCTGCTAACCAAAAGAGGGCAGCTCAAATTCACCAGTCACTCCCTGGAAACCCTGTTGGGCAGTTCTACTTTGGCCTATAGAGTTGCTATGAGACTGACTCAACAGCGACGAGTTTATGGGTTTTAGGTGAAAGTTTACAGAGCAAATTAGTTTCTCATTAAATAGTTAATACACAAATTGTTTTATAACATTGGATGTCACAAAACTCAGCAATGTGTCAACACTCTCCCCTTCTCCACCCTGGGTTCTCTGTTTCCATTTGTCCGGTTTTCTTGTCCCTTCCTGCCTTCTCGTGTTCTCTTTTGGGCTGGTGTGCCCATTAGTCTCCTATACATGATTGAACTATAAAGCACGTTCCTCACGTGTGTTATTGTTGGCTCTGTAGACCTGTCTAATCTTTGACTGAAGGATGAACCTCAGGAGTGATTTCAGTAGTGTGTTAAAAGGGTGTCCAGGGGCCATACTCTCGGGGTTTCTCCAGTCTCTGTCAGACCAGCAAGCCTGGTCTTTGTGTGTGTGCGCGCGCGCGTGTGTGTGTGTGTGTGTATTTGAATTTTGTTCTACATTCCGCCCCCCACACCCCACCCCCGCTCTGTCCAGGATCCTCTATTGTGATCCCTGCCAGAGCAGTTAGTGGTGGTAACCAGGAACCATCTACTTGTTCTGGGCTTGGTCTGGTGAAGATGGTACTTGCGGTGTATTTGTTCTTCGGACTAATCTTTCCCTTGTGTTTTTGGTCTTCTTCATTCTCCTTTGCTCCAGCAGGGATGGGAGCAGTAGATGTATCTTAGATGGCTGCTCACAAGCTTCTAAGACCCCAGACGATACTCACCCAAAGTAGCATGTAGAACATTTTCTTTACAGACTATGTTATGCCAGTTGAGCTAGACGTCCCCAGAGACCATGGTCCCCAGCCCTCATCCCAGTAGCTTGGTCCCTCAGGGCGTTTGGATGTGTCTGTGAAGCTTCTATGACTTTGCCCTGGTCAAGTTGTGCAGTCAGTATTGTGTACTGTCTTACCCTTCACCAAAGTTACCACTTACCTATTGTCTAATTAGTGTTTTTCCCTTCCCGCCACTCCCCTCCCTTGTAACCATCAAAGATTGTTTTTTTTGTGTGTGTAAACCTTTTCTTGAGTTCTTACAATAGTGATCTCATACAATATTTGTCCTTTTGTGATTGACTTATTTCACTCAGCATAACGCCCTCCAGATTCATCCATGTTGTGAGATGTTTTGCAAATTCATCATTGTTCTTTATCATTGCATAGTATTCCATTGTGTATGTACCATAGTTTATTTATCCATTCATCTGTCAGTGAGCACTTAGGTTCTTTCCATCTTTTTGCTATTGTGAATAATGCTGCAATGAACATGTGTGTGCGTATGTCTGTTCGTGTGATGGCTCTTATTTCTCTAGGATGTATTCCTAGGAGTGGGATTGCTGGATGGTATGGTATTTCTTTTTCTAGCTTTTTAAGGAAACGCTGTATCATTTTCCAAAATGGTTGTACCATTTTGTATTCCCACCAGCAGTGCATAAGAGTTCCAATATCCCTGCAGCCTCTCCAACATTTGTTATTTTCTGTTTATTATTATTATTATTATTCATGCAAGTAATGTTGGGATGAGATGGTATCTCATTGTAGTTTTGCTTTTCTCTAATGGCTAGTGATCACAAGCATTTCCTCATGTGTCTGGTTAGCCACCTGAAAGTCTTCTTTGGTGAAGTATCTGTTTATATCCTTTGCCCATTTTTTAACTGAATTATTTGTCTTTTTATTGTAGAGGTGCATCTTCCTATAGATTTTAGAGATTAGACTTTTGTCGGATATATCATAGCTAAAATTTTTTTCCCGGTCTGTAGGTTCTCTTTTTTCTCTTTTGGTGAAGACTTTTGATGAGCAGCTAAGTGTTTAATTTTCAGAAGATCCCATTATCTAGCTTCTGGTGTTTATGTATTTGTTAATTATGGTTTGTATCCTGTTTATGCCATATATTAGGGCCCCTATTGTTGACCCGATTTTTCTTCTATGATCTTTATAGTTTTTGGTTTTATATTTAGGTCTTTGATACAGTTTGAATTAGTTCTTGTGTATGATGTGAAGTATGGGTCCTGTTTCATTTTTTTACAGATGGATATCCAGTTTAGCCAGCACTATTTGGTTAAGGGCTTGGCTGCTAACCAAAAGTTCAGCATTTTGAATCCACCAGCTTCTTCTTGGAAACCCTATGGGCAGTTTTACTTTGTCCTATAAGGTTGCTAGATGAGTTGGAATCGACTTGACAGCAACGGGTTTGGTTGTTTTCTTTTTTTTGTTGTTGTTAAAAAGATTGTCTTTTCTCCATTTAATGGACTTTGGTAAGCAATTCACTTTTTACCTAAACACAATAAATTTATCTGACTATGTCTCTTGATAGAAAGTGAAGAAAAGGAAAGAAAGTTGTTAGGAGGACTGGGACAAGAATTGTTCGGCTTAGTGATGTAAATAGCCAAAAACCAAAAACAAAAGCCATTGCCCTTGAGTCCATTCAGACTCATAGTGGCCCTACAGGACACAGTAGTACTGCCCATAGGGTTTCAAGGCTGTAATCTTTATGGAAGCAGACTGCCACATCTTTCTCCCAGACAGTGGCTGGTTGGTTCAAACCATCGATCTTTCTTTCTGTTGGCAGCTAAGCGCTTAACCCTTGTGCCACCAGGGCTCTTTCATGTAAAGAAAATGAGTACTTAATGAAGTACATGAATTGATTGGAACTGATAAAGTCAGAGGGAGAAGCAATTGATGACAAACACCCAGTATATGGCAATAGCTCAGCGGGAGGATCCATCATGTCCTGGGTGCCCCCTGTTTCTCCCTCAGGCCCTGGGCTAGCCTGCCTCACCACCGTCCTGCTCTCTGATAGCAGCAACCATATCTTCCACCAGCCCAGGATTCTCAGTGAACAAAACATGTCCACAGTCACATTCTCATTTGAATCTCAAAACTCAGAAGATGAGGAAATGGAGACTTTTAACTTTATTTTACAGATGAGGAGCTGAGGATCAAAGACATTAAGTGACTGACCTAGATCCTGCAGTGGTTTATCCAGGACTACCAGTTTCCATCCAGTGGACTCCGATTCATGGTGACCCCATGTGTCAGGGTAGAACTGTGCTCCATAGGGTTTTCAAAGGCTGATTTTTCAGAAGTAGATCGCCAGGCCTCTGAGTGAACTAGATCAGCCATCCTTTTGGTTAGCAGCCCTAGTGTGTTATCCATTTGCACCACCTAGGGACTTGCTTTCGGGACTGGAACCCAGTTATCTCGATTTCCTGTCTGGACGGCTTCCTGGCTGTAACTGTACCTCCTGAGACTTTGCTTTGGATTGAACTCTCCATGTGACTCCTCACTAGACTCTTCTCCCAGGACTGACCTCTCCCTGCTCCTGACCTCATTGCTAAACTCATCAGAGTGAACCCATCTCAGCACCCACACCATAATGCTTTTAGATCTGGACCCCATGGCTAGGCCTGCTCATTCTCTTTCTGCACCCAAAGCAATCACCCTAGGACCTCCCTGCTGCTGCAATAATCTCCAGACTGGGACCTGTCCGATGAAGCTTGTGATATAGTGGAAAGGTTGCTGGACTTGGAGCCAAAGTCCCATGCTTTAGTTCTGGCTCCTACCTGGCCAAGTAACCCTGGGCAAGTTACTGCACCTCTTCAAATTTTATTGTGCTTTAGGTGAAAGTTTACAGCTCAAGTTAATTTCTCATTCAAAAATTTACACACATATTGTTTTGTGACATTGGTTGCAATCCCCACAATGTGACATCACTCTCCCCTTTTCGCTTTACACCCCTAGTCCCCCATGTCCATTCATCCAGGTTTCCTGTCCCTTCCTGCCTTCTTGTCTTTGCTTTTAAGCAGGTGTTGCCCATTAGGTCTCCTATACTTGATTGAACTAAGAAGCACATTCCTCGTGTGCATTATTGTTTGTTTTATAGGCCTGTCTAATCTTTGGCTGAAAGGTGGACTGCAGGAGTGGCTTCATTTCTAAGTTAGCAGAGTGTCTGGGAGGTCATAGTTTCAGACATCCCTCCAGTCTCTGTCAGACCAGTAAGTCTGGTCTTTTTTTGTGAATTTGAATTTTGTTATACATTTTTCTCCCACTCTGTCCAGGACTTTCTGTTGTGGTCCCTGTCTGAATGTCTTCTTTGGTGAAGTGTCTGTTCATATCCTTTGCCCATTTTTTAATTGGATTATTTGTCTTTTTGCTGTTGAGGTGTTGAAGTATTCTATGGATTTCAGAGTTTAGACCCTTGTTGGATATGTCGTAGCCAAAAAATTTTTCCCAGTCTGTAGCTTCTCTTTTTACTCTTTTGGTGAAGTCTTTTGATGAGCATAAGTGTTTAATTTTTAGGAGCTCCCAGTTATCTAGTTTCTCTTCTGGTGTTTGTACATGGTTAGTTATGGTTTGTATACTATTTATGCCATGTATTAGGGCTCCTAGCACTGTCGCTATTTTTTCCTCCAAGATCTTTATCGTTTTAGGTTTTATATTTAAGTCTTTGATCCATTTTGAATTAGTTTTGTATGAGATACGAATATTGTTTTGTTTTTCGACAGATGGACATCCAGTTATGCCAGCACCATTTGTTAAAGAGACTGCTGTTCCCCATTTAATGGACTTTGGGCCTTTGTCAAATATCAGCAGCTCAAAGATGGATGGATTTATGCCTGGGTTCTCAATTCTGTTCCATTGGTCTATGAGTCTGTTGTTGTACAAGTACCAGGCTTTTTCACTACCGTGGCTTTATAGTAGGTTCTGAGATCAGGTAGTGTGAAGCCTCCCACTTTGTTCTTCTTCTTCAGTAATGCTTTACTTATCCAAGGCCTCTTCCCTTTCCATATAAAGTTGGTGATTTGTTTCTCTATTTCATTAAAGAATGCTGTTGGAATTTGGATCGGGATTGCATTGTATCTGTAGATCACTTTGGGTAGTATTGACATTTTCACAATATTGAGTTTTCCTATCGATGAGTATGGTATGTTTCTCCACTTATGTAGGTTACTTTTGGTTTCTTGCAGTAGTGTTCTGTAGTTTTCTTTGTATAGGTCTTTTACATCCCTGGTTAGATTTAGTCCTAAGTATATTATCTTCTTGGAGGCTATTGTAAGTGGTATTAATTTTCTGATTTCCTTTTTGAAGTTCTCTTTTTCGGTGTATAGGAATCCAGCTGACTTTTGTATGTTAGTCTCGTATCCTACTACTTTGCTGAAATCTTCTATTAGTTCCAGTAGCTTTCCTGTGGATTCTTTGGGGTTTTCTGTGTAGAAGATCATATCGTCTGTGAATAGGGATAGTTTTATCTCTTTCTTACCAATTTGGATGACTTTTATTTCTTTTCCTTACCTTATTGCTCTAGTTAGGACTTCTAGCAGGATGTTGAATAAGACTGGTGATAAAGGGCATCCTCGTCTGATTCCCGTTCTCAAGGAGAATGCTTTCATCTCTCTCTGTTTAGAACGAAGTTGGCTGTTATTTAAATTCCAGCTTCTTTATCTGAAAAATAGGAATACTAATCGACACTCATCGGTGTTGTTGAAAAGATTCAATGATATATATTTTATAAAGGGTCTACTAGCAAAGATGTTACTTTGATGACTAAGGTGCCTCTGACCCAAACCATGGTCTTTTTAATTGCCTTATATGCATGCAAAAAATGGACAATGAGAAAGTAAAACAAAAGAAGAAGGGATGCATTTGAATTATGTTGGTGAAGAATATTAAATATACCATGGACTGTCAGAAGAATGAACAAATCAGTCTGGGAGGAAGTACAGCCAGAATGTTCCTTAGAAGCAAGGATGGCGAGACTTTGTCTGGCTTATTTTCGACAAATGCTAGAAAAAAACTTTATGTTTGGCAAAGTAGAGGGTCAACAAAAATGAGGGAAACTCTCAATGAGATGGATTCACACAATAGCTGCAACAATGGGCTCAAACATATCAAAGATTGTGAGGATGGTGCAGAACCATATAACATTTTGTTCTATTATATGTGGTATCATCATGAGTCAGAGCTGACTCGACAGCAACTAACAGCAATAGGTGCTCAACAAATGCTACCTCTCTCTCCTTCCTCCATCTTTTCATCCTTCCTCCCTCTCTCTCTCCTCCCCTGTCTTCCTTTGTTCTTTCCACTTTCCTACAGTTTATCCAGAACAGCACTCCCAGGCTGGTCTTCTCTTGACCTGACCCTTGATCATAAATTCCATTGCCAAGTCCAATCACTTCTGTGTCTGCCATGCAGGATTCTCATTACAGGCACCATCTTCCCTCTGTAGTCTTCAATTTTACTACTAGGGAACAAGTATGGTTAGGTTGTGGCATTCCCATTCATGCTGACTCACTCCTCTCTGCCTTTGCTTCTGTGTCTTACCCTCCTGGAATGCCCTTCTACCTCTTCATCCCTGGAAGCGTCCCCCACTACTCCATGAATCTCTTCCTTCTCTGATGTCCAGTTTCACTTCTGTCCATATCACTTTCCTTGGCACAAAATCACAGAGGCCACATCTATCTTCAGGTTGTTTTTGTGTGTCTGTGTCTTGTTAACTATACTGAGTGATCCTTGAGGTCAGCGAAGGTCTTTTACCTATTAGGTGCCCCAGTGGTCTAACAGAACTGAATGGGAATATGGATGAGTTCTGGGCTCATGTCTTCAGACTTGGGTCCTAAGCCCAAGTCTAGCATTTATTGGCTGTATGATTTGGGGAATCTTGTTTCTTGTAGCTATAAAATGAATAAGCTAACGTCTTCATCAGAAGGGCTTTAAAAAATGTATTTTTCCTTTGGCTAAATATTTACTGAGCATCTACTATATGCCACATTTGTACTTTCCCACACATATGAGTTCATCTAATCCTCATAATCTCAATGTGGTAACCTCAGCTCTGGAACCCCGAACCCTAGCATAAAGTTCATGAAGATTCAATAAGTTTATTAAGGGCATATATGAAGGTGCACTGTGCTTGCCACATAATAGATGCTCAGAAAGTCTGCTGAATCTGAGTCCTTGCTCCTTAATAAATACTTACAGTACTGAATTTAATGGTTCACTCACATAAAGCACTGAAGAAATTGTTGTGAGCAAAACAGGTAGGTTCCCTGTCCTAATGGAACATTCAGTTCAGCAAAGAATAGTCTCGAAATTAAATAAATAACTACAATTGCTTTAAATTACACTTACGATAAGTACAACAAAGGGAAGCATGGAGTATCACGAGAGCATATAATGGGAGGGTACAGTGCAGAGATCAACCTCTGGGAAGAAGACAGTTTGAGCTCAGATTTAAAGGATGTGAAGAATATAAGTGGAGGTAGAGAGAAGAAGAAGGAACCTTGGTGGCACAATGATTAAGTGCTGGGCTGCTAACTGAAAGGTTGGCGGTTCGAACCCACCAGCTGCTCTGTGGAAAAGAAGACCTGGTGATCTGTTCCCATAAAGATTACAGCCTAGGAAACCCTATGGGGCAGTTCTACTCTGTCCTATAAGGTCGCTATGAGTCGGAATCGACTCCATGGCACACACACAACAACAACAGAAAGAAGAAAAGTCTTAAAGGTGAGTACAGTGGCATTCTAGGCAGTGGGAACAGCAGATATAAAGGTCCTGAGGCAGAAAAGTACAGAAACTGGAGCTTAGACTGGTCAGCAGTGGGGAGAGTGGGGCAAGGTGAGGCTGAAGGCGAGTGGCTCCAGGGCACACAGAGCCTTGCTGGCTGTGCTGAGAAGTCTGGATTTGGTGAACAATGGGAGGTCACCGAGGGTTTTAAGCCAGGGGAGTGACATGCTCAGATTTGTGTTTTTGGAAGCTCATTCTGGCTGCTGTGTGAAGAATGGATTAAAGGACAAGAGTGGATTCAGGACAGACTTGAGTTAAAGAAACACTGATGCCTGGAACACTCTCAACAAAGACACCAAAATGACTGTTGGTCTGAAAGCTGCCTTCCAGGGCTGCGCTCAGAAGAGCAGACGCAGCCTCCAGTCCTGAGAGTCCTGCTCCTCCTAAAGTAAACTGGCCTGCCCCATCTCCTACTGTCTTGACCACTACCTTCCTTCTCAGTGGGACAGCCTAGTTTGGGGTAGAGATGGGAGAAAACTACTACAACCACCACCCCATTCTGTAGTGCAGCCTAAGCCACAAACTGGTTTGAACTTGTTGGTTCAGAACTGCCTCTAAGGCAAAGACCCAAGTGACCTGGCTCAGAGAGTGGCCTCTCTGCATTCTTGGGCCCACACTTACCCTGGGGAAGGCCGGGCAGTGGCGGGGCCCTCCCTCACCCCTTCCTGCCCAGACTGGCAGCCCAGCTCCACTTACACAACCTGAGGCCAAGGCACTACTCGATCCTCTTGTTTGGAGTCTTGTGTCTTCTGGAAGTGTGATTAATAGACAGGTTCCGGGTTGGAAATGTGGAAATAAGAACCAGTTTCTAGTTCCTGTAGTCACCGGCCAAGACCAAAGGGTACAACCTTTGGGAATATCCATAGCTCAAAGACCCCAACACTCACTGTTCAACCTTCTTCTCTTCTGGTGTAAGACATTGAAGGGAGCATTGACTGGGTCAGAAGACTTTGGTTTTCCACCCCTGCTTTGTCACCAATGTAGGCAAGCCACCAAACTTCTCCAGGCTTTAGTTTCTTAGGCTATGAAATGTGGGAAGAACTGCTGTCTTTGTGTAACCCTCATGGGGGAAAGTAGACCAATGTGAAGGTACTTAGAAGAGTTAAAAATATGATACCAATTGAAAATAGTATTCATAACAACATAAATGATAATAAACTTTCATATTTCAATCACCAGTAATTATCAATGCATCTTGATCGCACGTTTGATCAATTTCAGACTGCAGGTATTAGTAAAGCCTTCAATTTCTTCATCCTTGGCATTAGTGATTGGTGTGTAAATTCGAATAATAATTGTATTAACTGGTCTTCCTTGTTGGCATACAGATATTATCCTATCACTCTCAGTGTTTTATTTCAGGATAGGTCTTGAAATGTTCTTTTTGATGATGAATGCAGCACTGTTCCTCACCGGATGGAATACACAGGAATCAAATCGACTACATCTATGGAAAGAGAAGATGAAGAAGCTCAATATCATCAGTCAGAACAAGGCCAGGGGTCAGCTGTGGAATAGATCATCAATTGCTCATATACAAGTTCAAGTTGAAGCTGAAGGAAATTAAAACAAGCCCACCAGAGCCAAAGTACAATCTTGAGTATATCCCACCTGATTTTGGGACCATTTCAAGAATAGATTTGATGCATTGAACACTAATGCCTGAAGACCAGATGAGTTGTGGGATGACATCAAGAACATCATACATGAAGAAAGCAAAAGGTCATTAAAAAGACAGAAAAAAAAGGACCAAAATAGATGTCAGAAGAGACCCTAAAATTTGCTCTTGAACATAGAGTGGATAAAGTAAAAGGAAGAAATGATGAAATAAAAGAACTGAACAGATTTCAAAGGGCGGCTCAAGAAGACAAAGTAAAATATTATAATGAAATGTACAAAAACCTGGAGTTAGAAAACCAAAAGGGAAGAACACGGCCCAGCATTTTTCAAGCAGAAAGAACTGAAGAAAAAATCCAAGCCTCGAGTTGCAATATTGAAGGATTCTATGGGGAAAAAAAATTGAACGACACAGGAAGTATCAAAAGAAGATGAAAGGAATATAAAGAGTCACTGTACCAAAAAGAATTGGTCAACATTCAACCATTTCAGGAGGTAGCATATGACCAAGAACCTGTGGTACTGAAGGAGGAAGTCCAAGCTGCATGGAAAGTGCTGGCAAAAGCAAGGCTCCAGGGACTGACGGAATACCAACTGAGATGTTTCAGCAAACAGAAGCAATGCTGGAAGTGCTCACTTGTCTATGCCAAGAAATTTGGTAGACAGCCACCTGGCCAACCAAGTGGAAGAGATCCATATTCGTGCCCATTCCAAAGAAAGGTGATCCAACCGAATGTGGAAATTATCGAACAATATCATTAATATCACATGCAAGTAAAATTATGCTGAAGATAATTAGAAAACGATTTCAGCAGTACATTTACAGGGAACTACAGGAAATTCAGCCAGGATTCAGAAGAGGATGTGGAACAAGGGATATCATTGCTGATGTCTGACGGATCTTGGCTGAAAGCAGAGAATACCAGAAAGATATTTACCTGTGCTTTACTGACTATGCAAAAGCATTTGACTGTGTGGATCATAACTAATTATGGATAACATTGTGAAGAATGGGAATTCCAGAACACTTGATTATGCTCATAAGGAACTTGTACATAGACCAAGAGGCAGTCGTTCGAACAGAACAAAGGATACTGCATGGTTTAAAATCAGGAAAGGTGTGCGTCAGGGTTGTATCTTTCACTATACGTATTCAATCCGTATGATGAGCAAATAATCTGAGAAACTGGACTATATAAAGAAGAATGGGGCATCAGAATTGGAGGAGGACTCATTAACAATCTATATTATGCAGATGACACTACCTTGCTTGCTGAAAGTGAAGAGGACTTGAAGCACTCACTGATGAAAATCAGTATGGATTGCACCTCAACATAAAGAAAACAAAAATTCTCACAACTGGACCAATAAGCAACATCATGATAATCAGAGAAAAGATTGACATTGTCAAAGATTTCATTTTACTTAGATCCACAATCAATACCCATGGAAGTAGCAGTCAAGAAATCGGACAACACATTGTGTTGGGCAAAACTGTTGCAAAAGACCTCTTTAAAGTGTTGGAAAGCAAGGATGTCACTTTGAGGACTAAGGTGGGCCTAACCCAAGCCATGATATTTTCAGTCGCCTCATGTGCATACGAAAGCTGGACAATGAATAAGGAAGACAGAAGTATTGATGCCTTTGAATTATGGTGTTGGTGAAGAATGTTGAATATACAGTGGACTGCCAGAAGAACCAACAAATCTGTCTTGGAAGAAGTACATCCAGAATGCTCCTTAGAAGCAAGGATGGCAAGATTTTGTCTCAGGTATTTTGTACATGTTTTCAGGAAGGACTAGTCCCTGGAGAAGGACATCATGCTTGGTAAAGTAGAGAGTCAGCAAAAAAGAGGCAGACCCTCAACAAGATGGGTTGACACAGTGGCTGCAACAATGGGCTCAAACATAACGATTGTGAAGATGGTGCAGGACCGGGCAGTGTTTTGTTCTGTTGTACACAAGGTCACTATGAGTCGGAACCAACTCTTCGGCACCTAACAAGAACAACAACATGTAAACAGTTAACATGCTCAGCTGCTAACCAAAAGGTTGGAGTTTCGAGTCCACCCAGATGTGCCTCAGAAGAAAGCCTTGGTGATCTGCTTCTGAGAAATCAGCCCTTCAAAACCCTATGCACAGTTCTACTCTGACACACATGGGAATACCATGAATCGAAGTCAATTCCACAGCAACTGATTTATTTCGTGTCCTGCTCACAGGAATTTATCTGTGGCTTCCAGAGTCCTGAGAATCCTTTAAATAGAGCTCAGAAGACAGTGCTCCAACAAGCAGGACTGATGTTTCTCACCCTCAATTTGCCTTCCTGCCCCTGCCCCGAGTGTAGTCAAGGCTGGGTCAGAGGTCCCGCCCCTCTCACAGACCTGCTGCACCGGGTTACACCTCGGAAGCGTTAGACCACCTTCTCAGTTGAGACACTTATCCTGAGGCTCGGTCTGACTAAAGCTTTAGCTATCTCCTAGGGAAGGGGGTGGAGATAGTTATCAGAACTCAGAAATAGCAGCTTTGACAGCCCCAGGCAAGACTGAAAGAGCTGCCTAAAATTGAGAGGGTTCCTGGGAGGATTCTTTGCCCAGAGATCAGGCAAAGGGAGGGTCTAAGGCTAACCAGGGGACAAAACAGTTAAGTAGCTAAATGTGCCTTCCAAGCCCCAACTTTTTTCTCCCCAAGGACTCTCGTCCTCCAAGATTTTCATGAGAGTTCTCCAAGTCTGACCCCTCCCTGGGCTCTGGCAGTGCAAGAAAGGTCAAGAGTTTAAGCCAAAGGAATACATCTCTAAGAACACACATACATACGTAAAAGCCTGATCAGCCAAAGACCATAGACCTGTAGTCTGACAAAATCAGATTCATTGACTCACTGCAGTGAGGGAAACACTCCAGAGGAGCCATCAAATGATGCTTCCCAAGAGGAAGGAAGAAGCGTCTTGTGTAAGATTTGCGTTCTCTTGGGAGGGTTCTGAAGAGAGCCTCGGTGGAGAGCAGTTCTGGATTAGTGCTGTTTTAGAGGTGGGATTGGAACAAGTGGAAATCAACCACGGGTTGAGTGCTGTCATGAGATGAGGGCAGTTTTGTAATTGGGTGTCCTCAATAATAGATGGACAAAGCAGAGAGGGGCTGGGAACATCACTGGTCTAAGAAGAGAGTAGTAGTCACTCAAAGAGGAGGCCATGTGACAGCTCTTTGAGTGCTGCATGGCTTTGGGACAAACAAGGTTTCCTGTTAATTTTGCAGCTGCCTTTATCCATGTCTGTTCTCCCAGCCTGATTAACGGCATGGTTAATTTATTTATTTTTCAGTCTGAGCTTATTTCATCCTTTCAGTTCTGGGAAGTTTATTTACTCTTTCACTCACCACTATTGATTATAGGATCTTAGGGTTGATAGACTATATCTACATCTATCTGTCTGTCTGTCTATCTATCTATCTATCTCTATATATCTCCACCACCCATCTGTCAATTTGTCATTCTATGGTAGCTTGCAATTTGCTATAATTCTGGAAGCTTACCACCAGTATTTCAAATACTATCATGGTGGACAGGTTTCAGCGGAGCTTCCAGACTAAGACAGACTAGGAAAAAAGGCCTGATGATCTACTTCCAAAAATTAGCCAATGAAAACTTTATGGATTACAGAATATTGTTGAAGACTTCAACTCTTACTTTGAATGTGTCATCAGGAAGGACTGAGAGCTGGAGAAGGACATCATGTTTGGTAAAGTGGAGGGCCAGCAAAGGCAAGCAAAATCCTCAATGAGATGGATTGACACAGTGGCTACACCGATGGGAGTCAAACATACCAGCGATCATGAAGATGGTGCAGGACTGGGCACTATTTCCTTCTACTATACATGGGGTCATCGTGAGTTGGAGGCAACTCAATGGTACTAACAACAACACATAACTCTACCTACGTCTGTAGCTATACAGTCCACTTGATGGTTAGAAATACAGGTCCAGGAGTTACACTGCTTGTATTCACATCCTGGCTCCACATCCTTGCTTATCTCTGAGACCGCAAGCAAGTTACTTACCATCTCTGTCTTTCAGTTTCCTCATCTGTAAAACAGGAAAAAAAAAGAGTGTTTGCTTCATAGGGTTATTGTGAAAATTAACAAAATAATGCATGCAAAGCTCTTACACCAGTGCCTGGCCCTTAGTAAGTATTCAATGAACATTGGCTGTTTTTCTTACTGTTATTATTTTATTTCAAAGATAATATAACTTCTGATTTAAAAAATGACAGATTTACTATACACATTTTCTCCTATCCCTCCAAAGACCTCTTTATATTAAGAATAGAAAGGTATGAACTTGGTAGAGAAGTGGCTACCAGCCGATGCAAGATGTTAGCAATAGTTGGAAGAAATGAAGCAGAAGGAGGAGTGACAACTGATGCACCCAAGAACCGGAGCCCAAAGTCTAGAGTGAGGTGCCTGGGGGCAGAGAGAGCAGAGGAGGGGTACCACGTTCTGCAGAACCCTGTACTGAAGTCCTGCACAAAGAGAAGCAGAATGCTACTGAAGCCTTTGTCAAATATGCAAGCCTCCATGCACCAACCTCCGAAGGCCAATAAAACAAAAGTAGAAATATATTTTAATAAAAACCCAAACAAAAAGGAATCAAGGGTTTTTTCACTTGAGAAGCTAAATGGTCCCAGAGAAAAGACACTCCCCAAATGGCAGAGATCCCTCAGAGATCCCTACCAGCCTCAGGCAAAGCGCAGATCTGTACATATATGAAGAGCTTCCAGTCAGGTGTTTTAAAATAGGAAGAAACAAGCTGGTATCTGGGATCACCAGATATCTTAGAAGGGCCTTCACAATAAGAGAAAGAAATGTAAACAAACAGGAAAAAAAAAAAAAAAAAGAAGAAAAAAAGAAATGAAACAATTTAGAGAAGAGATTTTTTTTAAATAATTAATATCCTAAGAGATTTATTACATCTACAAAATAAGAACAGGGTACAAACTAAACATTGAGTGTAAGGGTAGAAGAAAAGTTATTTATTTTTAGAAACTAGAAACTATAGCATACACGTCAGTGAGTATGTATATAGATAGACAGATAGACAGAAGCTCACTACATATGTAAACACTCTTTAAAGAACATGTACTGTTAAAATACTACTATAAACACTGACATACCATCAAGCTTAAGAAGGAGAATATTACCAGTTCCTTTCACAGCTTTGCCACCTTCCCATATCCCCCCTTGATCACATCTCCCCTCTCCCTTCTCCACAGGCAACCATGATCTCAAATTTTGGGTTAATCATTCCCTTGCTTTTTAAAAAATAATTAATTAATTAATTAATTTTAGGATAGAGTAGAACTGCCCCATAGGGTCTCTTAGGCTGCAGTCTTTATGGAAGCAATCCGCCAGGTCTTTCTCACATGCAGCCACTGGGTGGGTTTGAATCGCTGACCCCTTGGTTAGTAGCAGAGCCCTTAACTACTGTGCCACCAGGGCTCCATGCCTTGCTTTTTAAATAATTATTCACATATGTATCTATCCCTAAGCAATGCATTGTTTAGTTTTTCCTATTTTTATCTTTATATAAATGAAATTACACTTTATGTACTGTTCTGTAACATGCTTTTTTCACTCAACACTATTTTTGTTTTTTTAGTAACAGTTTTATTGAGAGGTAATTCATATACCATAAAACTCACCCTTTTAAAGTATACAATTCAGTAGTTTTTAGTGTGTTCACAGACGTGTTATCAGGAGGGACCAATATTTGTGCAGCCATCACCACTATCTAATTCCAGAACACTTTCATCACCCCAAAAAGAAACCCTGTACCTATTAGCAGTCACACCCATTCCCCCCTTCCCCTGGCCCAAGACAGCCACAATTGATTTTCTGCTCCTATGGATATATCTCATCTTGGCATGTCATATACAAGGGGTCATACAACGTGTGACCTTTTGTGTCTGGCTTCTTTCACTTAGTACAATGTTTCAAGGTTCATCCACCTTATAGTATGTATCAGTACTTTGTTCTTTTTCACGGCTGAATAATATTCCATTATATGAACATACTACATTTTGTTTGTCCATTTATCAGTTTATGGACGTTTGGATTATTTCCACTTTTTGGTTATTATAAACAATTCTGCTATGAATATTCATACATGTATTTTTGCCTGAACATATATTTCAGTTCTTTTGGGTATATACCTAGGAATGGAATTGCTAGTCCACATGGTAACTCTGTGTTTAACTTTTTGAGAAACTACCAGACTGTTTTCCAAAGCAGCTGCGCCATTTTGCATTCCCACCAACACTGTATGAGGGTTAACATTACGGTTTTTGTTTTTTTTTAATTTTACTGTGCTTTAAGTGAAAGTTTACAGCTCAAGTTAGCCTCTCATTCAAAAATTTATATACATATAGTTTTGTAACATCGGTTGCAATCCCCACAATGTGACAGCACTCTCCCCCTTTCCACCCCAGCTTCCTCGTGTCCATTTGTCCAGTTTTCCTGTCCCTTCCTGCCTTCTCATCTTGCTGTTGGGCAGAGTTGCCCATTTGGTCTCATATATTTGACTGAACTGAGAAGCATGTTCCTCATGTGTGTTGTTTGTTTCATAGGCTTGTCTGAAAAAGTGGGCTTCGGGAGTGGTTTCCGTTCTGAGCTGGCAGAGTTAGCATTATGTTTTGAGATCCATTTGTGTCGATGTCTGTGACTATATAGTTCATCTACTTTATGTCCATACCACAGTTAATTTACACCTTCTACAGTTGACGGGCATTTGGGTCTTTGCTTTTGCACACAATGCTTATATGAACATTCTGCTACAGGTCTTCTGGTGCACAAGAGCTTCTTCAGAGTATACGCCCAGAAGTGAAATTGCTGGGTGGTTAGGTATGCACAAAGGAGCCTTGCTGGCACAGTGGTTAAACGCTGGCTGCTAACCAAAAGGTCAGCAGTTTGAACCCAACAGCCACTCTGTGGGAGAAAGATGTGGCAGTCTGTTTCTGTAAAGATTACAGCCTTTGAAGCTCTATGGGGCAGTTCTATTCTGTCCTATAAGGTTACTATGAGTTGAAATCGACTCCACGGCAACAGGTCAAGGTATGTACATTTTCAGTTTTATTACATAATGCTGAATTGTTTTCCGAAGTCTTGTTCTAGTAATTACTTCTATCTCCAGCGTTTAAGATTTCCTATCTCTCTGCATCCTCTCCAACTCTTGACATTATCAGAATTCTAAAATCTTGGCTAATCTGATGAGCATGAAAAGTTCTCTACGTGAGGTTTTTAAATTGGCATTTTCCTGATTACTCATCTCACTGAGCATCTTTTCATATGTTTCTGAGCCATTTAAGGTTCTTCCCCTGTGAAAAATGAGATCGTGTCTTTTGCCAGTCTTCCTTTTGGCTTATTTGTATTTTTCTTATTGATTTGTAGGTGTTTTTCCTATGTTCTAGACATATAGTCTTTGTCAGCTATGTGTTGCCAATATGTTCTCCCTGTTTGTGACTTTTCTTCCCTTTTTTTTTTAAATAATATTTTATTGTGTTTTTGGTGAAAGTTTACACAGCAAATTAGGTTCCCATTTGACAATTTCTATACAAACGGTTCAGTGACATTAGTTACATTTTCACAATGTGTGAACATTCTCTTTAATTGTGTTCTAGTTGTTCCGTTTCCAGTGCTCTAGTTTCCCTGCCCCTTATCTTCTCATCTTTGCTTTAGAGTAGTTGTTGACCTTTTAGTTTCAGGTAGATGGTTTTTTAATGGAACACCGTACCCACAGGTAATATCCTTTTCTGTGTGTGCCAATCTGTTATTTCACTGAAAGGTGACCTTAGGGAATAATTTCGGTTCAAGGTTTAAAGAGTATCTCAGGGTGATAGTCTGAAAGAGTCCTCTAGTCTCAACTGATCCAGTAAGTCTGGACTTTTTAAGAATTTGAGATCAGTTCTGCATTTTCCTCCCATTCTATCAGAGTCTATCTGCTGTGGCCCTGATCAGAACAGTCGGTAATGGTGGCCAGGCACCATCTAGTTCTACTGGCCTCAGGGTAGATGAGGCCGTGGCTCGAGTAGGCTATTAGCTCTGTCGACTAGTTTCTTCTCTGAGACTTGGGTTTCCTACTTTATATTGAGAAACAATATCAAAGTATTCAATGTATTCAAATGTATCCAAGGTTATTAATGCATTCTAATATATCCATCTTTTCTTTTAGTTTATGATTTGTGTCTTTTTCTTTTTATCCTTCTTTGCATTGAAAGTCATGAAGTTCTTATTTTCTTCAAAATGTTTAAAATTTTTGTCTTTTATAATTAAGTTCTTAATCCATTTAGAATTTATTTTGTATATAGTATGAATTAGGGATCTGATTATTCCCTATATGGGTAAATAATCTGTAATGCCACCCCCTCATATATCAGGTTTCCATTTGTGTGCAGGCCTGTTTCTGGCTCTCTAATTCTGTTCTATTGATCTCTTGGTCTACCTTCTTCTGATACAACACTGTCTTAATTCCTCTAACTTTGTAATAAATCCTGATATCACAGAGAGCATCTTCCCCACTCCCACCACCCACCTGTTTCTTCTTCAGAAGTTTGGATGTTCTTGGCCCTTCATTCTTCCAAATAGACCCTTAGAGTAAGTGTATCACTTCACATGGAAAACCATATAAAGCTTTTGATTAGAATTTCTTTAATTCTATATAACAAGATAGAGAAAATGGGCATATTCACAAAATTATCCTTTTTCCCCCACAAATACATTATGTCTTTCCATTTATTTAGGTCTTCTCCAATATCTTTCAAAAAGTCTTATCACTTTCTACATAAAGGACTTGCACATCTTTCGTTAGATTATTCCTAGGCTTTTTTTCCCCTTTTGCTGCTTTTTTAACTGGAACTTTAAAAAAAAATTTTTTTTCTGTTTATTACCTGTGTAGGAAAATGAAATTGACTTTTGTGTATTTATTGAATATTTGGCAGCTTTGCTAAACTGTCTTAATTCTAATAATAAATCTGTAGGCTATTTGGAGTTTCCCATGTGGGTATTCATATCATTGGCAAATAATGTGAGTTTTATTTTGTACTTTTCAACTCTTACACCTTTTCGTTTTCTTGTCTTGTTGAGCAGGCTAAAACTTCCACTGCAATCCTTATTTTGTTTCTGACTTTACATGCAATACTTTTCATGTTTTACTAATGATTTATGATATCAGTTATAGATTTTTTAAATAGATTTCCTTGATTGGGTAAAAGAAATTACCTTCTGTTTCAAGTTCATTAAGAGGTTAGTTTTTTTTTTTTTTTAAACAATGAATAACTGTTGGATGTCATCTAATGTTTTTTTCTAGATCTATTGAGATGATTATCTCATTAAATCACTGAGTGGGATAAATTACATTAAAGAATTTTTAATGTAACTTCCTGGAGTAAACTCAGCTTGGTTATGATATGTTATCTTTTACAAAACTATAGCTGGATTATGTTTAAATATTTTATTTAGCATTTTCTCATCTATATTCATAAGTGAAACTAATCTATAATTTTTCTTTTGCATACTGTCTATATACATTTTGGGAACATGGTTTCATTAGTCTTATAAAAATAAATTTGAGAGTATTCCTTCTCTCACTAGTGCCTGTAAAAGTTTGAGTAAATTTGGGTTATTTAGCTCTGTCTCTTAAATATATGGTAGAATTCATCTGTATAAGTGTTTGGGTTTGCTGTTTTCTTTATGACTTAATTTCTTTAATAGTTATAAAATCATTCCAGTTTCTATTTCACATAGAGGTAATTGTTACCAGTTATATATATGCATATTTTTAGAAGTTTGTCCATTTCCCTTAAGAATATATGTTTACTGGCATTAAAAAAAAAAAAAAAACGGCTTCCATCAAGTCAATTCTGACTCATGGTGACCCCATTTGCTAAAGAGTAGAATTGCTCCATAGAGTTTTCTTGACTGTAATTTTTATAGAAGCCAGGGCTTTCTTCCAAGGTGCCACTGGGTGAATTCGAACTGCCAACCTTTCAGCTAGTAGCCAAGATCACCATTTATGTCACCCAGGGACCTGTATAACATTCCCCTGTTACCTTTAATCTTTCAGCTTCCACCCTTTTTCATTCCTGATGTTGTTTATGCGTGCCTTTGCTTTACTTACTTGAATGATCTTGCCAGAGCTTCATTAATTACTTTAATTTTGCTGGCTTTCCTTAATTTATATTTCTTCTCTATTTCATAAGTTTTGCTCTTATATTTTTACTCTTCTCTTCCCCTTGGATTTCTTCTGTGGTTCTTTTTCTAACATCTAAGTTGGATATTTAATGCAATTTAACTACTTAATGTTCAGTGTTTCTTCTTTTTTTATACACATAAGTTATAAATTTTCCTCAGATTACTACTTTAGTTTGACATGTAGCATTCTAGTTATTGTCCAGATTTTGTAATTTATACTATTATTTCTTTTTTTAATCCTTGAGATATTAGAAGAGTGTTGTAAAATTTCCAAATATATGGATTTTTAAAATTGGTATGTTTCTGTTATTGAATTCTAACACAATGGTTTTGTGATAATTGTTGTTGTTAGGTGTGTTGAGTCAGTTCTAACTCAAAGCAACCCATGTATCAAAGTAACACTGCCCCATAGAGTTTCTGAGGAGTGGCCTGGTGGATTCGAACTGCTGACCTTCCCCACCAGGGTTTCCATCGACCCTATAGGATGGAGTAAAACTGCCCCGTAGGGTTTCCAAGGAACGGCTGGTGGATGCAAACTGCTGACCTTTATGGTTAGCAGCCATAACTCACTGTAGCTCTTAACCGTTGTGCCATATATATAACAATTATATATATATATGTAAAAACTAAAAAACTCATTGCTGTGGACTCGATTCTGACTCATAGCGACCCTACAGGACAGAACAGAACTGCCCCATAGGGTTTCCAAGAAGTACCTGGTAGATTTGAACTGCCGACCTTCTGGTTAGCAGCCAAACTCTTAACCACTACGCCATCGGTGTGTGTGTGTGTGTGTGTGTGTGTGTATATATATATATATATGAGATATATATATAGATACGTATACATATAATTGTTGTCAGGTGTCGTCAGTTCGGTTCCAACTCGCAGCGACCTTATGTACAACCGAATGAAATACTGCCTGGTCCTGTCGGACGTTGTTATGCCTGAGCCCATTGAGATGGTTAAGATTGTGTGTCGACTTAACTGGGCCATGATTCTTAGGTTTATTTGTGATCACCCCCATGATGGAATCTGCTGTGAGCAGCCAATCAGTTGAAACGGAGTTCCCTTGGGCATGTGGCCTGCATCTGAATATAAGTGGACGTTCTGGCTTTTGCCTACATTGGATCCTGCAGCTGTCTCCTGTTCATCTGACCTCCTTCTTGGGACTTTAGCTAGCAGCTTGCTTGTTGATCTTGGGATTTGTCAATATTCGTAGCCTGTGAGAAAGAGCCAAGCTCTCCGATCTGCCTATCTTGGGTTCACCAGCCCCTGAATCAGGTGAAGCCTCTATCCTAATCCACGGACTTAGGATGTTCCAGCCTCTACAATCACATGAGCAGTTTCCTTGTCTCTCTCTATATATTTACACTCTTACTGGTTTTGCTTCTCTAGAGAACCCAGCATAAGACATTTGGTACTGAGAGTGGTTCTAGAGAAACAAAATTGTAAGAATGAGTTTTCTAAATTGGTTCTCAAGTCTGGTTAGTCTTAAAGATGTTGATGGCTCTACTTCCAGCAGTAAAGAGGGCACTGTTAATCCATGGCGTGAGGTGGCAGTACAAATACACAAAATATCACCACCAATAGATCAGGTATTGGTGAAAGGCGAGGCTTGGGTGAACACATGTGTGATATCTTTCTGGAGTTATGTCATAATGAGAACTATAAGGAAGCTGGTTGGTTGATCCTACTTTTGACAGACAAACTAGTGAAAGAAAGAGATGTGCTCAGGGCTTCAGAGTCAAAGCTCAAGTGCCGCATAAACAACCTCAAAGTTTCCACTTGTGCTTTGAAAGAAAGTCTTATTTCTTATAGTAACAGAGCTGATATTGCCAAAAACCAAACCCAGAGTCTTACTGTAAGAGTGGCTGAATTACAATGCCAGCTCAGTTGCCAACCTCATGAGGTATCTGAAGTTAAAGTGAGGGCATTGATTAGGAAGAAATATAATCAGGAAGCTGGAGACACTGACCCGCTAAATTCCATTGAATCACTCCTGCCAACAGAACCACTCCCATCTGAAGAGATTCCTTCATGTTTGTCTGCCACACCACCCTGCCCAGAAAAACCAATAGCCCCTCCACTCCCATCTAATGAGATTAGCTCTAGCCCAGCTGCCTCTAAAGAGCCCTTACCTGAGTCATTGCCTGGGGCATCGCCTGAGGCAGATGCTTTACAAGACAATGCTGAATGTTCTCAAAACAAGTCCACACTACTGATTCTGGCTTCTAGACCTATAACTAGACTGAAGGCCCAGCAAACCCCAAAAGGTGAACTACAAAGTGTGACCCAGGAGGAGGTACGCTACACTCCAAAATAACTGCTTGACTTTTCTAATACGTACAAACAGAAACCTGGGAAATATGTGTGGGAATGGCTATTAAGGGTGTAGGATAATGGTGAAAGGAACATAAAGATGGATCAGTCTGAGTTTATTGATATTGGTCCACTAAGCACAGATTCTTCATTCAGTGCTTCAGCTTGAGAAGTTAGAAAAGGATCTAATTGTTTGGTCGGGTTGCTGAAGCATGGGTTATGAGGTGGCCTACACTAAATCAAGTTGAAGTACCAAACCTGCCTTGGTATACTGTAGAAGAAGGTATCCAAAGGCTTAGGGAAATTGACATGCTAGAGTGTATTTATCAGGTTAGACCCACAGACCCACACATGGAATGCTCAGAGGACACACCTTTTACCACAACCGTGAGGAACAAATTTGTGAAGGGAGCCCCAGCATCCTTGAAGACTGCTGTGATTGCTATTTTATGTAAATCAGATTTGACAGTGGGAACTGCCTGAGCTGCCCATCATGAACTGGGTGTTGTCTGACCCACAGAGTCATAAAGCTGGATGTGCAGAGCAGCACTACATCATTAAATGGAAGTAGTATATATGAGATCAGGCCCGAGCAGGACCTGAAGGCACAAGAAAGTTGCATGAGGAAGTGGCCCAAATGCCCATGGTCTCCACTCCTATCACATTACCTTCCATCTCCCAGTCTGCACCTATGGCCTCATGGGGAGTTCCTTATAATCAATTGACTGAAGAAGAAAAACTCATGCCTGGTTTACAGATGGTTCTGCGTGATATGCAGACTCCTCTTGAAAGTGGACAGCAGCAGCTCTACAGCCCCTTTCTGGGACCTCCCTGCAGGACAGTGGTGAAGGGAAATCCTCCCAATGGGCAAAACTTTGAGCAGTGCACCTGGTTGTTTACTTTGCTTGGAAGGAGAAATGGCCAGATGTGTGATTGTATACTGATTCATGGGCTGTGGCCAATGGTTTGGCTGGATGGTCAGGGACTTGGAAGGAGCATGATTGGAAAATTGGAGACAAGGATTTATGGGGAAGAGGTATGTGGATAGACTTCTCTGAATGGGCCAAAGAAGTGAAGATATTTGTGTCTTATGTGAATGTTCACCAAAGGCTGACCTCAGCAGAGGATGGTTTAAAAATCAAGTGGATAAGATGATGCATTCGGTGGAAACAAGTCATCCTTTTTCCCCAGCTACTCCCATCATTGTTCAATGGGCTCATGAACAAAGTGGCTGTGGTGGCAGGGATGGAGGTTATGCATGGGACCAGAAACATGGACTTCCACTCACCAAGGCTGACTTGGCTATAGCCACTGCTCAGTGCCCAATCTGCCAGCAGCAGAGACCAACACTGAGTCCCTGATATAGCACCATCCCTCGAGGTGATCAGCCAGCAACCTGGTGGCAAGTTGTTTACATTGAACCACTTCATCACGGAAAGGGCAGCACTGGAATAGACACTCTAGATATGAATTTGCTGTCCCTGCACACAATGCTTCTGCCAAAACTACCATCCATGGACTTACAGAATGCCTTATCCATCATCATGCTATCCCACATAGCATTGCCTCTGATCAAGGGACTCAGTTCACAGCAAATGAAGTGTGGCAGTGGGTCCATGTTCATGGAGTTCATGGGTCTTGCCATTTTCCCCCTCATCCTGAAGCAGCTGGCTTGACAGAACAATGGAATGGCCTCCCAAAGACAATTACGGCCCCAGCTTGATGGCAATACCCTGCAGGGTTGGGGCAATGTTCTCCAGGGGGCTGTATATGGTCTAAACCAGCATCCAACATATGGGGCTGTTTCTCCCATAGCCAGGATTCATGGGTCCAGGAATCAAGGGGTGGAAATGGGAGTGGCACCACTCACTATTATCCCTAGTGACCCACTTGCAAGATTTTTGCTTCGTGTCCCCGCAACCTTATGCTCTGCAGGCCTTGAGTTCTTAGTTCCAAAAGGAGGAACACTCCCACCTGGAGACACATCACTGATTTCATTGAACTGGAAGCTAAGAATGCCACCTGGCCACTTCAGGTTGCTTATGCCTCTGGATCAACAGGCAAAGAAAGGAGTTACAATACTGGCTGATGCGATTGATCCTGACTACCAAGAGGAAATTGGATTGATATTACATAATGGAGGTAAGAAGAGTATGTCTGGAGTGCAGGAGATCCCTTAGGGTGTTTCTTAGTACTACCATGCCCTGTGGTTAAAGTCAATAGAAAACTACAGCATCCCAATTCTGACATGACTACTACTGGCCCAGACCCTTC
The DNA here is from genome assembly GCF_000243295.1 of Trichechus manatus latirostris. Classification (NCBI taxonomy): domain Eukaryota; kingdom Metazoa; phylum Chordata; class Mammalia; order Sirenia; family Trichechidae; genus Trichechus; species Trichechus manatus. Next base: position 8,086,476 of record NW_004443971.1, read on the forward strand.
AGGAATGAAGGTTTGGGTCACCCCACCAGGTAAAGAACAATGACCAGCTGAGTTGCTTGCTGAGGACAAAGGGAATACGGAAGGGGTGGTGGAAGAAGGTAGTTCTAAATACCAGTTATATCCACATGACTAGTTGCGGAAATGAGGATTGTAATTGTTATGAGTATTTCTGCTTTGTATGTGTGCATCAAATATTTTCATTTTCTTCATTTATGAAAGATGTAAACGGGGCTAGTGCGTTTTCAGTTGTACACGTGCTAATTGCATCATGTTAGGTGCAAGTATGACTTTGTAATTGTCTTTATTCAGAGATTGTGTATGGTTTGGGGAGATGTGTAAAGGTGCTAAGTTGACAAGGGGTGGACTGTAATGGTTAAGATTGTGTGTCAACTTAGCTGGGCCATGATTATCAGTGTTTATATGTGATCGGCCCATGATGGGATCTGCTGTGAGTTGCCTATCAGTTGAAAGGGACTTTCCTTGGGCACGTGGCCTGCATCCAAATATAAGTCGACATTATGGCTTTTGCCTGAACTGGATCCTACAGCTGCCTCCTGTTCTTCTGACTTCCAGTTCTTAGGGCTTGAGCTAGCAGCTTACCCACCGATTTTGGGATTTGTCAATCTTCACAGCCTGTAAGCAAGAGCCCTGCTCAGACCTGCCAATCTTGGGTTTACCAGCCCCTGCGGCTACGTGAATTAGAAGTCTCTATCCTGACCCACGGACTTGGGACTTTCCAGCCTCTACAGACTCATAAGCCATTTCCTTGATATAAATCTGTCTATGCATTTATACTCTTTACTGGTTTTTCTTCTCTAGAGAATCCAGCCTAAGACACTCATTGTTGCCACCATGTGTCAATACATCTCCTTGAGGATCTTCTACTTTTTTGCTGACCCTCTACTTTACCAAGCATGATGTCTTTCTCCAGAGGCTGATCCCTCCTGATAACATGTCCAAAGTATGTGAGACAAGTTTCACCATCCTTGCTTCTAAGGAGCATTCTAGCTGTACTTCTTCCAAGACAGATTTGTTGTTTTTGCAGTTCATTGTGTAGTCAATATTCTTTGCCAACACCATAATTCAAACGTTATCAATTCTTCTTTGATCTTCTTTATTCACTGTCCAGCTTTCAAATGCATATGAGGTGATTGAAAATACCATGGCTTGAGGCAATCACACCTTAGTCCTCAAGGTGATATCTTTGCTTTTTAACACTTTAAAGAGGTCTTGGTCTGGGCCTCACTCAAAACTAGCAGCTTTTCGAATCACTTGATAAATAGGTTCTATGTGATTTGCCCAATGCAATGTGTTCTTTGATTTCTTGACTGCTGCTTCCATAGGTGTTGATTGTGGATCCAAGTAAAATGAAATCCTTGACAACATCAATATTTTCTCCATTTATCATAATGTTGCTTATTGATGCAGCTGTGAGGATTTTTGTTTTCATTCTGTTGAGGTGTAATTCTCACTGAAGGCTGTAGCCTTTGATCTTCATCAGTAAGTGCTTCAAGTCCTCTTCCCTTTCAGCAAGCAAGGTTGTGTCATCTGCATATCTCAGATTTTTAATGAGTTTTCCTCTAATCCTGTGCCACATTCTTCTTCATATAGTCTAGATATATATAATGTATGTTATAAATTACTAAAGTAGGGAATATAAGAAACATACATATACATATGTGTGTATACACACACACACACACACACATGCAGATGCACATGTACTCGTATATTTTTAGCTAATAGGGTGCATAATTATAAAAAACCTTGGAGCCCTGGTGGTGCAGTGGTTAAGAGCTGTGGCTGCTAATCAAAAGGTCGGCAGTTCGAATCCACCAGCTGCTGTTTGGAAACCCTGTGGGGCAGTTCTACTCTGTCCTTTAGGGTCACTATGAGTCCGAATCAACTCAACTGCATACAACATACATATATATGTGTGTGGGTATATATATGTGTATGTACATATATATATACACACACATATACTTCACTGGTTTTGCTTCTCTAGAGAACCCAGCCTAAGACATTTGGTACTGATAGTGGTTCTAGAGAAATAAAATTGTAAGGATGAGTTTTCTAAATTGGTTCTCAAGTGTGGTTATTCTTAAAGTGTTGATGACTCTCCTTCCAGTAGTAAAGAAGGCAGTGCTAATCCGTGACATGAAGTGGCTATAGAAATGTGCAAAATATCACCACCAATAGATCAAGTATTGGTGAAAGGCAAGGCTCTGGGTGATTGCATGTTTGATACCTTTCCACAATTTTGTCATAATAGATGTATAAGGAAGCTGGTTGGTTGGTCCTACTTTCGCTAGACAAAGTGGTGAAAGAAAGAGATGAGCTCAGGACTTCAAAATCAAAACTCAAGTGCCACATAAATGACCTCAAAGTTTCTACTTGTGCCTTGAAAGAAAGACTTATTTCTTGTAGTAATAGAGCTGATATTGCTGAAAACCAAATCAAGAATCTTACTATAATAGTGGCTGAGTTACAACGCCAGCTGAATTCTCAACTTCAAATGGTGTCTGAAGTTAAAGTGAGGGCATTGATCGGGAAGAAATGGGATCCCGAAACTTGGGATGGGAACATACAGGCAGATAATTAGGAAGCTGGGGATACTGAGCCCCTAAATTCGATTGAGTCACTCCTGCCAGCATAACCAGCTCTCTCGTTCCCATCTGAGGAGATTACTCCATCTTTGTCTGCTAAGCCACTCTCTCCAGTAAAGCCATTATCCCCTCCACCTCCATCTGATGTGATTAATCCAGCTATGTCTGCTTAGCCTTTGTCTGAGTCATTGCCTGGGGCATCGCCTGAGGCAGATGCCTTACAAGACAATGCTGAGTGTTCTCAAAACACATCCCCACCACTGATTTTGGCTTCTAGACATTTAACTAGACTAATGTCCCAGCCAGTTCCAAAAGGTGAAGTGCAAAGTGTGACCTAAGAGGAGGTACACTACACTCCAAAATAACTGCTTGACTTTTCTAATATGTACAAACGGAAACCTGAGAAATATGTGGGGGAATGGCTATTAAATGGGTGGGATAATGGTGAAAGGAACATAAAGATGGATCAGTCTGAGTTTATTGATATGGATCCACTAAGCACAGATTCTTCATTCAGTGTTTCAGCTCAAGAAGTTAGGAAAGGACTTAATAGTTTATTTGGGTTGCTGAAGCATGGATTATGAGGTGGCCTACACTAAATCAAGTTGAAATGCCAGACCTGCTTTGGTATACTGTAGAAGAAGGTATCCAAAGGCTTAGGGAAATTGGCAAGTTAGAGTGGATTTATAAGGTTAGATCCACAGACCCACACATGGAGCGCCCAGAGGTCACACCTTTCACCACAGTGGTGAGGAACAAATTTGTGAAGGGAGCTCTAGCATCCTTAAAGACTGCTGTGATTGCTATTTTATGTAAGCCAGATTTAACAGTAGGAACTGCTCTAACTGAATTAAGACACCTAACTACAATTGGGCTGATTGGACCTCATGGTAGTAGGGGCCAAGTGCTGGCATTTGATCCATAATGGACAATGGAGTCAAAGCAGTAATTAGAATACTGTGACTCATATGGACTTATGGTATTGGCTACTTAGTCATGGTGTCCCTAGGAGTGAAATAGATGGGAAATCTATTAAATATTTACTTGATCTGTACAAAGGGAAGAAGTCTAGGTCAAGTGAACAGCAGTCTAACTTGAATCACCAGAATGGAAAGTCACAGTTCCTCAATCAATTCCAAGACTTGAGAGAGTTTACAGACCCACATTCCCTTGAATGAAGGGAAGATGGGGCCCCTTGAGGAAGGAGTCCACTACACTGCCCAAAATTTATACTGTTAATCTCTCTCCCACCTTTCCCCAAAGGGATCTACTGCCTTTTACAAGAATGACTGTTCACTGGGGAAAAGGAAATAATCAGACTTTTCAGGGATTACTGGATACGAGCTGTGAACTGACACTCATTCCAGGAACCCAAACTGTCACCATGGCCCGCCAGTCAGAATGGGGGCATATGGAGATCGGGTTATTAATGGAGTCTTAGTTCATAACCATCTCACAGTAGGTCAGTGGGTCTCTGAAACCATCCTGTAGTGGTTTCCTCAGTTCCAGAATGCATAATTGGAATACATATACTCAGCAACTGGCAGAAACCCCACATTGGATCCCTGACAAGTGGAGTAAGGGCTGTTATGGTAGGAAAAGCCAAGTGGAAGCCATTAGAACTGCCCCAACCTAGGAAAATAGTAAACTAAAAGCAATATCGCATTCCTGGAGGGATTGCAGAGATTACTAACACCATTAAGAACTTGAAAATTGCCGGGGTGGTGATTCCTGCCGCATCCTCATTCAACTTGCCTATTTGGCCTGTGCAAAAAACAGATGGATCTTAGATAATAACAGTGGATTTTTGAAAACTTAATCAGGTGGTGACTCCAATTGCACCTGCTGTCCCAGATGTGATTTTATTGTTTGAACAAATTAATACATCTCCTGGTACCTGGTATGCAGCTATTGATCTGGCTAATGCCTTTTTCTCCGTACCTATTTAAAAGGGCCACCAGAAGCAATTTTCCTTCAGCTGGCAAGGCCAGCAATACAACTTTAGTGTCCTACCCCAGAGCTATATCAGCTCCCCAGCCCTATGTCATAATTTAGTCTGAAGGAAACTTGATTGCCTTTCCCTTCCACAAGACATCATACTGGTCTATTACATTGATGACATTATATTGATTGGACCTAGTAAGGAAGATACGTCAATGACTCTAGACTTATTGGTAAAACATTTGGGTGCTAGAGGGTGGGAAATTAATCTGACAAAAATTCAGGTGCCTTTCACCTCAGTGAAATTTCTAGGGGTCCAGTGGTGTGGGGCATGTTCAGCTGTTCCTTCTAAAGTGAAGGGTATGTTCTTACATCTGCCCCTCCCACAACTCAAATGGAGACACAACACCTAGTGGGCCTCTTTGGATTTTGGAGGCAACATATTCCTCATTTGAGTGTGCTACTCTGGCCTATTTATCAAGTGATTCAAAAAGCTGCTAGTTTTTAGTGAGGCCCAGACCAAGAGAAGGCTCTACAACAGGTTGTCTGCTGTACAAGCGGCTCTGCCACTTGGGCCATAGGCTATGGCTGATCTAATGGTACTTGAAATGTCAATTTCAGAAAGAGATGCTGTTTGGTGTCTTTGGCAGGCCCCTATTGGTGAATCACAGTGCAGATCCTTAGGAGTTAGGATCAAAGCCCTGCCATCCTCTGCAGGTGACTACTCTCATTTTGAGAAAAAGCTTTTGACTTGTTACTGGGCCTTAGTAGAGACTGAATGCTTAACCATGGGACACCAAGTCACCATGCAGCCTTAGCTTCCCATCATGAACTGAGTGTTTTCTGACCCACAGAGCCATAAAGTTGGATGTGCACAGCAGCACTCTATCATTAAATGAAAGTGGTATATATGAGATTGGGCCGAAGCAGGACCTGAAGGCACAAGTAAGTTGCATGAGGAAGTGGCCCAAATGCCCATGGTCTCCACTCCTGTCACATAACCTTCTATCTGCCATTCTGCACCTATAGCCTCACGAGGAGTTCCTTATGATCAGTTGACTGAGGAAGAGAAAACTCGTGCCTGGTTTACAGTTGGTTCTGTGTGATATGCAGGCATGGCTAGAAAGTGGCAGCACTACAGCCCTTTTCTGGGGCCTCCTACCACCAAGAATGAAGAGCTGGGAGCAGAGCACATCCTTTGGATCTGGGGTACCTGTGCTGAGAAACTCCTAGACCCAGGGGAAGACTGATGACAAGTACCTTCCCCCAGAGCCAACAGAGAGAAAGCCTTCCCCTGGAGCTGGCACCCTGATTTCTAGCCTACTAGATTGTGAGAAAATAAATCTCTGTTTGTTAAAGCCATCCATTTGTGGTATTTCTGATATAGCAACACTACATAACTAAGCCAGTTGGGGGAGAAGAATAGAGCTAAAATGAAGACCATTGGTTGCAAGTCTGTGTAATGAAAAATCTACCTCCATTTCACCTCAGAAGGAATATATTACAGTTTTCTACTGAAGAGAATTTAAACCAGATAAACTGTAAACTCAGAGATATCAGACATAGCTGAAAACTGGGGGATTCAGGGTTAGTCAGGAGTCCCTGGGTGGTACAAATGGTTAGGTTCTGGATTACTAACTAAAAGGTTGGTTATTCAAACCTAATCAGAGGCACCTCAGAAGAAAGTCCTGCTGATTTGCTTCCAAAAGGTCACAACCTTGAAAACCCCATGGAGTTGTTGTACTCTGCACGTATGGGGTTGCCATAAATTGGAATTGACTTGACCACAACTAACAACAACAACAAACGGATAGTCTACATTGAATTCTGAAACCTCCATCCCTCTTTCCCTCCCTGCTTTTCAGAATGTTAGCAAAGAAGCTGGCTCCTGTCATGCCAGCCCTGAGTCATTACTTTACTCTTTTCCATGTTCATCTCTGTCTCCACAACATGGTGATCAGCTGCTGCCAGAGAGAACCCAAGATGTATGTCTTTCTTTTCACCCTCACTGCCTTTCACCTAAGGGCATTAATGAACACTCATGCGCGAGTAAAATCAAGTCTGGGTTGAGAGAAAGGTCCAGAGTGGGCAGAGGAGAATGGTAGCCTTATACTTCTGGGGCACTTGGGAGAGGCTTAGACAAGGGAAATGCGAATTCTCCTGGAGGGAAATCAAGGGAAATACTTTACCTGGATTAATGTAAACAGATTCAGATCCAGAGAGGGAGCCAATAACAAACTTCCCCACAGTGTTTGACTCATAAACTGTCTACGATATAATTACTGAATCTCTATTATAAATACAAATCAGTAAGTACAAAAGTGTAACTGGTATGTTACACTGGCATGACTCTTGAGATGTCTTCATAAAATCAACTTGATTTTCCCTCTGTCCTTTTGTTGTTGCTAGGTGCCATCAAGTCATTTTCGATTCATAGTGACCCCATGTGACAGAGTAGAATTGCACATAGGGTTTCCTAGTCTGTAGTCTCTATGGAGGAGCCCCAGTGGTGCAGTGGTTAAGGAGTTCAGCTGCTAACCAAAAGGTCGATAGTTGGAACCCACCAGCTGTTCGTGGGGGCAGAGTGGGAGAAAGATGTGGGCAGTCTGCTTCTGTAAAGATTACAGCCTTGGAAACGCTATGGGGCAGTTCTACCCTGTCCTATAGGGTCATTCTGAGTCCCAATCAACTCGATGGCAACAGGTTTTTTAATCCTTATGGATCATCAGGTCTTGCTCCCAAGGAGCCGCTAGGTAGGTTCAAATCACCAAACTTTGGGTTAGCTGCCATGCGATTAATCATTGCACCACCAGGGCTTCATTCTGTACCTTTAAATCTACTCAGTAGAGATTGTCTTGCTTCCTGCCCCTGGGTAAAAATTCTGATCTATCTTGTGATTTTTCTGGGCATTCTCGGATATTAAATATTTTACAGTTAGTTTAAGTGTCAAACAGTCTCAAGTCATTTCTGGGAAGTTCAACCCACAAGCAAATATCAAAACTTCCAACGTCATTTAAATACAAACCAAACTGGGTCTGCAGGGGTGACCTCTGGCAATGGGGGAGGAGGACATAGGCTACCTCACTCCCAGTGCTTGGAGTTGCCCGGCTTGCTTAGTCTGCTGACCATGGTCTCTCACACTGCCAGGGTCCAAATTGAGTAAGCAAGTTGGTTAAGGAAGTAGAAAAGTTCTTTTTTGGCTGGTGCTATCCTAGAAGACTCATCGTCCTCCCATCCTGGCAGAAGTTCCTTTCTGTCTCAGGTACTTTTGTGGGTTCTTCAGAGACCCCCAACTACACTTCTCACAATGAGAGCAATTCATTTTCCTCCAGCTCCCCCTCCCTGCCCCAATTCAGACCTGGCTTTTCAGGGGTCCCAGCCACATCAACTCTCTCTGTTGAGATCTCATCCTCCTCCCGGGAGGATACGTTAGAGCCCTATTGCCACTGTAACAAATGACCACAAATTTAGTAGCTTAAAATAATACAAAATTATTATCTTAATGTTCTGGAGTCTCAAGTCTAAAATGGGTCGGCGGGACTGCATTCCTTCTGGAGACTTCAAGGCTGGATCTGTTTCTTTGCCTTTTCTAACTTCTTGGTTGCTGGTCCCACACCACTCTGACCTCTGTTTCCACAGTCACATCTCCATCTCTGACTCTGACCCTTTTGTCTCTCTCTCTATAAGGACACTTGGGATTACATTGGTCTCACAAGGATAATCCAGAATCTTCTCCCCATTTCAAGATCCTTAACTTGATCACACCTATAAAATCCCTTTTGCCATGTAAGTTGACATATTAACAAATTCCAAGGATTAGAACGTGGACATCTTTGAGAGGCCATAATTCTGCCTACTACTTTGGGTAGGATTTAAAATGGCTCTAGGCTGGTTCTTCCAACTCTAGTCCACATGAAACTCCCATTCTTTGCCTAGATAGAGTCTGAGGTGCAGGCCAATCTCAGGACAACAGCAAATTTTCTTGGCTTCTTCCACCCTCAAAGCAGCTAGCTAGCTGCCTCTCCACTGTTCCTGGATTCCCCAGACAGGAGTCAGGCACTTCCCTGAGGGAATGCATGCCCTCCACATGGTCAGCTGAAGCCCACTGCCCCTGCCTCATTAGACTTCAGACAAGGGGCAAGCACCCCACCTACCCCAGCACCAGTCTCAGAACAGCTCTCTTCAGAGAAATCTGCCTCACAACCTCCCAGTCTCTACTCCCAACCTTCTCACGGGCTTGGTATGAAGAGTCTTCTCACTGGTCCCCAGCCTCCTGAGTGGAAATTTCTGTACATCTGCCTCTCATCTCACTCTGGGATCATCTAGTTATTGCTTCTTGGAAATTCAGCTGAAATATCTAATTTAATATGCTGTTGTAAAAACAAAAGCAAAAAAAATGGCAGAGGATGAGAAAAGGTAATTCACAGAAGAATAATTACAAATGATTAATCATCATTTAAAATTCATCCTATAAGCAATCGAATAAATTCAAATTAAAAGGAGATACCATTTTCACTGATGAGATTTGGCAAGACTTCAGAGTTTGATAATACTTTGTGAAGTTATGCTTGGATGTTTGGATGACAATTTTTTGATAAGTAGCAAAGTCTTTAAAATGTATACCTGAGGAAATCATTGGAGGTTGTACAAAGATGAATAAATAAGGATGTTCACTGAATTATTATTCATATTAACAAAAGTTATTGGTAACAAAAAGGTTGGAGGTTTGAGTCCACCAGAGGTACCTCAGAAGAAAGGCCTTGTGATCTACTTCTGAAAAATCAGCTTTTGAGAACCCTGTGGAGCACAGTTCTACTCTGATGCACATGGGGTCGCCATGAAACAGAGTAGTCTCCACAGCAACTGTTCTTTTTATTATTATTATTGGTTGTTGTTGTTAGTTGCCATCAAGTAGATTCCAACTAATGGTGACCCCATGTGTTTCAGAGTAGAACTGCTCCATAGGGTTTTCAAGCCTGTGAACTTTCAGAAGCAGATCGCCAGGCCTATTTTCCAAGGCGCCTGTGGATGGTTTGAACCACCAACCTTTTGAATGATAGTTAAGCTCTTAGCCATTTGCACCACTCAGGAACTCTTTTTATTTGTTATTAACCAATAAATGATTGATTAAATAACGTCTGGTCTCCATATGATGTAATACTATGTAACCGTCTGAAGTGTGTTACAGAAGATTAAACGACATCAATAAATAAGTCTTGATGTATTGGTCAACAGTATTTACAGATTGGTCTATTTTTGGTCTATTATGAAAGATAAACATTTCAGATGTTAAAAATAGGTGTCTATATTGCGGGGCTATGGGTAAATTTCAATTTTCTTTGGTTTTTCTGTATTTTTGAATATAACACTGTAAAACTGTAGTATTCCTTTTGTAATAAAATTTGGTTTTTAAACTGTAAGTAGTTTGTTCCTATCTCCATGGCATGACTATCTTTTGGGAACTGGTTTTGATATAAGTGGGCCTGTTGGGAGTGGCAATGGGGAGACCTCTCATTGTAGAAGGGAAACAGGAAAGTAGAGCATTGCCCAGCAAGGGCAGGGCAAGAGTAAATTGCACATCATGATGAGTAAGCGTAGGGCAATCAGCTGGATTGGGCAGGTTTTGTAGCCAGTGCTCTATCAATAGATGGTAAGCCTACTCTGCAGTGTGCCCAATCAGCAAACATCGGTCCTATGCCCATTAAGAACAAATGGGATATTCTGTTTGTACCTCAAAGAGCTGGTTATGGACAGAAAAATTATATGAAATAATTACAAAGGTATGCATTAACAACTTCAAAATAATGTAGTACTGGCTGGATTATGTAAGTGGGAGGGGTGGTGTAGAGTAGATTTTTGAGAACATGTTGAGAAAAGTCAGGGTGAAATACATGGATGAATAGATTGAGTCGAGAAAAAAAAAAACAAACAAACCATGAGGAGTGTCCCATGTCTATTGTGCACATTAAATAACACAACAACAACAACAAAAGAGTAGAACTGCACTCCATAGGGTTTTCAATGTTGTGACCTTTGGGAAGCAGGTCACCAGGACTTTCTTCCTGATAAGGACATGACGAAGTGGCAAGTGTGGCAGAAGTTCCTTCCACTTAGCACTCACTGCTCCCACTGAGCAGAAATGGCTATATGATCTGGCTAGGACACAAGGACACAAGACAGACTCTCAGAACTCCTTACAGGCCCAGAGTCATTTGGCAAAACAGACTGGATGTGGCCAAGACAGAGCCTAGAATGGAAAACTTCTGTATTAGGGAACAGAGGACAAGCCAGATCCTGCATGGATCAGTGACCAAGAAAGAGATGTTCTGGAAAAGAACATAGCACTATAGAAAGAAGCACCATGTTGTCCCTGTGCAGCAAAGACCCGAAAAACTAAGTTAAAAAGATACAAACATCAATCCCAGAAACTTAAGAGTCAAATGAAGGGATAAAGAACTTGATCAAGCACTGAATGGAATAAGAAACTGACAGAGAACAGAGAGTGAGGAGAGCTACAGAGCAGAGGGCATCTACTAGCTAATGTGGCACAGATTCGCCATCTTTGACAACAGCCACCAAGGACTGTGGACAGGGCATACAGGAAGGCAAACTCACGGAGCTCTGAACAGGAGACAGAGCACCCTAACCAGGGATACATGCTTTCCCAGTCCCACCCTTCTTCCCTGTACGAGGCCTCTGTCATGGTTGCTCAGCTGGAGGGACACCAGCTCACTACCACCCGAGTCTGCCCTGCCCCCAATGGCCAGTCCCTTTAGTGCCATATATATGTATTTTTTTGTTTCTTCTCTCTCTCTCCCTTCCTTCTTTTCCTTTTTCCCACCCAGCTAGCCCGGTGTGCCATCCTCCCCACTTCGCGACAGGCTGCGCTGCACCATTCAGCTAGAGGGCCTCCCCAGTTCCGTGCTGCCCCCACTAGCTGGCTCAGCACCATTTTTTTGGTCTGTTTCTTCTCTCTCTCTGCTTTTCTTCTTTTCCTTTCTCCCACCCAGCTAGCCCCATATGCCCTCCCCGCAGCTTCTCAACAGGCTGTGCCACACTGCTTGTCTAGAGAGCCACCAGCATGTGGCCTCTCTGGGTCTGTGCTGCCCCCACCAGCCAGCTTCTTCAGTGCCTTACTTTTATTTTATTTTTTATTTTGTTTCTTCTCTCTCTCTATCCCTTCCTTCCTTTCCCTTCTCCTGCTACCTAGCCACATGCGCCATCCTCGCCCCTTCTCTAAGGACTGTGCCACACTGCTGGGCTAGAGAGCCACCAGAACACGACCTCCCCAGGTCTGCCCAGACCCCATCCACTGAATCTCACTGCACCACCATTTTATTTACTTTTTTCCCTTAACTTTCTTTTTGCTTCTGTTTCTCTCCTTTCTCTCACCCAGTTAGCTCCACACATCACATCCTCTCCCTTCCCTCCTGCCTATCTGCATTGTGCAACAAGCACCATACCCCCAAGTGGCACCAGCATGAACCACTGGACCCCACCCAGCACTGTTCCCTGGCCCCGCACTGCTGGCCCCAGTATGCCACAAATGACCCAACATCACCCCGCCCCCTGATGGACTCACCCTGCTGCACCATAGCTGAGCTATCAGTCCTGCCCACCTGGACAAGGTAGTGAGAAGAATTATGCCTACAGACGAGCAAGCAAGAAAACATGCCCAGTGAGCCTGCTCAGACATAACCAAATAAAACAAAAAAGCAGGACAAGACAAACAAATCTACAATCAACCAATGAAGAAAATAATTCCTGAATGTCCCAGGCACAGCAGACAATATCAAAACATATTTTTTTTTAAAAAAAGGACAGGATGGCTCCAGTAAGCGACCAAAATAAACACCAGATGACCTTCCGGTAGAAGAACAGGCACTGGAACTACTGATAGGGAATTCAAAAGTCTAATATTCAGGGCTCTCCAAGAGATTAAGAGATGAAGGAAAACACAAACAAAAATAAGGAAAAAATAGACAAAATCATGGAAAATACAGATAAAATCAGGGAAAACACAGACAAAGCAATGGAAGAATTCAGGAAAATAATACAGGAACAAAATGTAAAAGTAAATAAACAACTAGAAATCTACAAAAACAGTAATTAGAAATCCAAAAGATAAACAAGATTTCAGAAATGGACAGTGCAATAGAAGATTTTAGGAGCAAATTTGAAACAATGGAAGACAGGATTAGCAAAATTTGAAGACAAATCGTTGAATATCACTTTGTTTGAGGAAAAATCCAAGAAAAGAATAAAGACAACCTGACAACAATTTGGGATACAATCAAGCAAAAATTTGCACAGTATTCAAATTCCATAACAGAGGAGAAAATGGAAAATGCGGAGAGGATCATTGAAGATTTGCTGACAGAAAGCTTTCCTAATATCATGAAAGATGAAAAGCTGACCCTCCAAGAAGCTCAACGAACCCCTTGCAGGATAGAATCCAAAAGAAAGTCACCAAGACACATCATAATCACACTCACAAAAATCAAAGGCAAAAAAGAATCCTGAGAGCACTGTGAGAAAAACAAAAGTCACATACAAAGAAGAAATAATGAGACTAAGCTCTGATTACTTAGCAGAAACCATGCAGGCAAGAAGACAATGGGATGACATATATAAACCTTGAAAGAAAAAAAAAATCGCCAACCAAGAATAACATACCCTGCAAAACTCTGGCTCAAATATGATGGCAAAATTAGCACATTTCCAGATAAACATAAAGTTAGGAAATATGCAAGAACCAAACCAAACTTACAAAAATTATTAAAAGGAATACTTTGGTCAGAGAACTGACAACACCAGATAACAATCTGAATCTAGGACACAGGATAGATTCAGCCAGATACCAACCTTGGTAATGAACTCTCAAGGATAAAACAAAATTAAAAGATTTATAACAGGGAACCAGAGACATCAATCTGTTAATGACAACATCAGAATAATAAAAGAGGGAATAAATAGGGTAGGTATAAAACTCCCAAATGGAGAGAAAGTCAAGGTGATATCAAGTAATAAAAGATTGGTTTAAACTTAGGAAGATAGGGATAAATTTCAAGGTAACCACAAAGAAAGTTAACAAACCTACTCATCAAAATAAAGAAGAAATACATAAAGTCTCAGTAAACACAAAATCTACAGAAATGAAAAAAAAAAAAAAATCCACAAACAAAAGGAATTCAGCACAGGAGAGTAAGGGGAACAAAGAAAATGTCACCACAACAAAAAAAGCACTACAAAATGAAGCAATAAACTCACACTTATTGATAATTACATTGAATGTAAATGGCTTTAATGCACCCATAAAGAGACAGAGGGTGTCAGAATGGATGGGACCCATCAATATGCTGTCTACAGGAGACACATCTTAGAAACAAAGACATAAATATATTAAAAATCAAAGGATGGAAAAAAATGTATCAAGCAAACAGCAAACAAAAAAGAGGAGGGGTGGCAATAGTAATCTCAGATAAAATAGACTTTAAAACAAAATCCACCATAAAAGACAAGGAAGGACATTATATAATGATTAAAGGGACACTCCACCATGAGTACATAACCATAATAAATTATCTACGCACCCAATGACAGGGCTCCAAAATACATAAAACAAACTCTAATGGCACTGAAAAGAGAAACTGACAGTTCCATAGTAATAGTAGGAGACTTAAAGACACCACTCTCAGTAAAGGACAGATCATCTAGAAAGAAACTCAACAAAGATACAGAAGATCTAAAGGCCACGATCAACCAAACTGACCTCATGGACATATATAGAACATTCCACCCCACAGCAGGAAAATACACATTGTTTTTCAGTGCATATGGAATGTTCTCCAGAACAGATCATATCTTAGATCACGAAGCAAGCCTCAATAAAATCCAGAACATTGAGATAATACAAAGTATCTTCTCTGATCACAATGCCATAAAAGTAGAAATTTGTAACAGGAAGAGCAAGGGGAAAAAAATTCAAACACATAGAAGCTGAATAACACCTTGCTTAAAAACCACTGGGTAATAGCAGAAATCAAAGATGGAATCAAAAAATTCCTAGAATTAAACAAGAGTGAAAACACATCACATCAAAACCTTTGGGACACAGCAAAGGCAGTGCTCAAAGGTCAATTTGTAGCCATAGACGTACATACCAAAAAAAGAGAAAGGGATAAAATAAAAATATTAGCTATATAACTCAAACAAATAGAAAGAGAACAGCAAAAGAAGCCCAAGTCCACCAGAAGAAAGGAAATAATAAAGATCAGAGCAGAAATAAATGAAATACAGAATAAAAAACGATAAAAAGAATCAACAAAACCAAAAGTTAGTTCTTTGAAAGGATCAACAAAATCAACAAAACATTGCCAAATTGTCAAAAGAAAAACAGGAGAGGATGCAAATAATCAAAATAAGAAATGAAATGGGGGACATTACAACAGACCCAACTGAAATAAAAAGGATAACAGAGTACTAAGAAAAACTGTACTCCAGCACATTTAAAAGCCTAGAGGAAATGCCAAATTCCTAGAAACACACTACCTACCTAAACTAACATAAACTGAGGTAGAAAATCTGAACAGACCCATAACAAGAGAAGAGATTGAAAAGGTTAAAAAAAAAAAAATACTCTTAACAAATAAAGTCCTGACCAAGGTGACTTCACTGGAGAATTCTACCAAATATTCAGAGAAGAGCTCACACCAGTACTACCCAAATTACTTCAGAACATAGAAAAGGAAGGGATACTTCCAAATTTGTTCTACGAAGCCAGCATAACCCTGATCCCAAACCAGGCAAAGACACAACAAAAAAGAAAATGACAGACTAATGTCTCTCATGAATATAGATGGAAAATTTCTCAATAAAACTCTAGTCAATAGAATTCAGCATCATATAAAAAAATAATACACCGTGACCAAGTGGGATTCATACCAGGTATGCAAGGATGGTTCAACATTATAAAATCAATCAATGTAATTCACCACATAAATGAAACAAAAGAATCACATGATCATCTCATCGATGCAGAAAAAGCATTCAATAAAGTCCAACACCCATTCCTGATAAAAGCTCTCAATAAAATAGGAATAGAAGGGAAATTCCTCTGCATTATAAAGGGCATCTATATAAAACAAGCAGCGAACATGAATCTCAATGGAGAGAGGCTGAAACATTCCCCCTGAGAACAGGAACAAGACAAAGATGCCCTCTATCACTACTCTTATTTAACATTGTGCTGGAAGTCCTAGCTAGAGCAATAAGGCAAGAAAAAGAAATAAAGGGCATCCTAATTGGTAAAGAAGAAGTAAAACTATTGCTATTTGCACATGATATGATACTATATATAGAGAACCCAAAAGACTCCACCAGAAAACTACTAGAACTAATAGAAATATTCAGCAGAGTAGCAGGATACAAGATAAACATACAACAATCAGTAGAATTCCTATACGTCAATAAAGAGAACTATGAAAAGGAAATCAAGAAAGCAATACCATTTATAATAGCCCCTAAAAAAAATAAAATACTTAGTAATAAATCTAACCAGGGACATAAAAGACATATACAAATAAAACTACAAAACACTACTGCAAGAAACCAAAAGTAACCTACATAAGTGGAAAAACATACTGTGCTCATGGATAGGTAGACTCAACATAGTGAAAATGTCAATTCTACCCAAAGCAATCTACAAATACAGTGAAATGCAGATCCAAATGCCAACAGCAATCTTTAATGAGATGGAAAAACTAATCATTAACTGTATATGGAAAGGGAAGAGACCCTGGATAAGTAAAGCACTATTGAAGAAGAAGAATAAAGTAGGAGGCCTCGTGCTACCTGACCTCAGAACCTACTATACAGCTATGATAGTCAAAACAGCCTGGTACTGGTACAACAGACATATTGACCAATGGAACAGAATCAAGAACCCAGATGTAAATCCATCCACCTATGGTCATCTGATCTTTGACAAAGGCCCACAGTCCATTATATGGGGAAAAGACAGTCTTTTTAACAAATGGTGCTGGCAAAATTGGACGTCCATCTTTAAAAAAATGAAACAGGACACATATCTCACACCATAGACAAAAACTAATCCAAAATTCTTCAAAGACTTAAATATAAAACCAAAAACTATAGAGATCATGGAAGGAAAAATAAGGTCAATGCTTGTGGCCCTAATATACTACATAAATAGGATACAAACCATAACTAACAACACACAAACACCAGAAGATAAGCTACATAACTGGGATCTTCTGAAAATTAAACACTTATGCTCATCAAAAGACTTCACCAAGAGAGTAAAAAGAGAACTTACAGACTGGGAAAATTTTTAGCTATGACATATCTGACAAAGGTCTAATCTCTAAAATCTATAGGAAAATCCAACACCTTTACAACAAAAAGACAAATAATTCAATTAAAAAATAGGCAAAGGATATGAACAGACACTTCATCAAAGAAGACATTCAGGTAGCTAACAGACACATGAGGAAATGCTGGCGATCACTAGCCATTAGAGAAATGCAAATGAAACCTACAATGAGATACCATCTTATCCTGACCTCATTGGCACGAATCAAAATAACAAGAAAATAACAAATCGGAGAGGTTTCAAGGAGATTGGAACTCTTAAGCACTGCTGGTGGGAATGCAAAATGGTGCGACCATTTTGGAAAATGATGTGGTGCTTACTTAAAAATCTAGAAATAGAAGTACCATATGATCCAGCAATCCCGCTCCTAGGAATGTATCCTAGAGAAATAAGACTTGTCACACAAATAGACATATGCATACCCGTGTTCATTGCAGCATTGTTCACAACAGCAAAAAGATGGAAACAACCTAAGTATCCATCAACAGATGAGTGGATAAACAAACTATGGTACATAAACACAGTGGAATACTACATAATGATGAATCCTCAAAACATCTCACAGCATGGATGAATCTGGAGGGCATTATGCTGAGTGAAATAAGTCAATCAGGAAAGGACAAATACTGTATGAGACCACTGTTATAAAAACTCTTGAAAAGCTTTACACACAAAAAGAAACAATCTTTGATGGTTATGAGGAAGGGGAGGTGTGGAGAGGGAAAAACAGTAACTAGACAGTAGGTAAATGGTAACTCTTGTGAAGGGTAAGACAGTACACAACACTGGGGAAGTCAGCACAACTCGAACAAGGCAAAGTCATAAAAGCTTCATAGACACATCCAAACTCTCTGAGGCACCGAATTACTGGGCTGGGGTCTGGGGACCACGGTCTCAGGGGACATCTACCTCAGTTGACATAACACAGTTTATAAAGAAAATGTTCTACATCCTACTTTGGTGAGTAATGTCTGGGGCCTTAAAGTCTTATGAGCGGCCATCTAAAATACTCCACTCATCCCACTTCATCTGGAGCAAGGGAGAATGAAGAAAACCAAAGACACAATAGGAAGATTAGTCCAAAAGACTAATGGACCACAAATACCACAGCCTACACCAGACTGAGTCCAGTACAACTAGTTAGTGTCCGGCTACCACCACCAACTGCTCTGACAGGGATCACAATAGAGCTACAGAAAAATGTAGAACAAAATTCAGACTCACAAAAAGACCAGACTTATTGTTCTGAGGTCTGACAGAGACTGGAGAAGCCCCAAGAGTATGGCTCCCAGACACCCTTATTGCTAAGTAATGAAGTCACTCCTGAGGGTCACCCTTCAGCCAAAGATTAGACAGGCCCATAAAACAAACAATAATACACGTAGCTCAACCATGTATATGGGACTAAATGGGCACATCAGCCCAAAGGCAAGGACAAGAAGGCAGGAGGCGGCAGGAAAGTTGGACGAATGGAAATGGGGAACCCAGAGTCGAGAAAGGGAGAGTGTTAACATGTCTTGGGGTGGGCAACCAATGTCACAAAACAATATGTGTATTAATTTTTTTAATGAAAAACTAATTTGCTCTGTAAACCTTCATCTAAAGCATAATTTTAAAAAAAGGGAAAGGGAAGTCAATGGGTATCCTGGTCGATGGCAGCCAGAGCAGGTGATGACAAGTCACCAGGCAGGACCCCAGGAAAAAATCAAGTAGTTGGGGGAAGGGGGTGGCAATAGAACCTGAATTGCCTTAGATTACCCAGAATTGGCATAATGGGGTATAGCACTTGGCATAACAGTGGCTTGAAAAAAGGAAGTGAGTCTTACTGTAAAAAATTAAAGAAAGTTAATTTTTTGGCACAACTGAGTTTGTACCCTAAGGTTCATACTTGGTACAATCATATAAGATTTTTTTCATGTCTGATAAGACTTATTCTTTTCATTGACTGTATAATACCCACCACGTGACTTTACTATATTTTATTTAATCATTCCCCTATTGCTGGAAATTAAGATTATTTCAACTTTTTGATATAGTAAAAGTACTGCAACAAATACATTCTTAGTGATTCTGCAATTTATTTACCACCTACAATATGCTACACTCTGGACTTTGTTGTTGTTAGTTGCTGTCAAGTCGATCCTGACTCATGGCAACCCTAAGTGTGTCAGAGTAAAGGGTTTTCAAGGCTGTGAACTTTCAGAAGCAGATCACCAGGCCTGTTTTCTGACGTGCCTCTGGGGGGAACCACCAGCCTTTAGGCTGGTAGTCGAGCACTTAACTATTTGTGCCACCCAGGGACTCCAGACTTAGGAATTCAGAAGTGATAAAAACACAGTCTCTCATTGTCTGGTGGACAGTCAGATGTGTAAAGTTATCATTACAATGCAATATGAACAGTATTATAAAAAGTGTATATAACTGTGTCTTCCTTTTTCTTTTTTTTAATGTGTTTGAGCCTTTTGTTGGGGAGTGTATTTTTTCAAGCTCATTTTTAGTTGTGAAACAATTCAAACATAACACCAAAAAAAACCCAAACCCATTGCCATTGAGTCGATTTCTGACTCATAGCAACTCTACAAGACAGAGTAGAACCACAGTGTTTCTTAGGCTGTAATCTTTACAGGAGCAGATTGCCAGAAATTTTCTCCAGTGGAGTTGCTGGTGATTTTGAACCACTAACGTTTCATTTAGCAGCCAAATGCTTACCTACTGCGCCACAAGGGCTCCTCAATTCAAACATACAATTGAAAAGAATATAACACTTGAATCAGCCAATGAAAATCCTATGGATCACAATGATTCCATCTGATTGGGCATGGGGTCGCCATGAGTTGGGTGTGACTCCATGGCAGCTAACAACAAAGACTACATACCTTCTCTACCATCATGTTTAAATCTTCACATTATGCCATCTTCTCAACTTGTGTCTTCTTTTAACTAATTTTTTTTTGCATCCCAAATAATGAGATTTCTGGATTATATGGACAAATTCCTTTCTAAAAGTACCAATTTATACTACAATGAAGTATTGATGGTTTCTGTTATGTAATGCATGTAATATCCCTTGATTCTTACATGTACAGAAATATTTCCCAAATCTTTTGTTTTTCTTTTGGAGGTAGGCCAGATTTTTTTTAAGTACCTGAATTTTTCTTTGCTTTTTTTTAAAATTTATTTTATGATTTTAAAGCTTAGAAAATTATCCCTTGAAAGATATGATAATATGCCATGAGACCAGAAGAACTGGATGGTGCCTGGCTACCATTACTGAACGTTTTTTTTTCATTTGTACTTTAGATGAAGGTTTACAGAGCAAACTGGCTTCTCATTAAACAATTAATATACGTACTATTTTTATGACATTGGTTGTCAACCCCATGACATGTCAAGGCTCTCCCCTTCTTAACCTTAGGTTCCCCATTCCCCGCTTTCCTGTCCCCCTCCTTCTTTCTCATCTTTGCCCCCAGACTGGTGTATCCATCAAGTCTCCTTTTGTTTTATGGGCCTGTCTAATCTTTGGCTGAAGGGTGAACCTCAGGAGTGACATCATTACTGAGCTATAAGGGTGTCCAGGGGCCATACTCTCAGGGTTTCTCCAGTCTCTATCAAGCCAGTAAGTCTGGTTTTTTTTTTTTTTTTTTGAGTTAGAATTTTGTTCCACATTTTTCTCCAGCCCTGTCCAGGACCCTCTCTTGAGATCCCTGTCAGAGCAGTCAGTGGTGGTAGCTGGGCACCATCTAGTTGTGCTGGACTCAGTCTGGTGGAGGCTGTGGTAGTTGTGGTCCATTAGTCCTTTGGACTAATCTTTCCCTTGTGTCTTTAGTTTTCTTCATTCTCCCTTGCTCCATGCAGGGAGAGACCAGTGGAGTATCTTAGATGGCTGCTCACAAGCTTTTAAGACCCCAGATCCTACTCACCAAAGTAGAATGTGGAATATTTTCTTTATAAACTATGTTATACCGATAGAGCTAGATGTTCCCAGAGACCAAGATCCCCACAGCCTTCAGCCCAGTAATCTGCTCCCTCAGGGAGTTTGGATGTGTCTGTGGAGCTTCCATGACCTTGCTTTGGACAAGTTGTGCTGGTTTCCTCAGTATTGTGTACTGTCTTACCCTTCACCAAAGTTACCATTTAGCTATTGTTTGGTTAATGTTTTTCCCCCTCCACCTTTCCCCTCCCTCATAACCATCAAAGATTGTTTCTTTTTGTGTGTAAATCTTTTCATGAGTTTTACAGTAGTGGTCTCGTGATATTTGTCCTTTTGTGATTGACTTATTTCTCTCAGAATGATGCCCTCCAGATTCATCCATGTTGTGAGATGCTTCATGGATTCATCATTGTTCTTTATTGTTGCATAGTATTCCATGGTGTGTATGTACCGTAGTTTGTTTATCCATTCATCTGTTGATGTGCACTTAGGTAGTTTCCATGTTTTTGCTATTGTGAACAATGTTGCAATGAACATAGGTGTGCATATATATCTATTCATGTGACAGCTCTTATATGTCTAGTATATATTCATAGGAATAAGATTGCTGGATCATGTGATATTTCTATTTCCAGCTTTTTAAGGAAGTGCCATATAGTTTTCCAAAATAGTTATACCATTTTGCATTCCCACCAGCAGTGCATAAGAGTTCCAATCTCTCCACAGCCTCTTCCAACATTTTTTTCTGTTTTTATGATTGGTGCCAGTAATGTGAGGGCGAGATGGTATCTCACTGTGGTTTTGGTTTGCATTTCTCTAATGGCTAGTGATTGGAAGCATTTCCTCATATGTCTGTTATTGCTGAACATTTTGATCAAAGACTCTGTAAAAGAGTAATGATCAAATGGAGGAAAATGCAGCACAGAATTTCAAATTTTACAGACTCCACACTTACTGGAGCCGTGGAAGCTGGATGAACCCCTGCAACTGTTGCCCTGAGATACTCTTTAAACCTTAAATCAAAAATATCCCTTGAAGTCTTCTTAAAACCAAACAGTAAGTTAGCTTAACTAGGAAAGAATGTCTACATTTAGCATTGTGCTCTTTCAAGATCTATCTATATGGGATCAATTGACAACAGCAAATCAAAAGGAAACTTAGGGGGCAGCCAGTGTGTGTTAGTGGGGAAGGAAAATTCAGAGAAGGAAAGTGAGAATGGTTGCACTAGTCAAAGAATGTAATTAATGTCACTGAATTGTACATATAGAAACTGTTATATTGGTGTATGTTCTGCTGTGCATATTCTCAACAAAAACAAATAAAATTTAAAAAAATACAATAATACCTATCTCTATTTTCTACTAGCTCTTTTAGATGATTTGATTTTTATTTAGTTGTTTGATTAATTAATCTATCTGGAATTTATTTTAGTATTAATCAGAGCAATTTATTTTCTAAATTGCTAGCCAAGACCATCCTTCCTTCCTGTATTATTTGGTGACATTTATAAAATATAAAATGCTCACTTTAATAGGATAATATTGTTTTAGCTATTATTGCTAATAACTCCTAGTTCCTGGTTGGCCTATGGCTCCCATACCATTGAAGCAATGATATCCATGGCTTCATGGGGAGAGAAGAGTCATCAAGAATGGTGACTGCTCTTTGGCTTTGAGTTTAAAAACCAAGTCAAGTCCATAGCGAGATTACAGGGTGAAAGCAAAATTCAGGCTATGTTGTGAAAGTTTAAAAAAGGGAGAAGTTTCAGATAGTTAGGGCTTAGAGAACTAATCACAGAATAGATCATCGATCACAGTGGAGCATGGAATATAGTATTAGTGGAGTTCCCGTCACCTAGGACGGGGAAAGTTCCTTCTAGTGGTGTGAGTAGGAGCTGGGTGAAGGAGGGAGAAGAGAAAGGCAAAGGGTCACTTGAAATGTCCTGCTCCCTCCTCACCCCAGGATGGGGTACTGGCAAGAGTGGACAGGAGGGGACATCATGGGTAAAACAACCAATCAGATAGATTTGGGAGAATCTGAGGCCTTCAAGGGCCAATATCCTGCACACCTGGGCAGAACTTACAGAAACTATAGTCCTTGCAGAGAAATTCCTCCCTGGATGAGGTGACTTGTCCAACAGGATTCGAGAAAGGAGAAGTAGCTGTGACTGAGACAGGGGCTGAGGGCAGCCTCAGAGAGCCCACACACCACAGCACATTGGAGAGAAAGCAATCAAGGATTTTCTGCTCCTCATGAAGGTGTGGAATAGCTGAGAGACCATAAGACACCTAGTATCCAAATAAGGAAGCGAAGAGTGGGGCACACTTATCACCAGAGGCAATGGCCAGGGTGTGGGTGAAAGATGTCAGTGTGATGTTCCTGGACCAGATCAGACCAGCTATACGTCTATGACCAGGCAGATGAGGGGAATCTCAGCAGAGGCCAGGGAGGACCCAGGGGATAGCTGAACAGCTCCACTGTACCCAGACACCACCCTGAGAAGGTGTCCTAAGACCTTCAAGCCGTTGGGAGTTTGAGCATTGCCTTAATTACTTTACCTAAACGAGATCTGGAAATGGGAAGATACTAAGTTAACATTAATCAGCAAATTGAGGTATGTTACCCTATGTCACCTTATCCTTGCTACCTGCGTAAAGTAACATTCAGACTACTATACAATTGTAAAACAAAAATTTTACCTTTATTTTTCCATATCTGAGTAATATGTAAATTGAAACTAGCACTACCAAACACACGCATACACACACACACACACACACACACACACACATACACACACAAACAGTTGAGGCTCTTTCTGGGTATTTTACTCCTTTACTGATTTAAAATGTAGCTTAAATTCAAAACAGAACTTTCAATTTGTTTGGGGTATGTTGTGGAGATCTTTTTGTTGTTTCTTTTAATAAACATAAGTAGAGATTTCTTTATGCTTTGTGTCAGAGGAACTCAAAACTCTTTCCTAGATTATCGATCTTGTGCCAGGTGTAAGATGGTCAGTGCAGGTATGGGAAGCTTCATGCTGAGGGTAAATGAAGGAGAGTGGGACAATTTTTAAACACTGCCAGGTTTTCTTCCAGAAAATCCTTGTACTTCCTGTTGTTCTCTTGCACTCCATAGTGATGCACATATGTCCAATTTGCCTGGGACAGTTCCAATTTACGTCTGCTCTCCAGACACAGTTATTAACAGTGCCCACTTTCACTCTCAGAAATATCCCGGTTTGAATAAATCATATGGTCATCCTAGCCATGAAGTCTTCCTGGCACAAGGGGGCAGCATCTACCCATAGTTGAAAACCAGTGCAGCTTGTGGACAATTGTAGTATCCGTGGCAGAGAAAGTGGCCTCTTCATTAACTTAGGTCAAAAAAACTAAAAGCAAACAAAAAAACCCACCAAACCCATTGCCGCTGAGTCAATTCCGACTCATAGCGACCCTGTAGGAGAGAGTAGAACTGCCCCCATACGGATTCCAAGGAGCGGCTGGTGGATTTGAACTGCCAACCTTTTGGTTAGCAGCCAAGGTCTTAACCACTGCACCACCATGGCTCGTAACTTAGATCAGGACTTCATATACCTCTAATGGGGTCATCTTGCCCATCCCCTGCCATGGGGCAGGCCACATTACCATTCCTGCAGCTGTGACAGCAGCTGTCCTCAGGGTGGGGATTCTTTTAACTTTTGAAATTAGGCTTTGTTTAAGCATTTCCTGTGCTGCAAAATAACTCTTTAAAGTATTAACAGGCAAAGACGTCACTTAGATGACTAAGGTGCACCTGACCCAAGCCATGGTATTTTGCAGTCACCTCATATGCATGTGAAAGCTGGACAATGAAAAAGGAAGATCGAAGAAGAATTGAACATTCGAATTGTGATACTGGCAAAGAATATTGAATATGCCATGGACTGCCAAAAGAATGAACAAATCAGCCTTGGAAGAAGTACAGCCAGAAAGGTCCTTGGAAGCAAGGATGGCAAGACTTCGTCTGGCTTAGTTTGGACATGTCATCAGGAGGGACCAGTTGCTGGAGGAAGACATCATGCTTGGTAAAGTAGAGGGTCAGCAAAAAGGAGGGAGACCCTTGATGAGATGGATTGACACAGTGGTTGCAACAATGGGCTCAAGCATACCTACTATTGTGAGGATGGTGCAGGACCGGGCAACATTTTGTTCTGTTGTACATAAGGTCGCTGTGAGTCAGAACCAACTCAATGGCACCTAACAACAACAACAACCCAGGGAAGGGTCTTCTCCACCAGCAGTTTCTGAAATTCTCACCCACAAAAATGCTGGTCCATGCATTGAATGTGCTGACTGCTTAAATGCTCAACCGTGGAGAAGGTGTTTCTTTTCCAGATGATACCTGAATTGTTAGCACTTCTCTTTTTTCACCCTCTTACACTTGCTGACCCACACTCCATGTATTAGTTATCAATTGTTGCAGAACAACGTTGCCATAAACTCGGCAGCTTAAAACAATATACATTTATTATCTCAGAGTTTCTTTGGGTCAAAAGTCCGGGCAGGCAACAAAATCAATAAACTATTGGCCAAATTGACAAAAGAAAAACAGGAAAGGAAGCAAATAACTCAAATAAGAAATGAAATGGAGGACGTTACAACAGACCCAACCGAAATAAAAAGGATCATAGCAGAGTACTAAGAAAAACCATACTCCAACAAATTTGAAAACATAGACAAAATGGATAAATTTGTAGAAACACACTATGTACCTAAACTAACACAAATTGAGGCAGAAAATCAGAAGGGGCCCATAACAAGAGAAGAGACTGAAAAGGTAATTAAAAAAAAAAAAAAAAAAAAAAGCTC
>NW_004443971.1:8112300-8138749 GCF_000243295.1 Trichechus manatus latirostris
AGAAGGGGCCCATAACAAGAGAAGAGACTGAAAAAAAAAAAAAAAAAGCTCCAACAAAAGGAAGTCTGGGTCCAGATGGCTTCACTGGAGAATTCTACCAAACATTCAAAGAAGAGCTCACACCAGTACTACTCAAACTATTTCAGAACATAGAAAAGGAAGGGATACTTCCAAATTCATTCTATGAAGCCAGCATAACCCTGATTAAAAAAACCAAGCAAAGACGCCACAAAAAAAGAAAATTACAGACCAATATCTGTCATGAGTATAGATGCAAAAATTCTCAATAAAATTCTACATGTTGCCACTGAGTTGATTCTAACTCATAGTGACCTTATAGGGCAGAGTAGAACTGCTCCATAGGGTTTCCAAGGGGTACCTGGTGGATTCAAACTGCCAACCTTTTGGTTAGCAGCCAAACTCTTAACCACTGTGCCACCAGAGCTCCAAAATTCTAGACAATAGAATTCAGCATCATATAAAATAATAATAATATACCATGACCAAGTGGGATTCATACCAGGTATGCAAGGATGGTTCAACATTAGAAAATTAATCAACATAATCCACCACATAAATAAAACAAATGAAAAGAATTACATGATCCTCTCAATTGATGCAGAAAAGGCATTTGATAAAGTCCAACATCCATTCCTGATAAAAACTCTCCATAAAATAGGAACAGAAGGGAAATTTCTCAACATAATAAAGGGCTTCTATACAAAACCAACAGCCGACATCATTCTCAATAGAGAGAGACTGAAAATATTCCCCCTGAGAACAGGAACAAGACAAGGATGCCCTCTATCATGACTCCTATTTAAGATTGTGGTGGAAGTTCTAGCTAGAACAATAAGACAAGAAAAAAAAAAAAAGGGCATCCAAATTGGTAAGGAAGAAGTAAAACTATCCCTATTTGCAAATGACATGATACTATACATACAGAAACCAAAAGACTCCACCAGAAAACTACTGGAACTAATAGAAATATTCAGCAGAGTAGCAGGATACAAGACAAACATACAACAATCGGTAGAATTCCTATACGCCAGTAGAGAGAACTACGAAAATGAAATCAGGAAAGCAATACCATTTATAATAGCCCCTAAAAAATAAAATATTTAGGAATAAATCTAACCAGGGACATAAAAGACCTATACAAAGAAGACTACAAAACACTACTGCAAGAAACCTAAAGTAACCTACATAAGTGAAAAAACATACCATGCTCATGGATAGGTAGACTCAACATAGTGAAAATGTCAATTCTACCCAAAGCAATCTACAAATACAATGAAATACAGATCCAAATGCCAACAGCAATCTTTAATGAGATGGAAAAACTAATCATTAACTGTATATGGAAAGGAAAGAGTCCCCAGCTAAGTAAAGCACTATTGAAGAAGAATAAAGTAGGAGGCCTCACACTACCTGACCTCAGAACCTACAATACAGCTACAGTAGTCAGAACAGCCTGGCACTGATACAACAACAGACATATTGACCAATGGAACAGAATCAAGAACCCAGATGTAAATCCATCCACCTACGGCCACCTGATCTTTGACAAAGGCCCAAATTTCATTAAATGGGGGAAAAGACTGTCTTTTTAACAAATGGTGCTAGCAAAACTGCATGTCCGTCTGTAAAAAAATGAAATAGAACCCATATCTCACACCATACACAAAAACTATTTCAAAATGGATCAAAGACTTAAATATAAAACCAGAAACTATTAAGTTCATGGAAGAAAAAACAGAGTCTATGCATGGGGCCCTAATATACTACATAAATACAATACAAACCATAACTAACAACACTCAAATACCAGAAGATAAGCTAGATAACTGGGAGCTCCTAAAAATCAAACACTTATGCTCATCAAAAGACTTCACCAGAAGAGTAAAAAGAGAACTTACAGACTGGGAAATAAATACTGGTTGTAACATATCTGACAAAGATCTAATCTCTAAAATCTGTACAAAAATCCAACACCTCTACAACAAAAAGACAAACAATCCAATTAAAAAATGGGCAAAGGATATGAAATGGGCAAAGAAGACATTCAAGTGGCTAACAGACACGTGGGCACATGGGAAATGCTGGAGATCATTAGCCATTAGAGAAATGCAAATCAAAACCACAATGAGATACCATCTCACCCCCACACTACTGGCATGAATCAAAGAAACAGAAAACAAATGTTGGAGAGGTTGCAGGGAGATTGGCACTCTTATGCACTGCTGGTGGGAATGCAAAATGGTGCAATCATTTTGGAAAACGATATGACGCTTCCTTAAAAAGCTAGAAATAGAAATACCATACGATCCAGAGTCCCATTCCTAGGAATATATCCTAGAGAAATAAGAGCTGCCACACAAATAGACATAAGCACAGTCAAGTTCACTGCAGCATTATTCACAATAGCAAAAAGATGGAAACAACCTAAGTGCCCATCGACAGATGAATGGATAAACTATGGTACATACACACAATGGAGTACTATGCAATGATAAAGAACAATGATGAATTTGCGCAACATCTCACAGCATGGATGAATCTGCAGGGCATATACTGAGTGAAATAAGTCAATCACAAAAGGACAAATATTGTATGAGACCACTACTGTAGATACTCATGAAAAGGTTTACACGTAGAAAGAAACAATCTTTGATAGTTACGAGGGAGAGGAGGAGCGCAGAGGGAAAAACACCAGACGATAGATAAGTGGTAACTTTGGTGAAGGGTAAGACAGTATTGAGGAATTCAGTAGAACTTGACCAAAGCAAAGTCACAGAAGCTTCATAGACACATCCAACACCCGTGATGGACCAATTTACCGGACTGAGGCCCGGGGACCACGGTCTTGGGGGATATCTAGCTCAGTTGGCATAATACAGTTTATAAAGAAAATGTTCTACATCGTACTTTGGTGAGTAGCATCTAGGGTCTTATTAGCTTGTGAGCAGCCATCTAAGATATGTCTACTGGTCCCACCTCATCTGGAACAAGGGAAAATGAAGAAAACCAAAGACACAAGGGAAAGATCAGTCCAAAAGAATGGACCACACCTACCACAGCCTCCATCAGACTGATTCCAGCACAACTAGATGGTGCCTGGCTTCCACCACCAACTGCTCTGACAAGGATCACAATAGAGGGCCCCAGACAGAGCTGGAGAAATATGTAGAACAAAATTTAAACTCACAAGAAAAGACCAGACTTGCTGGTCTGACAGAGACTGGAGAAACCCCAAGAGTGCAGCCCTTGGACACCCTTTTAACTCATTACCGTACTCACTCCTGAGGTTCACCCTTCAGCCAAAGATTAGACAGGCCTATAAAACAAACAATAATACACGTAGTTCAACCCTGTATGAGACTAAACGGATACACCAGCCCAGGGGCAAGGATGAGAATTCAGGAGGGGACAGGAAAGCTGAACAAATGGAAATGAGGAAGTACAGGTCAAGAAGGGAAGAGTGTTGACACATTGCAGGTTTAGCAACCAATGTCACAGAACAATATGTGTATTAACTGTTTAATGAGAAAGGAATTTGTTCTATAAACCTTCACCTAAAGCACAATGGAAAAAACAAAAAACAAAACAAGTCCAGGCATGTCTTAGCTGGGTCTTCGTCAAGGCTGCCATCAAGGTGTTGGCCAGGGCTGGATTCGCATCTGAAAGCTCAACCAGGGAAGGATCCACTTTTAAGTGTACATGACTATTGGCAGAATTCAGGCCTCTGTGGGTTGCCAGACTGAGGTCCTCAGTTTCTTGCTGGCTGTAGGCCAGAGGCCGCCCTCAGTTCCTCACCACATGTGCCTCTCCCCAGAGCAGCTCAGAACATGGCAGCTGGCTTCAACAGAGCCAGCAAGTGAGAGTTTCCTCTCAAGATAGGCATTACAGTCTTATGCCTGGTAATCATAGATGTGACAGCCCATCACCTTCACTTAAAAGTAAGTCATAGGTCTTGTTGACAGTCAGAGGGAGGGTACTACATAAGGGCAGGAACACTGGGCAACAAGGATGGGGGCCACATTCCATCAAGAGAGTGGACAGCAAATCCCCCAGGGATTAGACTGCTGAGCTGAACTTCCAGGGGCTCAAATATCTGCTGTTCTCTTCAGTCACTGTACTCCACACACCCAAAAGAACAAAAAATTATTTTCCCCCCATTCCCAAACTGGGGAACAATTTCTCACTGATCTGTGGGGTGACTGCCTTCCCAACTTTCTTTTCTGCATGAAAGGAGACCCCAAATCCATGGTCAGAGGCAGAGAGTAAAAGCTGAAGACAGGCCGATTCAAGGCAAAGACAGTGTTCTCCCAGAATCTGATGGATAGCATTTTCCTTTGGGGGGAAATGAGCCACTGCTTACGCTCATCCACTTTTTCTTCATCTCTACTGGTCTGATGATGGGCTCTTGGGTCAGTCCCATTTTGAAACGGAGACAGCTCTCTTCTGATAGATCTATCATGTGCTACCATGTGCTTCCCTACATTTTCCCATCCTCTTTTTAAATTAAGTTGGGGCCATGTGACAAGTTCAGGCCAGTTAACAGAACTTAAGTTTGGCTTGATCATTTTAGGCTGAAGAAATTAAAAGCCATATGTCTACTCCACCCCTTTCTTCCCTGACTTGGAAAACTTGGAGGCCCGAGTGTTGAGAAGGCATTGCCAAAGATGGAGGGAGCCTGGCCCCTGAGAGATGGGTTGGAGGAGAGCCCCTGCCAATCCTATAGGACTTTATTTGAGAAGGAAATAAAGTCTACTATGTTAAGCCACTGAGATTTTAGGGTTTGTCTCTTGCATTAGGCTGGCAAGTGATTAAGAGCTCAGCTGCTAACCAAAAAGTTTGGCAGTTCGAATCCACCAGCCACTCCTTGGGAACCCTATGGGGTAGTTCTACTATAGGGTCACTATGAGCTGGATTTCTTTATCAGCCTCCAAGCAAAATCTTACAATCCTTTGCCACAGAGTTGATTCAGACTCATAGTGACCCTATAGGACAGAGTGGAACTGTCCATAGGGTTTCCAAAGCTGTAATCTTTACAGAAGCTGCCTGCCACATCTTTCTCCTGCGGAGCAGCTGATGGGTTTGAACCACCAACATTTCAGTTGGCAGCCGAGTGCTTTAACCATTGCACCACTAGGGCTCCTAAAGAGAAGCTCAGCTAAGCATATCTAAATCATCCAGCACCTCCTTGGAATACAGAGGGCTGCCAGGTCCACTTGAATAATAACACTGATTATTGGTCTATTTTCTACCACTATAAGCTGAATGACTTTGGGCAAATTCACCTGTGTGACCAGTTTCCATGTCTCTAAAATACAGTACTGCTAGCACCTTCTCATGTGGTTTTTGTGAAGAGTAAATGAATAAAAGCATGTAGAGCAGTGTAATGGTTCCAGGCTCATTATCTATTTTCTTGGCTACGGTGTAGGTATGTACTTGGTCTGGGAGGTTAAGGGCACTCACTTTAACCCTTCTCCCCAACCCTGTTAGCACAGGTCTCTGAGGACTTTTCTTCAGTCCAGGAAAAGGACTACGTCATCCATCCCTAGAATAGGTCTCAATTTAAAAGATTTCTTCTCCTTTGCTTCCCCACCTCCCTCTCTTTCAAGCTCTCACCATCTCTAGGGCTGCTTCCTTTACTTAAGTCTAGAGGGTGCTTCAAGACTGAAACCACCCAAAAGCCCAGTTCAGATTCTCACCCGAGTCTAACCAGCAGCTGGCAGGGGCTGGGCAGGGGACCAAAGATCGCTTTGAACAAGGAGATGGGCTTCTCTCCCATCAGAAGAGCCGAGCAATCCTAAGATTGCATACTCTTATTCCAGACCTATCCTGGACCACTTTCTTAGGGCCCTACTTTTCTCCTTCCCAATAGTTATCAGAATTTTTAATTACATATTTGTTTCTATGCTAATTGGTTTAATATCCCTTTCCCCACCAGACTCCATGAGGGCAGGATCATACCTGTTTTGTTCACTAGTCCACATGCAGCACCCAGTATAGTGTACGGTACATTGTAGTTTTTTGGTCAATACTTGAGGATTTGTTAAATCAATCCCTTTTTCTCTTCACCCCTTCTCCACCCCTGACTTGACTAGTTTGGCCTCATGGCTCCCATCCCAACTTCATTACCTTTGGGTACTGTCACAGTTTTTCAGATGTTCTCCCTCCAGTACATTTGCTCACAGCCAATACCCTGCTCAAAACACTCTCACTGATGCAAAGTAGCAGAGTAGAAAACTCTAGAGGTCGGTCTGGACACCAAAACAACACACTGGAAAGAGCAATTGGAACCAACTATTCTGGAACTCTGGAACCTGATCAGATACATAAACCGAACACGGGAATGCCAGATGAACGGAAAGGCTGCTGGTCTTTCCTAGGTGAGCCACACGTGCCAACCAGCTACCACCCCATTTCTCAGCTCCCCCGCAGTGGTGGGGATGGTGGCTTGTGTTCTTAGAGCAGCTGGCTGGCGCCAGGGCGGGCAATGAAGCCTTGCCCTCCAAGGTCTTAGAGATGCACAGTTTGCACAGTTGGGTTGGTCCAAAAACCCCGAGGGACCAGATGCAGACAATTACAGTAATTTCAGCCCTTTTGAAGGAATGGCTTCTTCCAGTAGAAGAAATTTAAAGGGCCAGCACACATTTTATTCTTTTTTTTTTTTTTTTTTTGGTGAAATTTGTCAGGCGACTGACTGACTGCAGAGATAACAGAATCGGAATACACACTTTGCAAAAATAGCGTGGACAAGTCATTAACAGTCAACTGCAGTCTTCATTAAAAAACAACAGCAATCCCTGAAGACTGGGAGAATCCGATAGTTTCTGTTTTTTGCTTTTTCTTTTTTCCCTGGAGTACAAGGAAATCTCTTTCAAAACACTAGCTGGGCACAGGCAGTGGAACAGAGTCATAGGTACCCAGGACTCTTATCTATATAGTAGGGATATTGGGTTGTTGCAATGCCTAAAGGAGACATTCAATAAACATGAATTTCACCATACCCAAGATGTGGTAAAAAACACGTGAAATTTTGCACTACAGATTAGTAAGTAAACACAAGCAAGCCTGTGTGTACCTTGCATATTGGGTAATCCATCCCGGAATGTCCCTTGAGGTCCCCTTGTTATTGACTTCTGTGGGATTTCAGGCAAGCTGGGCAACTTGCATGACAATCTCTTTGTAAAAGGAGAGTTGGCTTTGCCCTTTCTATTTCATAGATACATAAAAGCTTAAGTTTAAAGAGAATGGAGATATTTTGGATAGAAATAGGACCATACAATTTAGGATGGGAACATCTGGGTTGATACCTTACAAATTCTGAACCCCCTATAAATCAAAAAAATCAAACCCATTGCCGTCAAGTAGAACTGCCCCATAGTGTTTCCAAGGAGCACCTGGTGGATTTGAACTGCCAACCTTTTGGTTAGCAGATGTAGCTCTTAACTACCATGCCACCAAGGTTTCCTCGAACCCCCTAGAGTCTTCTAAACCCTCTGAGCCTACAGAATTGGTCCACCTTGCCCTATTAAGAACTAGTACCCCTCCCTCCCCTTCCTTGCTTAAAGACAGTGCAGAAGTTGCTCCCCACTCCATGTTCCCTCCTGATAACTAAGCTTATAACTTGGGTTAAGACAGAGCATAGCCCAGCCAGGGATATGCTGGGCCTGATAAGAAAGAAAGGGATCAGACTCCAAATCAGCTATAAGTCCTAGCCAGTGTGTACTAGCAAAAGCCAGAGGGGTTCATGTGGGACCGGCTTTGGAAGGGACTGGATCAGGGGGGCTGGAACATAAGATAGGAGTTGGTTGATTTGGGAGTACTCTCCTGACATACAGTATTTAACACCTTGGCAAGGACCCCATGAAATGATGTGACTTCACTATTAAAACAGCTCCTAGCAGCATAGGGAAAGTGATGGCGCAGGAAAGTTGAAGTTGAAATGACAGCACTGCCCCAGCAGACAGTGGAGGAAGAAATGAAAAAGCTCAGGCAAGTGAGCGTGCTAGAGTGGATATATCATGAGACTGGAAGAGCTACCAGACGATTCTATTCCGTGGGAAGGGAAGGCCTGATACACCGTTCACAAACGCAAAGAGAAATGAGCTAGTGAGAAGGACACCAGCAACACTAAAAAAATAAGTTGGGGCTCTCTTTTGTAAACCAGGGCTGATGGTGGGAGAGGTAACCAATTTGGTTCACTGACACCAATGGGGAAGAGAGACCCAGAACAAATAGAGGCCAGGTGGTGGCACTTAACTGCAGAAGTCAGGTGGATGCAATTATCAAGGGAGCTTGCTTCCCGGAGAACATGGTGTCTCTAGAGGCAAATAGATACTCAACCAAGGGTATTACTCGATTTGTATAAGTAGTCAAGGATGGATGACAAGGAGTTTGTGAGGACAGTAGCCCCAATAAATGTTATGATCCCTTGCTCATTTTCTGAACCTGAGTCAGTTTTCAGACTCAGAACCCACTGACTGGGCTCTTCTTGGCAGAAAAAACCCTGCAACACATCAGCAAATATACACAATAAAGATTCTGACAGTCCTTTTCAAAGGACCCACAGCCATTTATTCTGATATTTGTACACTGGGGAAAGGGGACTCCCAAATATTCTGAGAACTGTTGGACCTATAAGTCTAAATTGACATGATATTCAGAGAACCAAATCATTGTCATGGCCTCCTGGTTAGAGTGAGGGTCTTTCAGGGTCAAGTAATAAATAAATTCCTAGCCACAGTCAAGCTTATAGTGTGTCCACTGGGTCTGCAGAAACACCCAGTGGTAATTTCTCCAGTTCCTCAATTGAGATTGACATACTAGTTAGCTGGAACATTCGATCATTGTTCTGTGGGGTAAGAGCTACCACAGTGGTAAAGACCAAGTGGAAGGCTACGAAACTGTCCCATTCTCAGCCAAGACAGTAAATACAAAACAATATCACATAGTGGGGGGTTTGTGAATAGTAGTACCACCCTTAAGGATCTAAAGATGCAGGAGTGGTTGTTGTTGCTGTTGTTAGGTGCCGTCGAGTTGGTTCTGATTCATAGCGACCCTATGTACAACAGAATGAAACACTGCCCGGTCCTGCACCATCTTCACAATCGTTATGTTTGAGCCCATTGTTGCAGCCACTGTGTCAACCCATCTTGTTGAGGGTCTTCCTCTTTTTTGCTGACTCTCTACTTTACCAAGCATGATGTCCTTCTCCAGGGACTAGTCCTTCCCGAAAACATGTACAAAATACCTGAGACAAAATCTTGCCATCCTTGCTTCTAAGGAGCATTCTGGATGTACTTCTTCCAAGACAGATTTGTTGGTTCTTCTGGCAGTCCACTGTATATTCAACATTCTTCACCAACACCATAATTCAAAGGCATCAATACTTCTGTCTTCCTTATTCATTGTCCAGCTTTCGTATGCACATGAGGCGACTGAAAATATCATGGCTTGGGTTAGGCCCACCTTAGTCCTCAAAGTGACATCCTTGCTTTCCAACACTTTAAAGAGGTCTTTTGCAGCAGTTTTGCCCAACACAATGTGTTGTCCGATTTCTTGACTGCTACTTCCATGGGTATTGATTGTGGATCTAAGTAAAATGAAATCTTTGACAATGTCAGTCTTTTCTCTGTTTATCATGATGTTGCTTATTGGTCCAGTTGTGAGGATTTTTGTTTTCTCTAGGTTGAGGTGTAATCATACTGAAGGCTGTAGTCTTTGATCTTCATCAGTAAGTGCTTTCAGTTCTCTTCACTTTCAGCAAGCAAGGCTGTGTCATCTACATATCGAAGGTTGTTAATGAGTCTTCCTCCAATCCTGATGTCTCGTTCTTTTTCACATAGTCCAGCTTCTTGGATTATTTGCTCAGCATACAGATTGAATAGGTATGGTGAAAGGATACAACCCTGATGCACACCTTTCCTGACTTTAAACCATCCAGTATCCCCTTCTTCTGTTCGAACAACTGCCTCTTGATCTATGTACAGGTTCCTCATGAGCTCAATTAAGTGTTCTAGAAGTCCCATTCTTCACAAGGTTATCCATAATTTGTTATTATCCACATAGTTGAATGCCTTTGCACAGTCAATAAAACACAGGTAAACATTTTTCTGGTATTCTCTGCTTTCAGCCAGGATTCATCTGACATCAGCAATGATATCTCTCATTGCATGTCTTCTTCTCAATCTGGTTTGAACTTCTGGCAGTTCCCTGTCAATGTACTGCTGCAATTGCTTTTGAATTATCTTCAAAACACCCAACCATAGGACACCAAATGAGTATGCACCTAGAACTCTCATTATGAGTTGCCACCTATCAAACTACCAAATCACAAGGCCAGGCCGGCCCACCAGCAATTCATTTTAAGCTGAGAGTGGTACCTCTGGGACTGAGCACAAGTAGGACTTGGGGCACAAGCAAGCTGCAGGAACAGATAGATCCTCATATTCACTACCACTGTTGAATCAGTGTCCCTCCCTTAGCTCATAAGGGGCCAAGTAGGAGCATACTTTATGACCAGATGATGGAGGAGGAAAAAACCCAAGCTTGGTTTGTGGATGAATTGGTTCAGTTGTGTGGGTTCAAGTTGAAAGTGGACAATAACTGTACTACAGCCTCTCTCAGGAGAGGCCTTGAAAAACATTGGCAAGAGAAAGTCCTCACAATGGATAGAGCTTTGGACAGTGGACCTGGTCATTTACTCTGTGTGAGAGGAAAAATGGCCTGAGGTTAGAATATATACAGAGACCTGGATGGAGAAAGATTGGGGTAGTGGCATGTGGATGGACATATGGAAGTAGACATGACTGTGAAGATCTCTGTATCATATGTTTATGCTCACCAGAGAGTATCCATCATGGAAGAGGCTCCAAACTACCAAGGCGACAGATGATTTGGCCAGTTGACGTCAGCTAACTTCAGTCATTGGTCACCCTGGCGCTGGCACAAGGGACTCATGAGTGAAGAATGAAGGCTATACTTGGGCCCAGCAGCAAGGCTCCTGCTAACCAAGGCTGAGTTAGTTTCTTTTGCTAAAGAATGTCTAACCTGCCAGCAACAGAGATCAACACTGAGTGCCCTATATAGCACCATTCATTGAGAAGACTAACCACCACTTGATGGCAAATTAACTATTCTGAGCCTCTCCCATCCTAGAAGGGTTAGTATACACTTCCTCAGAATAATGTGTATTCCAAATAGCATCTTAACCAAGTAATTTCCAACCAGTAAGCAATATATTTATTTCAATCCCCAGACTCAAGTCACTCCAGAAAGATTATGCAAGAGGTGGTGATCATGTTTTCCTACAGTGATTTATATCACCATCTTGATCTGAGCTACGGCAATGGTCTTGGGGAACCATACTCCCATCTATCAAATGATCTCCTGGGATTCTTTCACCGACAGTCTGTACTTGAACTTAAACCACCTCAGCATTCTCCTTACTGCCTCTGGAGTATCTTCTGTATTTGAGGGTTGAACGTTGCTGGGTTATAAGCTTTGCTATCAGCTAACTGGCGCAGAGGCTGTAAAAGCCTGCTAAATGCCATTATAAAATGATTAGTTGTACTGTACAAATACTTTCTTCTGTTATCATTTGGAGGAGTGACAAGTCACATAGTTCACCTTCCTCTTTGAGGTTCTAAGTAAGTGATCAAAGACTTATAACAAGCTGGGTGTTTTTAAACAGTGTGTTGTCAGTGCTCAGTATTCTGGCCAGAGCTAGGGAGAAAGTTGTACCTTTCCAACAGATAACAATAACGTATAAAGAGGGGTGTAAGTATTTACTACCAAGGAAGGGAGCAAAACTGGGTGAGGCACGGACATAATGGGTGCATAAAACATCTTTGTACGTTGCTCTTAATCATGCATTACAAAACACGTTTTGGAGAAGGAAGAGCAATATAGATTGTTTTATTACACTAACGGCTTTCCTTGTGTTGGTTAATTTTCTTTTTTCTGATTTTGACTTTCGTGTGTGATTTGCAAATAAAATCCTTTGCTAAAACTGAGATTAGGAGACGGTAAGTAGGTGGGCAAGGAGTAGATAAAGCTCTAACCAGATCTGACATTTGGTAAAATGTATTATTTGGCCTGATTCTGGAGTCTGGGGCCTGGAAATCAGGTTACAGGGCTGTAACTTATGCAGAGAAGTCCCCTGTGGCTTTGTGCTGGGCAAAAGAATTCAGTTACACCCCCAAGAGTAGTAGCCAGTAGGGAGCTCCCCTCCCATAAAGCTTCAGAGAGAGGACCCTCATGGCTCTGGGTCAGTACTCTGAAAATCGGTCCAGGGCATTGCAACTAATTGTATTTTAGTATAGTTTATGCCTATAGTAATCAAAAAGTCTTTAAAGTGTTCAGAAGTAGATAAGATAGAAAATGATTCCCTTAACAATGCAAAATGACTACATCAGTTATAAAATGCTGAAAATTTGACAAATATTCATTTACAAATACAAAGTCAATCCAGAAGCATCTTTGGACAAATTGATTTATTTTTTAATCTTTAAAATGCCCAAAACCAGAACCAAACCCATTGCCGTGGATTCGATTACAACTCATAGTGACCCTCTAGGACAGAGTAGAACTGTCCCATAGGGTTTCCAAGGAGCAATTGGTGGATTCAAACTGCTGACCTTTTGGTTAGCAGCCGAGCTCTTAACCGCCGTGCCACCAAGGCTCCAAAATGCCAAAAAGATGGCAAAAAATAAATAAATAAAAGGAAGAAATGGACTCCTGAATAGCTAAAATCACTCAAAAGGGATTTTTTGAGGCTTTGATTATTATAAGATGCCTGTTCTCATTGCTGTAATCTAATGTAATAATATTGCAGCTAATATTTACTGAAAATTTACTGCCTACTGGGTACTTTGAGTTACATGGATTATCTCATTTAATCCACATAATAACATTATGTGGTAGATGCTATTATCTCCTGTTTTACAGATTAAGAAAATGAGGTTTAAAGAGGATAAGCACCCTGACCATGTCACCTTCCCAGTAAAATACAGCTGGGATATTAACTTGGAGGTCTGACTCCAGAGTCCATGTGATCAACCACAATGCTATACTGCTCCCTGAGAAGCTGGGAGGGGAGAATCTAGTTGGACATTAGTTACCTCTCCACCATCTGCATGAAATCATTCAGTTCTGGGGATGAGCCTCTGAAGGCAGGGCCGCCACTTATAGATCTTCAGGTTGTGCACTGCTCAAGGTGCCGCCCCAAAGGGGTGCAACATCTAAGGGGGTGCCATCCACATTGTAGATATATTCTAACTTATATGAGATGCTGTGGGAGGGTGCAAAGATCTTGAGCTCCTGAGCATACTCTGGGTTAGTAGCACTCATAGCTGCACACACACTCACTAGCACACACACATACACAAGACTTCCCTGTTTTCCTAACCACACTCCAAGCATGGAGCTGTTTTTCTCTCTCTCCTATTGTTTTCAATGACCCAATTCCTATTCCCAATGGGGTCATGGAGAATACATGCTGCCACCTGTGGTTATTCAAATTGTGCAGCAATATACCAAATTCTTTCTTTTTTTTTTTTTTTTTTAAGGAAGAGGTGTTTTTCTAATTGCTTCTACCATGCCATAAAGTCTATCAAGTGTCCTGGTAGGAGTACTTAACTCCTAGAGTCTGCAGCACCTCCGCCCCCTGAGTCCTTTAGTTGTTGAGTGCTTAGACTATGCCAGCCATTTTAATGCCAGTTAAAAACTAACAGAAGTGGTAAGATCACACGATCACATCTTTTTTTTTTAATAATATTTTATTGTGTTTTAGGTGAAAGTTTACTTGGTAAATAAGGTTATCCTTTAACAATTTTTATACGAATTGTTCCATACCATTGGTTACAATTTTTAAAATGTGTCAATGTTCTCATTATTTCCATTCTATTTGTTCGGTTTCCATTGATCTAGCTTCCTTTCCCTTCCTTGCCTTCTCATCTTTGCTTTTGGGTAAATGCTGACCATTCGGTCTCATATAGTTAATTGTTTAAGGGAGCACATTACTCATGAGTGATACGGTTTATTTTATAAGCCAACCTATTATTTGGCTGAAAGGTGACCTGCAGAAATAGCTTCAATTCCAAGTTCAAAGGCGATAGTCTCAGGGGGTCCTCTAGTCTCTATCCATCCAGTAATTCTGGCCGTTTTTAGGAATTCAAGTTTTTTCTACATTTTTCTCCCATTCTATCCAAGATCTTCTATTGTGTCCCTGTCAGAATGGCTAGTAGTGGTAGCCGGGCACTATCTAGTTCTTTTGGCCTCAGGTTAGAAGAGGTTGTGGTTCCTGTGACTATTAGTCCCATGGGCTAGTTTCTTCTCTGAGCCTTTGATTTCCTTCATTCTTTTTTGTTCCATACAAGTAAAGACCAATAGTTGTATCTTAGATGGCTGCTCGAAAGCTTTAAAGACCCCAGGTACTACTCATCAAACTACTATGTAGAACATTATCTTTGTGAACTACGTTATGCCAATTGACTAAATTGTCCCTCAAGACTCTGGTCACAAACCTTTTGACCCAGCAAACCAATCCCTCACGTTGTTTGGATATATCTAGGAAGCCTTAGTAACTGTGCCCGCTATGTGGTTTGTTATACATGTGGATATAGATGCAGCGCACACAAACATGTGTATACATATGCCTACAGATACACCTATACATGCACATGCATTTACTTGAATATGACTTCCTATACACATATATGCATCCATATCAACCTAAGTAACCACATACATATTTTTTGGTTGTTTTTACTGTTGTTGCAAAATTGTATATAATATTTACAGAAATTCTCCTTTTTCTCGTGTACTTTATAGTGTCTTTATTTACCTTGGTCAGGTTGTGCTTACTTCGCCCATATTTGCGATTGCTTTTCCAATCACCAAAAGTAACAATTGTCTACTATCTAGAAAGTGATCCCCCCTCCCTCTCCCTCCTTGGTAACTATCGAAGAATGTTGCTTTCTGTGTGTAAATCTATTCTTGACTTTTTATAATAGTGGGGCTATACAATATTTTTCTTTTTGTGATTGACTTATTTCACTCAGCATAATGTCCTCCAGATTCATCTATGTTATAAGATGTTTTGTGGACTTCTCATTATTCTTTATAGTTGCATAGTATTCCATTGTATGTATGTACCATAATTTGTTTATCCATTCACCCATTGATGGCCACTTAGGTTGTTTCCATCTTTTTGCTATTGTGAATAATGCTGCAATGAACATGGGTGTGCATATGTCTGTTCATGTCACTGCTCTTATATCTCTAGGCTGTATACCTAGGAGTGAGATTGCTGGATCATAAGGTACTTCTATTTCTAGCTTTTTGAGGAAGCGCCATACTATTTTTCATAGTGGTTGTACTATTTTACAATCCTACCAGTAATGTATAAGAGTTTCAATCCCCCACAACTTCGCCAGCATTTGTTGTTTTCTGTTTTTTGATCATTGCCATTTTTGCAGGGGTGAGATAGTCTCTCACTGTAGTTTTGATTTGCATCTCTCCACTGGCTCATGATTGCAAGTAGCTTTTCATGTATGTGTTGGACCCCTGAATGTTCTCTTTGGTATCTGTTCATGTCCTTTGCCCATTTTTTGATTTAATTGTTTGTCTTTTTGTTGTTGAGTTGTTGAAGTTATATATTTTAGAGATTAGACCCTTATCAGATATGTCATTGCCAAAGATTTTTTCCAAGTCTGTAGATTCTATTTTTACTCTCTTGGTAAAGTATTTTGATGAACATAAGTATTTAATTTTTAGGAGGTCTCAGTTATCTAACTTATCTTCTGTTATTCGTGCATTTCTGGTTTTGTTTTATAGATTATTTATGCTGGAAATTAGGTCCCCTAGTTTTTTGTTGTTGTTGTTTTGTCTAATGTCAACTTTATGTATTTGAACAAATTACATGATTATCTCATATTTTAGTAGATGGGCCATGTTTATCTCACATTTTCAGATATACTATATGCTTAGAAAAATTCACCTGTCATTTATTTTAATTCAGAAGACAAAAGTTCTCTTGTCTACATCCCTGGCTGACAGTTATAGCCTATATACAATTTCCATGTAAAT
This sequence comes from Trichechus manatus latirostris, assembly GCF_000243295.1. NCBI lineage: Eukaryota > Metazoa > Chordata > Mammalia > Sirenia > Trichechidae > Trichechus > Trichechus manatus. The sequence goes on from NW_004443971.1 coordinate 8,128,405, forward strand.
CTCTAATATCTGAACATTTCATGAACTATGTGAAATATTGAAAGCTGCTGACTAAAGTTTTCTCATTCTCCTTGCATTTCTTCACTATAATATTTATAAATGTTTTTAATTAAGATATCCTACTTATTTAATACTGAGTATTTTAGAGAGAAAGCAGACAATTACAAATAACAAGCACACCATCTATCTTGACCAGGAAAAGAGATAATATGTAGAAGAATATGGGATGAGGGCTAGTATGATAAGATGCAGATAACATAGGAAAATGACAGTAAGGTAAATAGAAGATGTTGGGAATAATTTTTTTTTTAATTTTACCCCTACTCCCACTTTTCTGTTATTTTGACACTACAATGAATGAGAAAGTGGTCACTTGTAGGAAGAAGATCATATTTTGGCAATGACTCTAGTAATATTTTATGTTTGGAGTTCTCATGACACATTTTCTGAAAATTCACAATTTATTGGATATTGGTCATATAGATCTAACATAGCAATGAGAAGCAAAATTTATTGGGATTTTAGTGGATTTATAGGAATTCAAAGATATACAGCAAGGACTGGCTGTCACCAAAAGAGAGTACTGGTTGGCTTCTGCAGGACCGTCTCACAGGTGTTATTTGCATTGGTGAGTTCACCATGATTCAGGCTATAGCCTTTAATCTAACAGGTCCACAACTTGATCTTGCCAATGTACTAGAATTCATCCAACATCAGGTGGTGGAATTACACTGATTACATCATAAGAGTTAAGAATCACAACATCCCAGGTGCAGGACATCAGTAAAAGCAGGGTGGCGATGTCAATACTCCTCATTTTACGAATGCACCAAGGAAATGAAGTCATACTGAAATCTATCAAAGACTGGTTTGAGGTAGGAAAAGTACATTCTACTACTTCTCTAGAGGAGGAGCATGCGACTTCAGGCCTGGTGACACCGGAAGTGGTGCAGAGGGGAGAGGGGTATTACCTCTGTTGGGGGTTCCTTTAGCAGCGATTTTTTGGAGGCTTGTCTTCCCACTTTTCCAGGTGGGAGGATGGATCACCCTGAGGCACGAGGTTTATCCCCTGTAAGGATTATAAAACCTGAGTATCAACTCTCTCTGGTGGGCCCTGATGAGTCTGAGAGACTTGAGATGGTGGCGAGGCCCCTCCAGGCACCGATCCCCTGGTTTTGACCCTATGTTATCTTCCAGGAGCTTTAGAGTTTTAGCTTTAACATTTAGGTCTTTGATCCATTTTTAGTTAGTTTTTGTGCATGGTGTGAGGTATGGATACAGATTTATTATTCTATACATGGATATCCAGTTTTGCCAGCACCATTTGTTAAAGAGATTGTTTCTTCTCCATTGAATGGACTTTGACCATTTGTCGAAGATCAACTGCCCATAGATGGATGGATTTACTTCTGGGTTCTCAATTCTATTCCATTGGTCTTTGTGTCTGTCATTGAACCAGTACTAGGCTGTTTTGGTTACTGTGGTTGCATAGTAAGTTTTGAGATCAGAAAGTGTGAGGTCTACTACTTTGTTCTTTTTGAATATTGGTTTAGCTATTCAGGGTCTCCTTCCTTTCCATATAAAGTTAGAGATTAGGTTTTCTGTTTCATTAAAGAATGTTTTTGGGATTTGTATCAGGATTGCATTATATCTATAGGTTGCTTTTGGTAGTGTTGACATTTCACAATGTTAAGTCTTCCAACCCATGAGCATGGGATGTTTTTCCATTTTTATAGATCTCTTTTAGTTTCTTGTAGTAGTGTTTTATAGTTTTCCTTGTATAAGTCTTTTACAACCCTGGATAAGTTTATTCCTAGGTATTTTATCCTTTTGGGGCTATGATAGATGGTATTGATTTCTTAATTTCCTTTTTAGAGTCCTCCTCATTAGTGTAGAGGAACCCAACTGACTTTTTTGTGTTGGTCTTGTACCTTGCCACTTTACCAAATCCTTCTTTTAGTTCCAGTAACTTTCTTGTGGATTCTCTGGGATTTTTTATGTATAGGATCATGTCATCGGCAAATAAGGATAGTTTTACTTCTTCCTTTCCAATTTTAATATCCCTTATTTCCCTTTCTTGCCTTATTGTTTTAGCTAGGACTTCCAGTACAATATTGAATAAGAGTGGTGATAAAGGGCATCCTTGTCTCGTTCCCATTCTCAAGGGGAATGCTCTCAATCTTTCTCCATTGAGAATAATGTGGGCTGTTGGTTTTGCCTATATGCTCTTAATTATGTTGAGCAATTTCCTTTCTATTCCTATTTTGCTGAGAAATTTTGGATCATGTGATTCTTTTCCTTTGTTTTATTTATGTGGTGAATTACATTGATTGATTTTCTAATGTTGAACCTGGTATGAATCCCACTTGATCATGAAGTTGTGTGGGTTTTTTTATTTATTATTCTAGAATTTTGTCAAGAATTTATACATCTATACTCTTGAGGGATATTGGCCTGTAATTTTCCATTTTAGTGGTGTCTTTGCCTGGCTTTGGTATCAGGGTTATGCTAGCTTCATAGAATGAATTAAGGAGTGTTCATTCCTTTTCTATGTTCTGGAATAATGTGAGTAGAATTGGTGTCAACACTTCTCTGAATGTTTGGTAGAATTCTCTAGTGAAGCCATCTGGGCGGGGGCTTTTGTTTGTTTGTTTGTTTTATGACACGGTTATGGATTAAACTGTGTCCCCAAAAAAAGTGTCAATTTAATTAGGCCATGATTCTCAGTATTGTGTGGTTGTCCTCCATTTTGTGATCTGATGGAATTATCCTATGTGTTGTAAATCCTAATTGCTGCCTATGCTTAATGAGGCAAGATTAGGTTATGTTAAAGAAGATTAGGATGGGATGCAATACCCTTACTCAGGTCACAGCTGGATGTAAGCCCGATGATCCCATGTAAGGGAAATTTCCCTGGGGCATGGCCTGCGTCATCTTTTATCTTACAAGAGGTAAAAGGAGAGAGAAGCGAGCAGAGAGATAGAGACCTCATGCCACAAAGAAAGAAGTGCCCAGAGTGGAGCACATCCTTTGGACTCCAAGTCCCTACACTGAGAAGCTTCTAGACCAGGGGAAGATTGCTGACAAGGACCTTCCCCCAGAGCCAACAGAGAGAGAAAGCCTTCCTCTGGAGCTGACGCCCTGAGTTCAGACTTTTAGCCTCCTAAACTATGAAAGAATAAATTTCTGTTTGTTAAAGCCATCCACTTGTGGTGTTTCTGTTATAGCAGCACTAGATAACTAACAGACATCTTCAATTTCTTCTTTTGTTAAGGGTTTGTTCAAATTTTCTACCTTTATTTGTGGTTACTGTGTGGATTAGAGTCAGGAAAGGTGTATGTATCGTTTCACCATATTTATTCAATCTGTATGCCAAGCAAATAATCTGAGAAGCTGGACTATATGAAGAAGAGCAGGGCATCAGGACTGGAGGAAGACTTACTAACAACCTGTGATGTGCAGTTGACACAACCTTGCTTGCTGAAAGTGAAGAGGACTTAAAGCACTTACCGATGAAGATCAAAGACTACAGCCTTCAGTATGGTTTACACCTCAACATAAAGAAAACAAAAATCCTCATAACTGGACCAGTAAACAACATCATGATAAACAGAGAAAAGACTGAAGTTGTCAAGGATTTCATTTTACTTGGATCCACAATCAACATCCATGGAAGCAGCAGTCAAGAAATCAAACAACGCATTGCATTGGGCAAATCTGCTGCAAAAGACCTCTTTAAAGTGTTAAAAAGCAAAGATGTAACATTAAGGACTAAGGTGCACCTGACCCAAGCTATGGTGTTGTCAATTGCCTTATATGCATGCAAAAACTGGGCAGTGAATAAGGAAGACCAAAGAAGAGTTGACGCCTTTGAGTTATGATGTTGGCGAAGAATGTTGAATATACCATGGACTGCCCCAAGAAAGAACAAATCTGTCTTGGAGGAAGTATAGCCAGAATGCTCTTTAGAAGCTAGGATGGTGAGACTTCGTCTCACATACTTTGGACATGTTATCAGGAGGGATCAGTCCCTGGAGGACACATGCTTGGTAAAGCAGAGGGTCAGCAAAAAAGAGGAAGACCCTCAAAGAGATGGATTGACACAGTGGCTGTAACAATGGTCTCAAGTATAACAACGATCTTGAGGATGGCACAGGACTGGGCAGTGTTTTGTTCTGTTGTACATAGGGTCGCTATGAGTTGGAACTGACTCGACGGCACCTAACAACAGCAACAACAATTTGCATTGGTTTAGATAGGTAGTGTGTTTCTAGAAATTTGTCCATTGGTAGACCACACCTTTTACAAGGAAAACCTCACCCATAAAATATTTTCCAAAAGGAAATATTGAGGTGTTTTTTAACTGTGTCATCCATCTGGGTATGCTATACTTGTTAGTATTCTCTCTTCATGAAGATCACTGTTTTATGGCATTGTGCTTTGTCCAAGGCAGGAATTAATAACCACCAGCCCATGTAGTTAAAGTGGAACCAGTGACCCACAGGGCCCAAACTGCCTCTCTGTATGAGCTGGAGGGGCCAGGTCAGCTGGAGTGCACCAGCTGTCGGGCAGACAGCAGGGGAATTCCTCTCTCCAGTTTTGAAGTTTCCCTTTTCGCCTGCCCAGGTCATTGCATCACTTGTCTGGGAGATGCTGAATGGACCGGCAAAACCGGGGCATCCCAAAAAGTCTGGGACCCTGGAGTGGAGGGGAAGTGGGGGGTGGGGGTACATGGATCAGTGTGTGTCCTTAAAGCCACTGTCACCACCACTGGGAAATTTCTGCTACAATAAGTGACAGTAAGAAAAACAAGGGGTCTGGACTGGCTCCCTCTTATAAGTCATAGAAACCAAACCTCGAGAGAAGTGACTTATTGAAAGTTGCAGAGAGGTTAGTGGCAGACCTATGCCTTGTACCCAGATGTTTTAGTGATAAGTACAGCTTCTATCCAACACACCACACTACCTTCTCCACCTCAAGATTTAAAGAAGACTTTCAAAAACCAGCAACTCAAGGAGATCAAAAGAAAAGTCCAAGGGGACTGATTTCTGGGTTGAGATGGATGGAGAAGCCCCAGCCAAGCCTAGAGAACAGAAGGTGAGATGAGGTTTTCTCCCCAAGGTTGGGGTCTTGTCTCTGAATATGGGTGGTAAGTTGCAACAGCAGCTGTTAAGCATGCACAAAGACTCTCTTCCCAGAGCAGGCTGGGCTCATTCCAGGAGGCCAGGTAAGGATTCTGGAGTTCCGGTCATAGTTCCTCCCTCTACCTCCCTATTCTTCTATTCACCCCACCTTCCCTCCCACCGAAGTGCACGTTTCCTTAGAGGGCTCTGGATAACTTAGAACCAACAAATGCTGTAAAGAGGCGGGAGCTTGGAGATCATACAGTCAAGATCTTTTTTTATAGTGGAGAGGAAAGGAGCACACTGCTCAAGGTCACTCATTTCGTTAGCCACAGGCAAAGCAGACCCTCCTGAGTCCTGGCTCTGTGCTTTTGTCTCTATGTCATACTGTCCCTTCCCTTCTTATCTGCTCCTCAGTGGACCTCCAAGGGACAGTAGGGATCCGGAGAGTCCTACACCAGCCTGTGCTGAACATGAGGCAGATGCCCTTCCCAGCAAGACCAGAGGGCCAAGAGAGTCCCCAGTATGCCCCTCACCCCCTGAAATGTTGTGTGCTGTCACAGAGGCCTGTGGGCCCAAACTGCTGAGTTGGGACACTGAGTCTTCTGGAGAAATGTTATCTGAAGGTCACCAGCAAGGAGGGGACTGGGAGAAATTCTGGTGAATGTTATTCTTCCAGCCTCCAATCAAGCCTGTAAACCCTCTAAAGACTTTTTCTCTCACACTCGGAGCTTCCTCATTGCCCTGCTGAGGTGGCACCTGCTCGTGAAGCTGAGGTTGCCGCACCATTGGATGTCAGAGGAACAGGGAGGTGTGGTGCCCATACTTTGGCCCCAACGTGTGCTGTGCCAGCACTTGCCGTTGCAGAAGAATTAGCCTAGAGGGAAGCCAGATGCCAGCCACAGCCTTAGCCTGGGCTTGGCGAATACAAATCAAACAGCAGAGATTAGGTGCAGGCACTCCCTGGGACAGTCTCCAGGTGAAGGCAGCCAGCCAGGTACTGTAGGAGGCAGGGAGGGGTCTGAGGAGGCTGGCAGTGCCCATGCAGTGGGGGTTGCTAAGGGAAGGCACAGAAGGAGGTGTAAGGAGCCTGTGGACTTCTTGAAATCTGACCACTTGGGGCTCTAACTGCAAAGAGCAGTCAAAGGCCTTATGGAAGTGAATGGGCAGAGGCAAGCAGAGGTGGACACCTTGAACTGTTGGGTCAACCCATGGACTCTTCACATGTCTCCCTTTCTCTCCTCTCTTTTCCCTTCTCCTTTTTTACCTCCCACTCTTCATTTCCTCTCCTCCTTCCCCTACTTCCTCTGCCAGTTTTACCCCTATTGCCTTTTCTCTCCTTTTTGGTTTTCTCCTCTGTTTTGGAGTCCTCACCTTGGGTCAAACCATTGACTATCAGCATCTGTTCTTAACATTAAAAAAAAAAAGTTGTCGTTGAGTTGACTCCAACTCATGGTGACCCCATGTGTGTCAGAGTAGAACTGTGCTCCACAGGGTTTTCAGTGACTGATTTTTTCAGACATAGATTGCCAGGCCTTTCTTCTGAGGCACTTCTGGGTGGACTTGAACCTTAAACCTGTTGGTTAGCAGCTGAAGACATTAACCCTTTGCATCACCCAGGGACTCCATTCTTAATGTTAGTGAAGTATGTATTAGAGTAGAGGGAGCTGTTAACCAAAAGGTCAGCAGTTCCAACCCACCAGCTGCTCCACAGGAGAAAGATGTGGCAGTCTACTTCCATAAAGATTTACAGCCTTGGAAACCATATGGGGCTGTACTATCTTGTCCTATAGGGTTACTATGAGTCAGAATCAACTCAAAGGCAAGAAGTATTAGAGTAGGAAGGAAATACAATGGCTAAATGGCTAAATTTAGTTTGTTTCTTTCTCTCTGTCTCTCTCTTAATCTATAGGTTCCAGGAACTGCAAGCAGTAGATAGATTTGAAGAGCAGATTTTTAATAAAACGGTATCCATGAGTACTCTTTGGGGAGTACAAAAGAAGGATAATGTACAATCTCTGTCTTTTTAATTGGCAAGCAATAAAAGAACCATTTAATAGTGGTCAGTATGGTATACACTAGAGAGTGGTAGGTTCTTGTTCACTGTAGCTGTGCATCGTCACCTGCCATGGCTGGACCCCGTGTCAGAGGCTGGGGGGAGAGATGAATGAGAAAAAGTCCTGCCCTCAAGCTGCTCCCCAGGCCACTGGGAGACACCAGCGCAAGGGAAAGATCAGTGTAGACTTGGGGCAGGGAGGGCTTTCTGGAAGTTGTGGAGAAGAAGCAGAATAGGACCTGGAACAGACCCTGTGCAGACAATTACTTGGCCAGAGTGTGAATTTTTAACTCCTTATTGCTGCCCGAAGGCTCAGCAACAGTGAAACAGAAAGCTTCCACTGACGGAATCAATTCCTCTTCTGCAAAGAGGAAGGGGTGAGGAGAGAAGGGCACAGGACCACTCTATGCCAGGCAGGCTGTCAGACACTTTTAACAGCTTTCTCATATAAATTGTACAACAACACCTGTACACTTTTTCTCATCCCCTGTCCTACAGATGAGGAAACAAACCCCCAAGGCTGAGTAACTTTTCCAAGGTCCTGCAATTTCAACTAAGATCTGAACTTGTAAGCATGTGGTCTTTCCACCCCACGATGCTCTCCCCTGAGTTCAGGGCTCCATACTGGCAAGCGGGAACTCGGCTGGAATCCCACAGAGGGAGTTTCACCGCTTCTGAACACAGGAACTTCAAGGGTAGGGGAATTTTAGCCTTGGTGACTGTGACCGAGGCCACATATGAATAATCAGAAGTGTGAGGATGGAGTCCAACTTCTCTCAGAGAGGGTACTTCTTGTCTTGCTTTTGCTGTTGTTGTTATTAGCTGCTGTCGAGTTGATTCTGACTCATGGTGACCCCATGTGTGCAGAGAAGAACTGCTTCAGAGGGTTTTCAAGGCCATGATCTTTCAGAAGCAGATCACCAGGCCTATCTTCCGAGGTGCCTCTGGGTGAGTTGGAACAGCCAGCCTTTCGGCTAATAGTCAAGCGCTTAACTGTTCGTGCCACCCAGGGACTCTTTGTCTTGCTCTTAGATGTGAGCAATCCAGCCCCTACTCTGTACAGATGGGCAAACTGAGACCCAGGTCCCTGCTGCTTGCTCCTCTTGAGCCTCCTCTCACTTAGTGTCTTTTGCAGGTCACCAACCAGAGCGCAGGATGGAAAATGCCCCTCCTCCTCACCCTGTGTCTGCTGCAAGGTGAGTCCAAACACAGCCCTGGTTGTGAGCATGCAGAACCATGCAAACCCAGATCCCAGTCTTCCAGGCTACAGAGATTCCTGACCAGCACTGCAGAGGCACCCGGTGCTCCCTTGCAATGCGGGCATATCCATGGCTTTCTCTCTTGGGATCTGGGGCCAGACAGTGGATCCTGGGAGAGGTCAGATTTGGTCCAGAGGAGATGGGGGAGGTAAAGAGCTCACATGACAGGCTATGTGCCTGATGTAATGATTTCTAGAATATTCATGTTTCAATAGTGCCCATTTTCTGTTCCCTTCCATTTAAGTAGATGACGGAAAGTTGGCTGCGTTTTCAGGATGAGGGTCCCAGGGCGTGCAAAAGGCAGAAGCAGCAGGGCTTCATTGCTACTCATTCTACAAACACTTAAGTGTCAGGTCCATAAAGCTGAAGACCCTGCCCTACTCTAAGAGTTCAGAGTCTACAAAGGAACTAGATAGGTAAACAAAAATTCTATTTATTCATTTACTTATTTATTCAAGACACATTTATTGAAGGCCTACTAAGTGCCAGGCACTGGAGACAGAGAGATGAAAGACAGGAACCTGCCTTAAAGGTCCTCACAGTCTGGTGCAGTGAGGCTGACCAGGTACACATCAGACTCAGATTGCAAATGGCCCCTTCTCCACACTGTGGGGTCAGGATTTTATTGTCATGGTGATGTGGAGCCACGGAAGGATATAGTGACCTCAGTACCCAGAGGTCCCTGGGTGGCACAAGCAGTTTGCAATCGTCTACTAACTGTCTTAATTATCTAGTGCTGCTATAACGAAAATACCACAAATGGGTGGCTTTAACGAATAACAATTTATTTTCTCACAGTTCAGGAGGCTAGAAGTCTGAATTCAGGGCGCCAGCTCTAGGGGAAGGCTTTCCTCTCTCTCTCTCAGCTTGTGGGGAAGGTTCTTGTCTCTTCAGTTGGTTTCCTGGTTCCTTGGAGAGAGAAAGCCTTTCCCGAGAGCAGGCGCCCTGAATTCAGACTTCTAGGGAGCGGAGGGGTGCTTGTCCCTTTGCGATTGACTTACTTCACTCAGCATAATGCCCTCTGATTCATCCATGTTGTGAGATGTTTCGAAGATTCATCATTGTTCTATATTGTTGTGTGCTATTCCATTGTGTGTATGTACCATAGCTTGTTTATCCATTTATCTGTTGATGGACACTTAGGTTGTTTCCATCTTTTTGCTATTGTGAACAATGCTGCAATGAACATGGGTGTGCATATGTCTATTTGTGTGATGGCTCTTATTTCTCTAGGATATATTCCTAGGAGTGGGATGGCTGGATTGTATGGTATTTATATTTCTAGCTTTTTAAGGAAGCACCATTTTGCTTTCCAAAATTATACTATTTTGCATTCCCACCAGCAGTGCATAAGTGTTCCAATCACCCCACAGCCTCTCCAACATTTGTTATTTTCTTTTTTTTTTTCTTTTAATTCATGTAGGTAATGCCAGGGTGAGACGGTATCTCATTGTAGTTTTGATTTGCATTTCTCTAATGGCTGGTGATTGTGAGCATTTTGTCATGTGTCTGTTAGCTGCCAGAATGTCTTCTTTGGTAAAGTGTCTGCTCATATCCTTTACTCATTTTTCAATTGAATTGTTTGTCTTTTTGTTGTAGAGGTGTTGGATTTTCCTATAGATTTTAGAAGTTAGATCTTTGTTGTATTTGTCATAGTTAAAATTTTTTCCCCAGTCTGTAGGTTCTCCTTTTACTCTTTTGGTGAAGTCTTTTGATGAGCATAAGTATTTAATTTTTAGGAGATCCCAGTTATCTAGCTTCTCTTCTGGTGTTTGTGTATTGTTAGTTATGGTTTGTATCCTATTTATGCTGTGTATTAGGGTCTCTAGCACTGACCCTATTTTTTCTTCTATAATGTTTTATAGTTTTTGGTTTTGTATTTAGGTCTTTGATCCATTTTTTTTTTT